>NC_051233.1:26179238-26491738 GCF_015220715.1 Pygocentrus nattereri
CACCTATGTGGTATGTGTAGCTGATAAAATGGCTCATAAGTGTAGATACAAGATAGATAAGTGTACTGAAGACATTTAGACAAGAGGGCAGAACACAGGGTCAGCTGTATTGCAGCACCTTTGAATCCCAACTGGACTAAGTGCCTTGCCTGAGGACATAGCAGTGCTGGCTGGCTGAATTTTTATGCACCTACTCTGCTGTGATTTGGATTGTTTACCGGTTGCTGAAGAATCAAATGACCTGAGTATCATCTTCAGGTTACACAATATGCATGACAATGATTTCTACTGTATTATTGCATTCAATGTCATTATTTTCTCAGGGAAACACTGTGGGAAAACTGCCTTGAAATAAACTCATATTTTTGCTGTTGTAACAAAACCTCATATTTCCAAATGTGTTTATAAAGGGGGGAAAAACATTAATTGTGAAAAGATCTTATTCAAAATCATTTATGGATCATTCCTATTGATCCATTCATTATAATATCTGGGGTTTTGAAATGGTGTCAAAAATAAAATCGAAATAAATAAAATCAGATGACAGCAACAATATATTGATCTTGCTATGAAGCCACAAATGTATTTTTATCTGTTTAGGTTTCTGAAATAAATATAAATTTGAGAAAATGCCTGTGTTTGATATAGATTAGTACTTTAGTTTCACTTCATCTGTGTATCATAAGCATCCAAAGAGTGAGAAATATGGTTACATATATTAAGGTTAAACAGTAGCCTGTGGTTGATAATTGATAGCAGTTATTTCAATAACTGCTGGTATTATGCAAATTTTCACTCTTTTGTTCAGTTTTTTGTGCCACTTGTACACAATAGCAAATATTACACTTAATTACAGCCTATAAAAACTAAATATTACTGATTAATTTACTGCACAGATACACACTTCAAACCACTTGCAAAGATTATAACACATTTGGCAGGTTATAACAAGTCTGGCAAAAAAATCTGGGAAATATGTAAATGACAGGACAAAACTCTGGCAGATGAGATCTACTCTCTGGTAGGGGGCAGTCGTGGGTTGGTGGTTAGGGAACCAGCCCTATGACCAGAAGGTCGCCGGTTTGATCCCCTTGGCTGACAGTCCATGACTGAAGTGCCCTTGGGCAAGGCACCTAACCCCCAATTCCTCCCTGGGTGCCCACTGTTCTGGGCAAGTGTGCTCACTGCCCCCTAGTGTACATGTACGTGGGTGTTTCACTGCACGGATGGGTTAAATGCAGAGGTCTAATTTCACAGTGTGCAAACACCGTGACAAATGGTTGTTAATTCTAATTCTAGAGAGTAAAATGGATGCTGCATTTTGGCAATATTTTGGTTTTCAACCAAATAAATGCAAATTATGACGGGACACTAACAGTTACACAAGATTGGCTAGTAACAGAACAAAAGAAAGTGACTAATTTGTTATAGTTACAGTAAAAAAGACAGTAATCAGATTACAGATACATTATAAAACAGGGTGATTACCAGCAGGATTACAATCAAATCACATACATGCAAAACCGTTACCTTTTGGGTATATTCACCATTTTTTATGATACATATGTCCTGTGAAACATGTAGATTTGAAGAGTTTTTAATTTGGGGAAGAAGAGGATGGGCGGAGGCCTCCGCTGCCAGACGTTAACGCTGTTTTTTTGTGCCGCTGGTTTGAAATTGACTAGATTGACAATGTGCATCATAGCATGTTGTTGTAAGTTCTGACGTTCAAAATGCTGCCACTGTGGTAGAATGTAGGAAGACCAGAAGGCCACATTCAAACAGTCGCTGTGTAGTCAACATGATCTGTTGGCAATGGGGCAGATGATAAAGAAGAGCCACCAATGTCGCACCCATTTTATATTGTTTCAGACACGTTTTCAAGACTGTGGGAGTTGAGAGGAGGTGGAGTATTCTATTCTTAGATCTGCAGTATGGTCAGCTTGCTCATCCTTGCAAGGTTCCAGTTTTGATGACTGCATATGACAGGGGATTTGTTATGTTCTCACTTGCGTACCACTCTCACACCTCCCGCACACTGAAGACAAATGTAGCCATTCTAAATGAAGACGAGCTCATTGTAATGTCAAATCTACACCGTTTTCCCTTTTCGCAGCCACTTTGGTGTGCAATATTTGCTTCTTTACCTTTGCCCTGAGCATTGCTCAGCTCTGTAAAATTCTTGGACCTTCCATCACTGGCATGACGTAGCTGTGGTCACAATGCAATCTAAAATTGACAGATGAGAGTTGAGCTAATGAACCTAATCTTCTCAGTTATCGTATTAAAGTGCCACCTTTTGCCTAAACATGTCAATGGTGCACCTTGGCCAAACAACTGTCCCTACATTGAGGGTAATCTGAACTACCCTACTGAAAAATGCTGGTCCATCCTGGATTAGCTGGCTACCCCAGTATGGTCATGCTAGTTGTCCAGTATGCCAGTGTCAAAACACAACATATGAATGCATAGGTTTTCCTGGTGATCAGCTTATCAACTTCCATTTCTCCTGACTAGCATACCAGCATCCAAAACACATCATATGCTACTTTTGCTGGTAACTAGCCATGCTAGTCTATTCTTTTTCTCTAGCAGGAAAACATATTCTTTGTATACAAATGGTTTGGATGAAAAGAACCTGTTTAAACTTCACAAGAAACACTGGACTTGAAATTCTGGACATTGTGTCTCCTGGAGTGGAATTATATCTTTCCTTCACAGGCAACCGAAAACCTGGACAATCCAGGGACATCCTAGCTACAGGGCTAACATGTATAGGAAGCTTATACCACATTAGCATGGTATGCTAATTGTTTATGGGAGTTGTATGAGCAAGTCTGGTCTGTTTGAGACTAAGTAACTCTATTTGAGATTATTTAACAGCTCAGTTTTGGTTTAATGTGTGAGGTGATTTAGGTACGTAGTTTGCATGACGCTAAATGGTATGGTGTAAGATTCCATTATGTTAGCCACATTAGCATTGTAGTTCCAGTTTAACACTAAACTAAGGTGAACCTCAGACACAAAATATGTCTCGGCTGATTGACTACATTTGAGGTAAATGGAAAACTGGGTGAATTTTTACCAAAATATGTCATTACCATATCTGTAAAACTATTTAGGAAGCAACAAAGGTGAAATCACCTTGTAAATAATGTAAGGTTTAAAAAGCAGAAGCTCTGTGTGATTAGTGTCGGCCTCTACCAACACGGATCTCTCCCTTTCTTGGAAATACTGCTGGGAAAACTCTGAGTTGTTTAAAAAGGTAAAGTTATAATGTGGCTCAGACCTTAGGTCAAAACTCAAACTGCAGTTGTTTACTTCTTCATTATACTCCACATTGCAGAATTGAATAAAGTAACATACACTCCATGCACACGTTCACATCACAAGCCTTCCAGTTTTTTTTTTGCTCAGGTCCAGTTTTTCTGCCTTGACAGCTCACAGTACTGCCTGTAAGTGGTGCTGCAGTAGCGTTCAAGGCCTCTGTGAAGCTTCTCAGGATGTGTTCACATCACAAGCCTTCCAGTTTTTTGTTCAGGTTCAGTCTTTCTGTCTTCACAGTGCAGCCTGTAAGTGGGGAAAGGCAAAAAACAGCCACTAAGGGAACCCACACAAGATAGGTTCCAGATTTTATTTAGTAACAAATCTCCTAAGGTTTTTAGTCATTCTGTCATTTCATGCCATGTGCCAGCATCAAACAGGCACTAACCACAGTGCAATGGCATTCATTCATTCATTTCTAAGCTAGCGAGATACCTACATATTCAAAGACACCAACACAATTATGACTGCGTGAGTTGTTTAATCTGTTGTCAGCATTTTAGAGATGATAATGACACATATAAATTAATAGATGCTATACATTTTCAACAGAAAAGTGCTTAGATTATGGTCCCATAATCGGACGCACAGATTCTTTACTGATGACAAATTATATTCCACAACTGCTCCTACAAGCCTTATATGCTCAGACCAACCGCACAGTAAGCCGTACAGTATGTGTGGGGGGCATATCTGAAGACATCATTTGCACGAGTCCTTGTCAACAGAAAGAGGAAATGCCTTTAAGGCGGCCCCTTAGGTGGTTTGGGGCTAGCATGTTAAGAACACTGTTTTTTTTTTCTTTTAACTTTTAGGCAAAGTGTGGGATCCCTTTTCAACTGCTCTGCTGGTCTTTGTGTTGTATTAAGCCCTTAGAGATGAGGTCAGGTATCTCCACAGCAAGCCAAGGTCCAAGCTGAGGAAAAAGAGATAACAGGTAATTTTACAATGAAAATTACTGGATTTTAACTCAAATCATCTGTAACAAATTTGTATGTTTCTTGAGTGATAAGTCTCTCGCATCCAGCCCGCAACAAAATAAGGATGTGTGAGCTATTAGCTGGTGGTATTTTCTAAGGAACCAGGTGTTTGTGCCGCACATGGTCTTTTCAAAACTAGGAGCTGATGATCCTGAAATAAAATCAGAGTAGCACCGGTTAAAAAGAAAATTACCCCAGGACCACTCCTGAACAATGTGTGCAGTGTGGCAGGGCGCCTGATGAAAGAGGTCACTGGGGAATACCACTGCCATGATGGAGTGTACCTGGTCTGCAACAGTGAATAGATAGGTGGTACCTGATGTAGAAGAAAAACTATTTTGGGTGGCACATCACCCACTCGGATCAGTGTAACGCACACTAACACGGCACCACCACGTCAGTGTCACAGCAGTGCTAAGAATGACCCACCACCCAAATAACACCCTGACCATCGAAGAACAGGGTGAAAGGGGGCTAACAGAGTGTGCAGAGAAACAAATGCACTACAGTCTGTGGAGCTATATGTAAATAGAGCTGATAAAATGGGAAACGAGTGTAGATGTAGATGCTCTGTGATTGTATATTCCAGACGTGCACTTCTGTGGGTGGTCATAATGTTTTAGCTCATTGGTGTAAACAAATAACGTCATGTTAATTGATGACTACTATATTCCATTCATTGTTAGCACATCTGGTTACTTACCCCTAGGGCCATGAGATGAGCCAAGCCAAATTTTGGCACGTTTCTGGCCCAAAGTGGTTTGAAGTGATCCGTCAAGCAGATCTTACCACCCCTTTTAAGACAAAGAAATACAAGAGGTAAAATACTTTTTCCTCTATATGTTGAAAATGGAAAAAGAAGCAGTGGCAAACCAACCTGTACATTTTGGCCGTCTTCCCATCTAGTTCAGGAATTGCTACTTCAGGTGCTGTAGCTGGATATGTGACAGGAATCTGTAACGTTATGTTACAGAAGAACATTACCAAATAAGGCCTATATGAATTATGATTTTAATCTTTTTAAGCTTAACTTACATCAAATTCCATGTCAAATTCATACTTGAGAAGCTCGTGGATGAACCAGCATTTTCCAAACCACCTAAGCGTTATGACAAAGATGGTTAAGGATCAGGCTACTAACCTAGCTTTAAATGGACAAGTATAAACTCTGAATCCACCTTGGCTTAAGTTACCTCGTCCCCTCTTTGTTGGACTCCAGACGGAACCAGTCGTTGTCGGCTGCCTTATTATTCTCAACATACTGCAAAGCACAAAACACGGAGTTTCGGTTCACAGAATGACTCAACCAAAGCTCTGAAATGAACAATTACATATAAAAAAAGACATCGCCTGGGAAATGGTGATGCTGATTAGGTCTTCAGACCTCACATTTCAGTATTATTTACTAAGATTTGTCCATGAATAGCCAGACATTAGCGAAGTGACACGTAACGTTAGCTCCCTAGCTATCAAAAACCAAGAGGTGCGACTCAACTGAACGAAACACAGTACAGTTTTTGAACATATTCTTACTTTGATAAGGGCCAGATATTCCTCTCGAAGTCTCTGCACCCATAGCTCTTTGTCTCTGGGTCCAGAATTGGTTTTCAATAGCGGTATTTCCGAAACTATTTTCCTAGTGGCTTCATCTGCCATGTTGCTAGCACTAGCTTGGCTACGTCACGTCACCCACTGACGTCAGAGTGCACTTTAAATCCAAGCAGTCGTGTTAAAAAGTGGACATTTTTAAACCAGGAAAATGGAAAACGACTTTCGACGAAATACTGAGCTATTTTAGGATCACGGCCACCACCGAAAACTAACAGACTTTCTTCAAGCGCATTTCTCCAGCCCAAACGGAACCATGTTCAGCGCTTGTTTCCCCACTGTACTGGCTGGATCCCAAATGGCACGCTGAGCCCTACGTAGTGCACTATGTCTTAAATAGTGGCGCATACAGCCAAACAGTGGATGATATGTCTAATTAGGGCGATTTGGGATTCAGCCGATTTCGCACTGGACTTAGAGCTCATTGTTTTGGTGAAGAAATCAAGTTAAAGTCAAAATTTCACAGCTCGTCTAGTCCACTAAGTAGGGATTAAGGAGCAATTCGAGATGCAGCCATTCTGTCCGGACGTAACAGCTGGCTGCACCGTTGCGTATCACAAAGCTGTCATCTCTCAGCATCCTTTCAAAACTGATTCACTTTGCGTGAGTTAATGGGCTGATCTAGGCTTCACTGGCGTTTTAAGCTTAATAAATGTTCCCTGTATTGATGTTTCAGACAGTGGTGTTCCAGCTCGGGTTGACGCAGAGTGAGTAATTGCATTATTCCAGTTCAGAGTGCATGAGCACCGACCTTCGAGCTATTATCAGGGAATGGTGGTGTCACTGTTTCATGGATGTGTTGACAGTTCATACATTATAGCCCAACGACTCGTTTTTAATTCGTAAGCGTTGTTGTCATTCAGTAGCAATGTTTCCTTACGGCCACTCCTTTTAAATTGGGCATTATTTCTGTATAGGATGGATTCAGGTGTAATGGGGGCACATTAAAGAGTAATTCCGCCGTTTTTTTTTTAAAATACGCATAATTAAATCTTTAAAATGTGAACAAAGTCATTCAGAGTCATTTGATGTGAAATGCCATATTTTAGAGAAAATTACAGAGTGAACAATTGTTCACAGTGGCGGTGATAGGAACCAGACATCTATAAAAACTACCTCACAGCAAATGGTCATGAATACACTGAATGATGTCTGAGACATCATTTAAAGGTGCAGTGTGTTGGATTGAGTGGCATCTAGTGGTGAGGCTGCAGATTGCAACCCTTTTTTCACCCCTTCCTTTCCAAGCGTGTAGTAGAACCTACTGTCAAGCTTTCCTGCTGTTGCCTGTCCCCATTTCATTTTGCTTCTTCATGTTTTAGCTTCTTTGATGATGAGGATTCAGCCTGCTTTGCTTTTTCTTGTGCTAAAAAAATAAGTATGAACATCCGTTTGTCAAAAATTGGGTTCTCAGACTTCTTACAACACAAGATGGTTAGCCAGCACCGGCAGCAAGCACCGATTCTTCCTCCATCTGGTGCTATAGCGTCACCAAATTCAAGCAGCCACAACAGCGTAAAAATGCGAAAGCCACTCTCCAGAGCTAGTGTTTGGTTTGTCCGTTCTAGATAACAGTAGAAACATGGCGGTGCAGCATGCCAGCCTCTGTTAGTAGTGGACCCACTTCTTATGTAAAAATGAAGGGCATAGTTACAGGTGATAATATGCTAAAGAAATCATTAGTCTTACCTATATCTTACACACTGTACCTTTAATGATAGAACTAAAACTGGTTGATGGAGAGGTACATACAGGGAGTAGTCCCCAAAGACAACTTGCATTTGTAAATTTATGACTGTTTTAGCATCATCAACGTTGCAACGTTGAAACCCAGAAGACAGTAAGGTCACGTGCTGTTTTGGAGAGTAAAGAAAGTGTCTGTATTTGTGTTGTAGACATTGCAACCACTGGTTCCTATCAGCACTGTAGTCACTGTAAACATATAAGTGTCATATCAACTCTGAATGACTGTTTACATCTCAACCATTGAATTGCGCAGGGAATTTGGAAATTTGGTGGAGTTTCCCTTTAAGATAAGCAGGCTTGTTGTCTCATGGATGCTGAGACTGACTGCTTATGTATTTGGCATAGAAAACAGTACAGTAAAGACACCTGGGCCCAGTGCTTAATGCACAACTCTGGTCCTGGAGGTCCGGTTTCCAGCACAGTTTGGAGGTTTCCCTGCTCAAACACACCCACTTAACCTGGCAATTAACAGATAAATGTAATCAGGTTTGTTGGAGCAGGTGAATCACCAACTATGTTTCGCCCCTGGCTTAATGTATACAAATGAACGCTATCTGATGCATTCCATATGTTACAGACATAAGCTTTGAAACTCTTGTTTTGCAGTAAAGTTGCCCAGATCAGGTTGGAAAAGCCCCTCTACTTTGGCTTTCTGGTTCTCATGGGCAGTGTGCTGGCCTTGTCATCTCGCCCAGGGCGTCAGAACTCCCCCTTCCCCCAGGACAGGCCCCCTTCGCGCTGGGACAAGAGGGATGGACGGCTCCCAAACCCAGGCAGTTTTGACGGCCTCCACCGTAACTGCAAAGGTGATAAAAAGAAAGAAGTTCCATGTGAAATGATCGATTTTGACTGGAGTGTTATAATCTATATATTCATATAACAGCATAAAGAAAATCTAATTAACATCAGATTATACCAAATATAGTCAATCAGCCAAGACATGTTTGTGTTAATTTGTATCACTTTTAATTATCCTCTTAATTCTTTACATTGTGGTATGCTGTAAATCTAAAAAGTACTTTATAGATCATCTGAATGTATAATATTATTCATACCCTTAAACTGTCTGTGTCTGTTTAGATGTGTTTCCACAGCAGGTTGAAGGAGTAAAAATGATCATAAACAAAACACTCAGCAGCTTTTTCAAGGTTTGCTATTGCATTGTTTACATTTAATTCTGGTTCTCAACTTTGTATAAATATATAAAATAAACAGTAGCATTTCCTTTGATCTCACATATGCCAGTACTACTGCCACGATGCTGATAGAAATGTTTTTGAAGGCATCATTTGAAGATGGTGAACAGAACATGCAAACCTCAATTTCCAAAAAAGTTGGTGCAGTATGTGAAATGCAGATAAAAGCAGAAAGCAGTGATTTGTAAATCCACTTTGACCTGTATTTAAATAATTCAAGGACTAAATATGTTTTATCTAATTGACTTCATTTTTTGGTAAATTTCAGCACCTTGTAAAATTTTTTTTAAGACCAAGAATGTTGTAAAATGTTCAAAACAACAGTTGAGGCAATTATGTGTGGATGAAAAAGGAGCATCCGGGAAATGTCCAGTCCTTCCTGAGCAAGGATGGGTCGAGTCTCGCCACTTTGCCCGAAGAAATCAGTTTGAGAACACTTCATTCATGAATCATTATTAAGGACAATTTTCTTAAAACCCACTTACACAGTTTTCACAAAGATTCTGATGTTCTCCAATGTTTTTTTTATTTGGGATTTATTTGGGAATAACAGAATCGACACATGCGCAAGAGAACAAAGGAGCGAGCAGTTCTGCGGTTTAAGAACACGCCATGAATCTGATGTAGATTTTTTCTTAGGACCTTTCTCAAGAACTAATTTAAGAGAAAACTTACGACAATCAAGGCCCTGTATGGTTGCGCAGGAGAAGATTCGGCAAGAATGGCCAAAAATTCAGCTTCCAAAATTGGATTAAATGACGTCCTCAGTCCCCAAACGATTCCGTGTTGTTCAAAGAAAAGGTGATATAACGCAGCGGTAAATATGCTAAATGTACTGATATATGTACTGAATAAATGTAACAAATCAAACAAAAATTGAACAAAACAAAAGCCAAAATTCATAAAGTAATTGTCAAATGTTGAGTTTTCTATTGTTTTCAGTTAAATGAAGTTCAAACAGAATTTACTAATCACTGCCCCAACTTTCTTAGCAGTTTAATTGATCTCACTTTACTCAAAACGTTTGGCATCAAAGTGTTTGTGAGCAGTTATGGTGTCCATGCATGTTGTCATGTGTGTGCTTTTTTCATATAGGTCAGCCATACGTTTCACCTCAGTGCTGTTGCCCCATCAAATTACCGCTTCCACGTTGAATACCTGCAGTCAGACATTGACAGTAAAGAAACAGTGAGTCTCTTTCTTTATTGACCTCTTCTTCGTTGGAATAGTTATGTTCCAAAAAAAAAGTTTCACCTTCCCAGAAATGTAGTTGAGGACAGTCAGGACATCTTTGGTGTCTGAAGCACTAAAGCACTTAGGACTAGAGCTACAAAGCTAATGCAGCTGATAGGTAATGTAGCTAGAAGCTTATACCATGACAATTAACATGCCTGGAATAGAGAGACAAAAATCCAGGCTTAAAGAGATTCCAGTGTACAATCTTAAGTAAAAGTTCAAATGACATGTTTGTGTCATTATGGCATTTTCTGTCAATTTTAGTGTACATAATTTATGTATTTATGAGTTTAGAAAAATAAAACAACATGTATCATAAAATGCCTTGTGCAAACAAGTGTAGAAGCTGGTTGTCCACAGACGACACCCCCTTTTCACTTAGAAGATAAACAAATATTTCAATTGACTAGTGGTGCCAAAACTTTTACATAAGATCCATTGTGCAGTGTCAGAAACGACATAAGCAAGTCTGTTCTAGATCGCTTAACAACTTGACCCAATATTAGGCGACTGTGTGATTTACGCATGCAATTAAATCGGTGCTAATTGATGGACTATAAGCTTCTATTACATTTTAGCTACATTAGCCTCCCGTGCAAAGCTAAAGAAGCGCACTTCAGACACCAAACATGTCTTAGCTGATTGACTCCATTTGGGGCAAGACGGGTATGACGTAAATTCCATTTTTCACATCACTGTAAACGCCATCTCTCACAGAGCTCACCTATGCTTATTGGGGAAATGGACTCTTCTGGCAGCCTGAACGCGCACTCTCTGTTCCACCTGACTGAGAGAATAAGAGCCAAAGCGGTATTTCAGGTTCGTGCCTTTGAAACGTATGTAATCTGTTTTAGGGCAGATGTAACTAAATGCCGTATTTACTGCTGCTTTTGTCTGCACATTCTTTTCCAGACTCAGCAGTCCCAGTTTGTCACGTGGCAGT
This sequence comes from Pygocentrus nattereri, assembly GCF_015220715.1. Taxonomy (NCBI): domain Eukaryota; kingdom Metazoa; phylum Chordata; class Actinopteri; order Characiformes; family Serrasalmidae; genus Pygocentrus; species Pygocentrus nattereri. The sequence goes on from NC_051233.1 coordinate 26,190,272, forward strand.
TTGAGACGGAGTACAGGGGCAGTGACTTTACGGCAGCTGTCACTATGGCCAACCCCGACGTCCTTAGAGAATCGGGTATATATAGTTACTCTGAACTCACAAGTTCCTCTCAAAGTCCTTCATTGAAAGCGTTCAAAGCATGAAAAAACTGTTTTTCATTTGCTCTTTGTGTTAAGGTGTTTGTGTGGGTGCCAGCAACAGCAATTCATTTTATATGTGTTTTCCAACCCCTCTTTGTCCTGTTTAAAAAGCAGGCCAGGCTGATACACTCCTTACAACTTCACTGTGAGTGGGCGGGGCTAAACTGCTATAGGCAGAATTGGTAGATGTATGTAAATGCGCCAAAAATCAACAGATTCAAAACAAGCTGCTTGTACACATATGGCCTGTATGGACTGAATAGTGAGTAGCACCTTTTGAAACTTTAATAATGTTTACTTACAATATCAAAACCTTTTAGGTAAAAAAAACGTGTTTTTTGATGATAAAAGCTGGATTTTACCGTAGATTATACATCTAAAATGGATTATACATCTTAGATTTTGAAGTAGTAAACATTTCAAAATGTTCCATATATTTCCTGGTTCCTATGGTCCATATATGGAACCTAAGCTGTAAAAACAGCCTATTTTGAAATTGCGATGGTTGTGAAAAGCACGTGTATCATTGCAGCCCTACGAAAGGATCCATCAATCCGAAATCAATGGCTGAAGTTTTTTTTCCATCATACTTGAGGATTTCAACCAAACTGTTTGTTCCATATATTTCATCCCAGATACAGAGACCAGAGATCTTATTTACATATGTAAATCTTGAAGGCACAGTAACAAAAACAGTCTATTGCATGGTGACGGATAAAGAGAGGTTATAAAAATAATTATGTGGTACGTAAAACCACATAGAAGTCTTGCCATATTTCCTTAGGCGCTCTGTTGCTTGGCAAAATAAATAGGCAGTAAATTCATGTTCAAATGTCTATGAAGTGAAAGGATGTTTTCAGTAAAATTGTACCTGTGATCATAGACAAAAAGTTGCTTAAGTAAGGTCTTAACACAGTAGTAACCTGACAACCTAGTTTGTCAAGGGAGTGCTTTTGTTATTCTTCTCAACACTGATGCCAAGAAACACTGACATTTAGTCTGTATGCATTTTTCAGATTTTCAGTAGCTGACCCCACATTCCGCTCTGACTTTATTAATGGTTAGTTTTCACCTTTTTTGGCGGAGAATTTTATGTGCAGTGCTCTTCAGAAAATCATGGTTAGAGGCCTGGCAGGACACATCATGGATTTACATCGAAAAAAAAATTAAATGTATTTAATTCAAGCAACCATACAAAATTACAAAACTGTTTTTTTAATACAGAATTTTGAAAGTTTGTCCCAGCAGGTCCGAAATATTACTGTAAAATGGACATTACATAACTGACTTTAAACAAAATATTATTCTAAGTGTTGTGTTTGTACCGATTTAATTGGTCAGCTCAGATTAATCACTCTGTAAGCAGTTCTGCTCAATAATTAAGATGCTTTGAGAAAGAATCCGATAAATAATAATAAATCTTATTGTTATCATCTGGGTTGTTTTCTGAAATATGGATATGTCCTTGTTTCTTTTGGGAAAGTTATCATGGTGGCGCACTTCCTCCAGAGTGTCTCTCCACAGCTGGTTCTTGGTGGGGAGTTGGTGTACCACAGAGGGCGAGCCGAAGAAGGTGGTATCCTCACCCTTGCTGGCCAATACTCAGGTAAGGGAGCAGATCAGACTGTATGCTTTTGAAGCGTTTGAATGCCCTTAAAGCTTCTTTACTGAAAGTTATTACAGTCATATGCAAAGGTTTGTGCACCCCTGGTCAAATGACATGTCTTGTTGATATTCAAAGTGAAGTTTTAAAGCATCATTTGAAAATGCCTCTGAGTAAACAGCACACAGAGTTAATCACTCGTTCTCAGTTCTCGCACACGTGAAGCCCGGTGAATGCTACGCACTGCCGTATTGACGGTCTTGTAGACCGTCCAGCCTCAGGACAGTCCATTTTGAGGTCAATATGACTGAAAAGTGAAATGTTTTACATTGACATGAAATATGAACACAACATAAACTAGCCGACATTTTTGCACAACAGTCAATAAGATCCGTATAAATTACATTTTATTTTTTACAAATAATCAACATTATCATATTTAAAATTACATTTGGTTAAATGTCTATTTAAATGTCAAAGTTATGGCACATGTTATACATATTTTTTCTGATATGCATTGACTTAATAATTATGAAAGTAATTAAAATGAAAATTTGTACAAATTGTGCACTAACATTTGCAGAGAAATGCCATTTTTACATGCATTCTCTGTAGAGGATGTGTTGACTTATTTTTAGTTAGAAAAACAACAAAACATGTAATTTGACTGTACTTGTAATTGTTACAGATATATTGTCTGATGGCTGAGACATTGTTTCGGATTTGTTTTGAGATGAGCTTTTGGCCTTAAGACAGATTTTTAAAAAACATGCAGGTAAATGCTTTTCTAGGCGTAATAGTACCAAAAGAACATGCATGGTTTTCAGATTTACAACCATTTACATCAACATTACATGTAAAAGCTCAGAAGGCAGATGGTCACAGGTCAATTTGGGTTGTAAATAACTGGATTATTCCCTTTCCTGCAAATTTTGTTGTTTGCCCTGCTCCCAGCACATCTAATCTAATCCAACTAAGCAGTTAAGAACAAGACCTTCATGAGTTGAAATGGGTTTGTCGGTCGCAGTAGGAGAGCTCAAAGAGGTACTCCAGGACCAGGGCTGGGAAGCAGTTCACTGAGAGATCTCTTCTTGGTTTATTCCAGGGCCCAACTGGGTGGCCACTGTAAATGCAGGTAAAGGAGGTGCCCATGCAAGCTATTATCATAGAGCCAACAAGCAGGTATGGAAATGTCTGACTGTTTTTATGGCTGTGAATTTTATCTGTATAGTGTAGCACTGTTATAATCATCCAAATTATTCATCCCAGATCCAAGTCGGAGTGGAGTTTGAGGCCAGCACCAGAACCCAGGAGACCACGTTCTCCTTTGGTTACCAAATGGAGTTACCTGAAGCCAATATGACCTTCAGAGGTAAGAATCTCCGGCATCTTATGAACAGAACTTGAATTGACAGATCCATGCTCCAACCACAGATGAATTTTGTAGTACCTAATGTTCCAGGATTGGACAAGCTTTACAGAACACTGCCAAAAATGGCAGAAATCCCATTCAGCCCACTGAAAAACTGTAACTGTATTTTTTGTCAAAATACCTACAGTATGTAATGGCTGAGGGTATCCCTGATCTACTTGGTGATAGTTTGAGGTAAGGGTGGGCGATATGGCAAAAAGTTTGCATCATGATACTTAAAGGCATTTTCACAGTACACAATTACCATATTTAGTTTTTTGAAATTTGTAAGTTGAAACAGACAAAATAAAAGCTGTATTGCCAGATATAAAACTGCTATAATCAACATAATAATAAACCTACAACTGCAGTAATTTTTATTAAATGTTTTGCAACCTATGCTGCTAAATTCAAATAAACAGGCCTAATTATGCTCACTTGTACTGATGTATCTACGATATGCTCAGAAAAGCATATTGTGACAATTTTATCATGATAGTGATAAACGGAAAACTATTAAACATATCACATTGGTCACCCTTAGTTTGAGGATATCCTTTGATCTCAACAAAAAAATTATAAGCCACACAAAGGTCTCTAAAGAGTTGATACAGTTTTGAATGGTTACCTATACAATCCTAATTGTGTATTAATTAGTTTTAATTTTAATTTCACACCAGGTTTGAATGGGATTTTTGCCAGTTTTCTGTAAAGCGTGTCCAAACATGCAGCAGGAGCTTTGATAGAATGCATTTAAAACTCACTTATATGTGACGTATTGCTCTTAGGTATGTTGGACAGCCGGTGCATCATTGGAGGCGTTCTTGAAAAGCGTCTCTGTCCGCTTCCTGCCACCTTAATCATGGGCGCCTTCGTCAACCATAGAGGAGACAAGCTGCAGGTGGGCCTGGGGGTAAACGTGGGCTAAATCTCAGCATCTGACCGCGTCCTGTGCTGCGCCAGAACGTTCCTCCAGAAACCTCCTCTCAGGTCTGTCCAGAGACTTGGGCGCATCACAGATTATGGCTAAATCTAAGCCCCATTGGCCCTTCTGGACTTCTATATCTTTTCATGGCATGCAGGAACAGATGGAACGTTTCCATTCCCAGTGGAATAACAGCAGCAATCCAAACACTTCCATGTTGGTGCTGACCTTGATTATGATTGACAGTTTTGTCACTCACACCTTGAAGACTTCTTGAGTTCAGTGACCCTGAAACACACTGAACAGTGAATTTCTAAAACACAGTAAGAGAATATTTATGGACCTTTTGCGGGAACAAGAAGAACCACATAATACATGCATACTTTTCCCATGTAGCTTTGGTAGTTTTGGACTAGATCTGGAGCAAAAGAAGAAGGTTCCACATTTAGTCTTGGACTAAATATAGAAATAAGAAATAAGCTTAATCCAAACACATTCTGTTAAGTCTTTATGTATGCTATGCTAGGAAGGAATATTTGCACGCAAATAACTTGTTTATGTTCTGGAATCGATATTATAGGATCTTATGGTCCTTTAACTTGAGATTATTTTGCACTGTACATTTAAAATGTACAAAGAACCAAGATGGTCAATGTATGTTATTGATGAAAACTCAGCAATGACAACTAAAATGATTAGACCATTATAGTATATGGTAAAGATAAGTCATAAATTAGACTTCAAGCATCAAAAGTCATAAAGAAGTTAAATTTGAAGTTGAGACATGGCAGCTTTCCATTCTTCTCAAGTGAATCATAAATAACTTAATTATTTTTTCGTTCATGTCTTTGTTGGGTTTATGGCCAGTCATGCCAGTTTATTCTGAAGAATAAACAAGAACATGGTATATGCCTTGCTTTACATTAAGACAGTCTTGAAGGTCACTTCTCAGTTAGAAAGGAATATTTATTCAGTCATCTTGTTGCAATTCTTTGAAGAATAGGATTTAAGGGAAGTGAGATGTTACAGGCTGGTTCTGAGGCAGAATATCAAAAAATCAGGAAATCTTTATATCAAAGAAATCAGGATAGCCATATGAATGAATTTTAACATGCACTGATCATTGTGTTTATTTATGTATTTATTTATTTAAGCTGCGTTTTTTTTACCCGCACTTTTTGTAGCGCTGCTGTTGGCTAGCGTTTGCGTCACTTGACCATTTCACCATGACCAGCCTGTCCCAAAGTGTGGCGCTACTTTGTGATGTGCTTGTTCAACTGAGATTTTATTTTAACTTAATAAAATTAAAATATTTATTTCTATGCTGAGATTCAATCCTGCTTCAAGTGCTTCTGATGTTTCCCATTAAACTTTTTTTTTATATATATAAACTTTCAAATGCGAGAGCCCCCGTAAACCAGGCTTGTAACTCACTCACTCACTCATGTTTAGCAGGATAAAGACTCTCCATAATGGGGCACCATTAGCACTAACATAGCTGTTGGTGCATCATGGTCGTGGTGCTTTATATCAGTGACACTGTGTCCTTGTTAACACACTCTCACAAAGTGCTGTACAGGGAGACAAATAGGCAGGGGTCTCAAACTTCCAGGCCACAGCTGGTAAAAGAGAAAAGAAGAACAATTCCAACAGAACCCTGATGCAGCATGGACCCTGTACACTGAGTGGGCATCACTTAGCTATACAGTGGAGAAAAAAAGTATTTAGTCACCAATTGTGCAAGTTCTACCACTTAAAAAGATGAGAGAGGCCTGTAATTAACATCATAGGTAGACCTCAACTATGAGAGACAAAATGAGGAAAAAAAAATTCAGAAAATCACATTGTCTGATTTTTAAAGAATTTATTTGCAAATAATGGTGGAAAAAAAAGTATTTGGTCAATAACAAAAGCTCATCTCAATACTTTGTTATATATCCTTTGTTGGGAATGACAGAGGTCAAACGTTTTCTGTAAGTCTTTACAAGTTTGGCACACACCGCTGCTGGTATGTTGGCCCATTCCTCCATGCAGATCTCCTCTAGAGCAGTGATGTTTTGGGGCTGTCGGCGGGCAACACGGACTTTCAACTCCCTCCAAAGGTTTTCTATGGGTTTGAGATCTGGAGACTAGCTAGGCCACTCCAGGACCTTGAAATGCTTGTTACGTAGCCATTCCTTTGTTGCCCTGTCAGTGTGCTTGGTATCATTGTCATGCTGAAAGACTCGTTTCATCTTCAATGCCCTTGCTGATGGAAGGAGGTTTGCACTCAAAATCTTACAGTTCATGGCCCCATTCATTCTTTCATGTACACGGACCAGTCTTCTTTGTTCTTTGGATGCAACTCAGCATTCACTCTCCTCCAAACACGACGAGTTGTGTTTGTACCAAACTCTTTGGTTTCATCTGACCATATGACATTCTCCCAATACTCTTCCAGAACATCCAAATGCTCTCTAGCAAACTTCAGACGCGCCCTCTCATCTCTCATCTTTTTAAGTGGGAGAACTTGCACAATTGGTGACTGACTAAATACTTTTTTTCCCCACTGTAACAACTCTCATCTATCACTCTAATTTAGATCAATAGTTAAATCTGCCTTTGTGGATTCATTCATGACACAACAGTAAATACAGTGTGTCAGACTTGTGAAATAATGGAATTATCAATAGAATACACTGAATATTGAGGTTGTTAAGAAGTAAAAATCTTGAGTGTCGTTACATCTGTACTAATAACAAGCTAACATTTCTTTACACTGCAATGATGTAAAAGTACGTCTACTATTCAAACTCTTCTATAATAACACCAGCTTCTCCTAATGTACTCTAGCATTATCAAAGCAACTTAACTATCAAATTTGACAAAGCTTGCTGGTTTATTCTGGGTTCTTTAGTGTACCTTCCTGTCCTATGAGGTCAATTTGTGTCCAACAGTCTTAACTCACATGTACATCTTAAAAAGATGTTTTTTCAAGGGTTTTACTGAAGAAAATGGTTCTATACAGAACAATGAACACTCAAAAGAACGCTTTGCATAATTGAAAGATTCTTTGCATCTTAGCTGGTTCTTCAGATTGATGGAGAATGTGCTGTAGATGGTTATGTGTAGTTCCTTTTTGAAAAGGGGTCTATATTGCACCAAAAAGATATTGTTAGGATACCAGGTTGTGACAATAGCAGAACCCTTTTTGGTGCTACGTAGAACCTATTTAAAAACAGAAGCATCTACAGCACATTCTTCATCCTTTCAAGATGCAAAGAACCCTTTCATCATGCAAAGGGTTCTTTGAGTGTTCATGGTTCTAGATAAAAAAAATCTTCATTAAAGAACCCTTGAAGAGCCATCTTTTTAAGTATGTAGTAAAATTCTTATTTATACTCTTTTACTATGTTGTAGTTCAGAGGATTTAGTGGATTTCAGATTTTAAAAATGTGTACCGTGATGCCAGCAAACATCCAAACATCCTATTTATCTTTATCATAGAGAAATCCAGCTTAGATCTGGAGTTTCTCACTTGGGAATGGCAACAAATACGTAATGACAGGATGACTTCAGTGGTCTGCGCAGTTTAAAAAGGTGGTTCGTTAGGTGTTCTTTCGTAAAAGCAATGGCTCTATTTAGAACCAAGAGTTTCCATATAGAACCATTTCATGCGTGAATGGTTCTTTGCATGGTGAATTGGTTCTTCAAATTGATGGAGAATGTGCTGTACAGGGTGTCCCAAAAAACTGACATCATTTTGTAGTCTAATAAAATAGCCAATTCTCCCTCAGATGATCTCAAATTTGAACAAACGGTGTAAAAACTAACCAAGTTTAATTTTTAATGTTTTGTTTTCAGGTTGAAGAACGGCGTTCACTAGACATGAAAAGGCATTTTGTGTGTTAGAATATGCTCGAACACAGTCAAGCAAGAGTGTGCAGCATGCATTTACGAGAGAATTCAACCAGCAAGAAGGCAGATTTGGACATGGCACAAAAAAAGTCAAAGAGGAAGGCTGTCTGTGCAGGGCAAAGGGATCTGGACGACCAGAAGTGTCGGAATATATCGTCAATCAACTTATTAAATCTACATCCCTCTGAATTTCTTGTTCAGATTTTGAGAACTAGATCTTGTATTGTTCAACATGAAGCCTATTTAATTTCGTTTGCCCAGGACTTGTAGTTACTCAGATATTCACATCTCAAATGACGTTACATTTTTTTGAACACCCTGTATATGGTTCTATACAGAACCTTTTAAAAAATGGCTTCATATAGCACCAAAAAGGGTTCTGCTGCTGTTATGATGTCAAACATGTAACAATAGAAGAACCCTTCTGGATGCTATAAAGAACCAATTCCGAAAATGTTCTATATAGAACCATGTACAACATGTTCTCCATCAATCTGAAGAACTATTTCACCGTATAAAGAAAATTTTAAGCATGAAATGATTCTATCTGTAACTCATGGTCCAAAATACAGCAATTGCCTTTACTAAAAAAACATTGAAGAACCTTTTTTGAAAGTGTAGGAAAAATCTTTAACTGGTTTAGAACCTTTATATTAAGTTGAGGATCTTTAAACTTAAAAAAGGTTACTCAGACTCACACATCTCATTCATTAAAACAGATCTTTAAGAACCATACTTTGAAAAGCACCAGAGAAAAAGGGAAGGGATTTGTACCAAAATGTTTAACAGACCACCTTTTTTCCATGATATACATTGTTGGAAGTCGGCTTTACCCATACACCAGATCTCAGTGCTATATAATGATTAATGCCACCTTTATTAGAGAAATAAAAATGTGCTTTCCATTATACGTCAACTATTCTGTTCAAAATTGTTACCAAAGGATACACAGCATTTTGGAATGAACCCCTTCAGTCCCACTCTCAGTGACACTAACATTCGCAGTGATAGAAACAAAGTACACTTCTAAGCTCATAATTCAGGATCTAGACATAAGGGTGGCAATGAAAGCACACCACTATGCACATATGCAGGTGCGTGACAATGCGACCAGGTGAGCTCGCACCCAAACTGACAAGAAGTTCCTGTTTCCCTGTTGTGTTTTCAGGAGAAGTGCCAAGGCTAAAGAGAACATGCAGGCAGGTCTTTTGTTTGTGTGACCTGGCATAGTCTGATTGACTCACAGAGATCCCCGCTGACCCTACTTTTAGCATCTTCATTAAAGGCGAATTACGACATTAATGACAGCTTATAACTGCTTTTTTATATGTATTGCAGGTTGGTGGGCAGGTTTGCTGACCAAAGCATAGATGAGGGAGGAATGTTGCCACACTTCCCCCTTCCAAATAAGTCCGTATTCAATCTGTCACGCCTCCTCTGGGTAGACTTTCAGGCAAATTTGACAGGCTGCTCACTTCAGTGTCATTTGCGCTTGTTCCTTTCTGGGGGTGCTATTCTTTCTGAGGCTTCATTGAGAAGAAGGCTTGGAACAGACTGGTGAGTGCGAAACGTCACTCTTATCTAAGCTAATATTTGAAATCATTGCGTGTTTTATGAGCATGCCTCGTCAAATCCTCATCACTGTGCTTCTGTTTTCACCCTTGAAGTTACCTGCCTGGACGTGCTACTCATATACGTGAAAATATGTGATGAGGTTTTATGTTGATCGCATGCCTTTATCCTGTTATACTCTCTTATTGCTTTTATGCTTTTTGGTGCATCAGTTATTTCATTATGTTTAAGCAGAAATCTTGCACACAAGTGGAGCTTATGCTTACAGCCACAAAGGTAAACAAGAAAAGTGACAGGCACAAAAAGGATCAAATCATTGCAAAACGGTGCCAAATCTGTCTCGCCAGTCTTGCCTTTATTTCTTGTGAAAATACTATCAAAGTAATACAGTAATACTATCAAAACATTGGACCACATAACATCTGCAGTACGTCCATGCTGTATTTTTATTTTGTATCTTTTGTAGAAGCTCCTTTGCTTTTTTACATAAAAGTTGTCATTTTGAGCCAAACCTGTCTGTTTATATAAGTATAGCTCTGCGGAATCAAGAGATTTTTAACACCATGCATATCAAATACCAAATCTGAAATCTTTGAGCCAGACAATATTGTTACACCCCTAATAAACGTGGCTGACATATTTGATTAAAAAGGGAAATGAAGGCAACAAATCAACTGTTGATAATATTAGCGTTAGTCATTCTCTCCAGGCCTAGTTGGTGCGTCTGAGAATAATGATCAGAATTCAGTAATTGATTACACTAAATAAGTGTTAAATAAACAGCCACACGAAAACGTTTTCCTAGAACCATGGATTTAAGAACCATTTTGGAACCTTTAATACTAAAATGACTAACTTTTGAAGACTATATGGAGGTTATTTGACCTCTGAAACGGTTCTTCACATTCATACATCTCATTGACAAAAATGGTTCTATCCATTGGAAGGTTCTAAGGATCCCAATGGCATGGCTTTAATAACCATGTGGGCACATTTGCTTCCAAGAATACATTCGTACAAAGAATCTATGAAGAACGCACAAGCGACTCATTCACGCACTGACTGTTGCCTATACGAGCATATTTGTGTTCCTGTTAGTGCACTGCGTAGAGCTGTATTAGAGCGTCAGAACAGTGTTTCTCAACCCCGGAGGCCCAAAGAACGGCACATTTTAGTGCTTATCCTGTTTTAAGACACCCACTTTAACTCAATAATGGGCTGTTAATGATTTTAGTTGGATCGGCTGTGCTGGGAGCAGGGAAAACGCTAAAAAGTGCGGGACTTTGGCCCCCCAGGACCAGGATTGAGAAACACTGCATTAGAGTGTATTAGAGGACTATAGTTTGAAGACATTTTTGACACAAAAATATTAAAAATGACATCCAATCTGGATCACAGTATCACAAAATCAAATATCAAACCTGAAGTGTTACGTCCCTATGAACAATAGCTATTAGTGTTAACAACAACGAAAAGCAGGTAACAAAGCAAATGCTAATATTTGCATTAATCATTTTCTCCAGGCCTAAACGGGAGCCTTTGAGAACACAGTAGATGATAGGAGAAGATATATATATATATATATATATATATATATATATATATGTATAGACAGATAGATCTATGATTTGACTGAACTGTTTCCAGCACATTATAAACAAATTAAATGTGCAATTTCTATGTGTTACAGTAAAGAATAAGCTAAAGACAGGAACCGACCACTCTGCCAACCCCTTTAAAAGGGTCTTCAAAGGCTTGATGGAACTTCTATACCATGACGGGCCTGCCAGTGTCTGTTTTCACACTGCTCCTGAATTACCTGCTGTCATCTGAAGGTAATGACATGCAGGAAAAGAGACATTTTAGCCCCACCAAGACAGCAAGCATGTATGTGACTGTATGTCACTGCTGCCCCCCCCCCGGACATTGATTCATGCCATTAATGTTAAAATTATTAGCTAAACTACTTTATAAAGGCTCATCAAAGAAAGAAATTAAGGAAAATATGTAAATTGGACTGTTACTGGATAGTAAATGATGGAAAAAAAAAGTGGCACTCTGTTTATCCACCAGTGGGCTGCTTAGAAAATACAGCAAAAAAAGCCAGTGGGCCACCAGCTTTGGCGTTAGTGGGCCAATAGTAGGCAGCAGTAACACCGGAATTTCACTGTTTTTCATGATTTTTTGTTTTTTTAACTGTGAAATTTCACCAAGAACAATCTCTCTGTTAGCTGAAGGAAGAAAAAAAATACAGTAATGCCCCATTAATGATCAAAAAATGATGGCTGCTACTCCTGTTTTGAGTCATGAATTTTGTGTCTATTATATATAGCTAACTTAGTCATACCGTCTCAGAAACTACATATACAACTTTGTGTCTTGGATACTTTTCACTTTTTTTGGCTTACATTAGAAGGGATTTTTAATTGCTTCACACCCACCTGTCCTCTCTTGTGTCAACAAACAGGGACAGAAGATGTCCCGAGGCAACGAGACTGTATGCCACAAAAATGCAAACCAGTATACTATACTGATCATTCTACAGTTGACTTATCTGACTCATCTGTCACACTGCCAGATACCTGACTTATCGCTTACACACCTTCTTAAGAATCAGAAAACATTGAGATTTACTCCATTGAACTGACAAAACAAACTATTTGCACCCATTTTAATTAGTGTGACACTCGGCTTTGTTTTGTTTGGCATTGATAACTGAAGTCTTTTTGTTGTTGCAGGCGCTCTCCTTCCCCCACTCAACCTGAGTGTGGTCTCGTTAGATTTCCACACCTCCATCCACTGGCTTCCTGGACCAGAGAACCCTACTGGAACCAGATATTCCGTTGAGTTCACAGAAATCAAGCATTTGTAAGTAGAGTCTCTTTTTATTTCTAGAAAACTAGACTGAACATGGGGGATTTCATCGGCATGCAAGGGATTATTCCTGAGGGTCAGGTGACCTCATTCTTTATAACTGGATAATACTAATCTGCACGTTTATATTCATTTGTATGAAAAATGTTTTGTTATATATTTTAATATACAGCATTGTGCAAAAGTCAGAGACCACCCTTTATGTATCTCATTTCCAGTAAGTGTTATTCATTTTTCAGGTTATTCATATTTCTAAGGAAATTAGAAGCTATACAAGACCTGATAGACCACCAAAACTGTCCCCACCAGATAAACAACATAAAGCTTTCATCTTTGAGATATTCCACTCTTCACTCTTGCTTAATTTACTGTTAAATAGTAAAATTTTCTGATTCTTTTCTAAACCTGACACTGATCTTACATTTAATGACTGGTTTAGCTTGAAATTTTGCACATTACTGTATAATAAAGTGTTCAGCAGGTTTGAGGGGAAAGAGTTTTTTGGGGGGCAAGAAGCCTCTTTAGCAAAGGGGCAAAATGTCTACATGAGCATGCTGCCCCAAAATGATCATTTAGATGGACTTTTAATCATAAAGTCATATGCTAACTACTGCAATGACTATTCATATACACATTCAAATTAGTCCATATTTGCAGCCATCCTGATGGAGTTTGAATATGAGTTCCGGTAAACGTGTAGTTCTCTTTTAAAACTGAGTTTTGGCTTGACATTAAAGTAACAGATTCAACTGTCATATCATGTTAATGCTGATCTTGTTGTTTGTGTAGTTCGAAGCCGGTCTGGAATGGACCCGCAAATTGTACAAATATCACCTCAGTGCAGTGCTACTTGGAACTTGACCAGCTTTTCTCAGACTACATCGTGAGGGTCATGGCAGAATGGAAGGAGGAGAGATCAAACTGGACACTTCTGAAACACACATTCCAGCTATATAAAAACAGTTAGTTCAAATGTTTCTACTACACCAGAATATAACACAAGGCTGTACAATACAAATGACCATACTGACAATATGTTGTCACATATCATGCATTTTAATGTGTTAATGACCCTTGATGTGGTCATGGTTAAAGATTCAGGCTTGATAGATCACATGAATTATTTGATTGCTCAGTATACCCGCAGGATACTTGTGAAATGCCCGGGATTGGTCAGTGTTCTCACAACAGACCATAAAATTGTGATTTCTTAGAGGGATGTTTCATGAGATTTCTTGCTGACGGGTATCAATATCGGTATTGGCAGAGTGCTTGAGTAGTTTGAATATATTAGTCTTTTTTAATGCTCCTCTTAAGCAAAGTGCTTCAATCAAAAAGCTTAGCAGTTTTTTTTAAAGAAGGAATACCGCATCTGGCTGATACTGGTAGAGAACATTGGGTCATTGTGCTCTGTGCTTTGAAATATATGAAGAAATGCAAGACCTTTAGAGAAGAAATTGGAAGTTTCACTCAGTTCTTTACCATGGCTTACTCCAACAGCTCAGCTGAGCCCACCAAATGTGAGGATCTTACTTCATCAGCATTCTGTCCAGATTAACCTCAGCCACTTGGTCCAATTAGTCAGGGATGTGCCCTTGAGGTTTTCCGTTCACCTCTATCGTTTGACTTCTGATCACAGAGTCCAGGTGAGACAGCATCCATTGATTTTATGGATATGTGATGTAATATGATGATCCAATTCTTAGAATACTTAAGTGTGCCATAAAACAGGGACTGGTATACCAGTGTGGTTTAACTGGCCCTGGTCTTGGAGGCCCACCGCCCTGCACATTTTCATGCTTTTCCTGACACTATAACTCAATAATAGGTTGTTAATGAGCTGATTAGTTGTATTGAATGTGTTGGGAGGGGGCAAATTACTAAAAAGTGCAGGGCAGTGGGCCTCCAGGACCAGGGTTGAGAAACATTAGTCTAACTGACTACAATTGAAGCAGCTTTGTGCTCGCTCACTAATGCTTCTAGCAGTTTTAGTGGTCCTGCAGCTTCAAAGAGACAGTTGGGCAAAAACAAATACACTTTAGTTTTGCATTGGAGATGTGAGGCCAATGTTCAGTGCTATGAAAAAGAGTTTGCCCCTCACCTAATTTCTTCTGTTTTTCCTAATCTGTCACATTTAAATATTTTAGATCATCCAGCTAATTGTAATCAAAGACAACATGAGTATGCACAAAATGCAGCTTTGAAATGATCTTGCCACTTACTGAAGATAAAGATTTATTCAAAAGTGGTTTGACTCAAAAAAGTGAAAAAGTAATTCCCCCCTCTTGGGGAGGTTAACCACTGTTCAAGTTCTCTCTCACTGTGTTCACTGGAGTCCCAGAGCCTTAGCAATGGCTTTGTGAACCTTTCCAAACTGGTAGATTTCAATTATTGTTTTGCATCTGTATTTGAATCTCATTAGAACATGGCATCATATACTGCTTTTTGAGACCTTCTAGCCTGTTTTCCTGCCAAACTGTTTCAGTGAATTTTAGATTCAACAGGTCTCACAGGAATCATGCCTGGGTAGGTCTAGTGAAAACGAACCCAATAGGCAATCAAATTAGATTTAGTAGCTAAAGGGGCAATTCCTTTTTTTTTTTTAAAAAAAGGGCCAGATAGGGCTGAGAAGCATGAAGTGAAATCCTTTAAAAACAATGTTTAATTGGGTTGTCTTTGTCCAATATTAAAACTTTGATATGAAATTTTGAAGTGTGAGAAATATGCAAAAAATAGACACTATTGGTCAGGAGCAAATACTTTCTCACAGCACTGTTGCTGATAATACTCATTTATAAAAGTGGACAAAATAGGTTGCATAGCTAAAAACAGCAGCAGCTGCCAAGTTCAAGCCTGTATGTTTGTCCAATTTTATAGCCAACATTGTCAGAATGTCAAACCATATATGCGAGTCTATTTTTGGATTGTTTAACAACTCATGGTTGGAAGAAGTGTGACAGTTATGCAATTTGCTGTACACAGATTGGTTCCATTACTTGTTGCATTACTTGCAACATAAGCCTCATAGCTCCAGTGTAAAACTAAAGACGCAAACTTTGGATACCATTCATGTCTTGGCAGGTCAAGCACATTTCACCAAACTTGATTTGTAGATTTAACTTTTATTAAACCTAAATACTGTTAAAGGTGTTCATTAAAAATGGTGCCTTTTTCTTAATTTCTCAAAGCACTTTGGAAAGAAAATAAGTACAGGATCCTTGGACTTCCAGAATCTGCCAGCTGGCTTCAACTACTGCATCAATGCTTCTGCCTTCTATACTCAGATGACCGAGCACAAAAACCTCAATACCACCAAGTGCATTTTACTCCAGAATCAAAGCCACAGAGGTACCAACAATAAGCAGACAATTTTGCTTTCTCGCCACCGATGATTAGACTAAATTAATTACATTCCCCATCAATTTTTTAAAGAACCCAGCACTGGTCTTGAAATGGCCAACAATGGCACACTACAGGTGTGGTAAAGCATATGATGTATTGGAGAAAATAATTAAAGGTGCTGGGGTAGGAATTTTGTGTAGAATGTCTAACCACAAATCTAGTTGTTAATAACTATGGTGCCATTCATCGAGTTGCAACTCTGACGCCAAAGAAGTAAAAGGAACATACCAGTTACAGGCTTGAAAGTTTGTGAACCCTTTAGAATTTTCTTTAATCATGCATAAAACCGTGATGCTACCACCACCAGGTTTCACGGATGGACTAAGGTTTTTATGCTGGAATGCAGTGTTTTCCTTTCTCCAAAGGTAATCCTTCTCGTTTAGACCAAAAAGATATATTTTGGTCTCATTCGTCCACAAAACTTGTTCCAATAGCCTTCTGGCTTGTCTATGTGATCTTGAGCTGAACCTGCAGACAGGCAGCAATCTTCTTTTTGGAGAACAGTGGCTTTCTCTTTGAAACCCTGCCATGCACATCATTGTTATTCAGTGTTCTCCTGATGGTGGACTCATGAACCTTAAAATTAACCACTGTCAGACAGGCCTTTAGTTGCTTAGAGGTCACCCTGGGCTCCTTTGTGACCTTGTGGACTTTTACACGCTTGGTGTGATCTTTGTCGGTCAACCATTCCTGGTGACTCTAATTTCACCTTCAAATATCTGCTAATCCTAAAGATTCACATACTTTTGCCACTCACAGATACATAATGTTGGATCATTTTCCTCAATTAATATTCAATTCACTAATGTTCAAGCACAACTATATATTATTTTCCATCTTTTCCTTAATGTATCTTTTACATTTCTCTTATTCACAAGGAGGCGTCGCTCACATCATTGGTGTGGTTGTAGGTGTTCTCCTACTGCTAATCATTCCCACCGGCATTGTTCTAAGCACCAAAAGCTGCTTCATGTGGAAAATTGGGAACAGCTACATTCCAAAAGCTCTGGTGTGTTGGCTTAACTACTTCCAGAATGAATTAACTGGATATCTGTTGCTACATGATAGCCATTTACTATAATGCTAACAAAAATGTTTGCTAAAATTCAAGATGCATATAAAAACACATCTGCAGCTATAAATTAGCAGTGCATGGTCTGATGATCAAGCTGATCAATTTTTAAAAATGTGTTTCTTCTGTCATGATTTACAGCGTATCATAACTGGAACTGATGCAGTCTTAAAACTGAAACCTGAGGAACTCCACCCTCCTCCAATCTCAATTACATATACCGAGTTCACAGCTGAGGCTGCACATGAGACAGTGGATGAGAATCTACAACAGGCCTACTGCAAGAGAGAACGTTGTTCAATGGTGATCAGGCGTGGGTCAGAGGATGAGCTGGAGGATGCTAACTTTCTCGGGGAAGTGGATGAGATACAGCCCCGCAAGCTTGATTTGTACAGTTCAGCTGTGAACATGGAAGAGACTGAAGATCAGCTGATACTGGAGGCAGGTCCAACTTCTGGCTTTTCGATGCAGTGGAGCCCTACTTTCTCAAGCCTAGCAAGGACTAGTTTTGATAAAGCCAACATAAAAATCTCACCCTCAGACTTGGATGATGAAGAAAACTCAAAGACAGAGAGGCAGCATCTGTCCTACTCCCCTAGCTGCAGTTCAGAGAGATCAGAACTGTCTGAAGATGAGATGGATTTTTCACATAGTGATGACATTATTGGAAGTAATTACGAGCCCAGGCCTGACCCACGTTTGATGTAGCTGGATGTCCAGTTAAGGGCACAGTGTTATGAATAATTAGACAATGTACAATGAAGGCAGGCTCAAGGTCAAGAAGAAATATGAAGACTATAGTATGGTACAGTTACATCTCAGTGTAGCAAAATGAAGAAATAACTTCAGTGAAATACCTCAGCTGTCTGCATGGAAAGATGCGTGTGGAATTTTCATTACTGGTGCAGATTTATGGACATGATACTAAAAATATATATATATATATATATATATATATATATATATATATATATATATATATATATATATATATATATATATATATATATATATATATATATATATATGTGTGTGTAAATTTTATATTGGATTCCATGTGTGGAAATGATTTGACTAACTACTACCTCTTATTGTTAGAAATAATCGTGTCATCAGATTGTACTGGCAAGATATATTGCCACTATATCTTTGAACTATGATTAAACACACATACAATGAGCTCACAACTGTCAGTGTTGTTTTGATATTAAACATTTATGTGACAGATGCAATACTTGCAAATGAATATGAACAAATGATAAATTTCATGCCAAAATATACTATATTTAGTCTATATGTCTTATTTACACCCCCAAACAACAACAACAACAACAACAACAACAACAACAATAACAAATTGTAGGAAAATGCTCTTACAGTAGTTTCATGTACTTTACTCTTTCCATCTAAAGTTCATTCCACACCAAAAAGAGAGGAGAAAAAGCTTTTCTTCCCCTCCTCTTTTGATAAACGAAGAGATTTGCTTGTGCGACTGCCTCTTTGGAATGGTGATTGTGTTTTTTCCTTCTCCTTCTCTCTTTGCCTCTCTTGCTCTTGGAGCTGCACCTGTTGACATATCACTAGCCGCATGTCCTCCTGGAGAAACGAAGGGACAATGAGAAGTAGAAAAGACATTAGCATGAGACTTTCCACCAAGTGAGAAACATTTTTGTCCCATCATAACATTTTGAAGAACGTACACACTAAATTGTTATTATTCAAAGTACAATATTGAAATATCATATTTTAAAATGAAATGAAGGCCTCTATCAATTAATGTCCTAATGGCTTCACTTCATTTTAATAAACTATGGCAAAAACAAATGCAATTGTGGCTCATTAATTAAATAGTTGCTGTGATTATTTACATAATATGTAAATATGCAACAATAATAGCAATACAAATGTAAACAAAACAAAAGCATTTAAAGCAACAAGCAAGTTAAAGGTACTGCTAGACAGCCAGTCTACAGCCCATATTCAGTAACTTTGATTTTATGATATCACAAAATAATAAACTTTTTCCCCTTCAAAACCACATGGACCACATATACTACAGTACCGCTTTCTCCACAATGCTGATAATCACATATTGCTAAATTATTATAGAAAAAAAATAAATAGATCAGCTGACCCAAAAAAATGAATGTCAATTAATCCCAGGAATGCAATAAATGTGCCATTTTCTCTACAGATTTTGGCAACAGGATTTAACACATTGTGGCACTTAAACTAAAACAACTGTTTTAAATAAGTTAAAATAAGCTAATAATACCAATCAGTATTTTCACCATAAGAGGCTCATCATTCAAACCCGAAGAAAGGCGTAAAACTGAACTCTGAAATTTTACGATGGGATAGAAAGGGCACTGTATTGGTAGAAGTTCTTGGAACATCTCACACAAAAACATTGCCAAAGACAACACCACCTTTCACCGACCTGCCACGACTCCACCTCCTGAGACAGCGCCACCTTGTGTTTGATGGTGTTCAGGAGCTGCTGGTTGAGGGTGTCTCGTTCCTTCCGAGCTAGAATGATCTCTTCCTCCAGAGCACTGTGTTGGCAACACATCAAAACAACACAGGACACTGGGCAACATTCCTTCAGACATTATCAGTCATTATCACACCCTACGTAACAGCATCTTATTTACTAGGCCAGTTCAAAAGAACTTAATCTAGATCACTGCTATTTGAAAACAGCAATGCGAGATATATGAAAATGCACGTAATGTGATACCACACCCACTAGCACGATTTCTCTGAAGCCTTCTCTTACCTGTACGTTGGTTTGCCAGGAGAATTGCGGAATGGCTTCAAGTCTTCTCTCAGTGTTTCTAATTCAGCTTGGCTGGTCTCCAGCTATTAAAAAACAAGGAGCTTTGGACGTAGTACCCAGTTGAACGTGACATATCAGTTCAACACAGAGGTTGGCGATATGGCATTGATATTTTCAATATTTGGCACTTAATACAGCTAAACAGGACTAATTTTGCTGTTTATAATGGAACATGCAGTTGGTCAGTGTTCTACAAGTGCTGATTGATATACATGATATGTTCAGAAAAGCATCTTGTATTGTGATATAACTTGGCACAATAACGATAATATATACAGTCATATTGCCCAGCCTTAGTTCAGCATGATCCACATTATAAATAAACAGCATTATAAATGTGGACAAACCTCTTTAATCAGCCTCTGAATCTCCTCCTCTTTCACTTGTAAGATGGCAGAGTGGGCCAAGATAGTTTCTTTAGCCTGTTGGACCAAATTTCATACAATGACTAAGTGTAATAATCTCAAGCAAGTTGATACATTTTATGAATTATAACCAAGAACGTTGACTCAGCATAAACGGAGAGAGAGTTGGGTCTGCATGAGAAAGGGACACACAAAGGGAATATTTCACTGGTAATGCTGATAACGTCAGAAATCTAGTCGTTAAAAGGGTTGTTGAGGTCACTACTACACTTTCTAAACGAGTTCTTTTGCCACTGATGGGTAAATAAAGCCAGTAAAAAGACCTAGAAAGCTGCAGAGGCAGATCACATCACTTGACAGTTAACACTTGTACAGACCTAATGCCATCTTTGGAAAGACTAATAAACGCTCAGTCATTTTATTAGTAACCCTACCATGTAGCTCCAGATGTTCACTTTGTTAGTCAGTCTGGGCTATAACCCATAATTGTTCACCAGTATAGTGAACCTATAAGGCAGGTGGAGCCCAAAATATCTAGTGAATGGATTGACAAGGAAGGGATTTCTACTAAAACACCTGGTGAGTGCATACGCCACTTTAGATACACTCTCCAACAGGCACTACCTGTGACTGCTGGAGTTCATTCTGGAGGGACAGAGGGAAGCACGCGGTCTCTCCGAGGCTGGCCTCCTCCCCCAGAGCCTGCACCCTCTGCTGGAGGCTCCGATTCATGGTGCGCAGCTGGAACACCACACTGTGTTCCTGTTCCAGCTGTGAAAGAACCGCAGATGGTGAACCTGAGGTTACATACGAAGCCAAGCCTTTCCAGTCCTTTTCATGCTGGGGGGAGGTGACTGAAAGGGTGCATATCACTGCTGTCAGAACAAAACCTTGTATCTCCAAAATAGTAACTTTACAGGAGAAGGAAAAAACATACATTACTTTTAAATGTAAGTCAATGGAACCAGGGTTTTTGTCCAAGCAAGTTTGGGCCATTTCTTTCAGTCCATTCATCATGAAATTTTTACACACTGTAAAGAACAGCAGGTATTTTCAAATTATGTCAAAATCTGAAAAACGACAAAATGGAAATAAGAGGTTTTGTTCCGACAGCTGTGACATGCCCGTTGCTGATGTACTGTATCCATGTCTTTACATCAGAAATAATTACTGTTTCAGTAAATCACTACTGAAGATACAGCATTATTAAAGTAACGTATTCTGATAGAAAAACAATCCCCCCACAGAGAAAATTTAATTTCAGACTTTCTCCAGCAAATATGGACTTTGATCCAGGGTTAAAGTTTCTAAGAGGTTAAAAGTTGCCACTTTTAATTGGTTGTTTATTTAGACTTTTGCAAATGTCATACTTATAGAATGTAAACTATCATATGTATGAACTAAAATCAAGATTATGCTAATCAGCATTTGCACTGAATTGATTAGGATCAATTCTACAGACCATTTATATTACTCATTTTTCTTTATTAGTTCATGATAGTCAGGAATGTCTTCAGATATCTGACCATAATAGCACAATCTGAGGTAAAAGGAACTGAGCGATTCTACTCTGTCGCTTCTGCTACTTTGATTCTCACAACTGTGATGGCATGAAATGTGTTATTGCTACAATAAGGGGTGCAGCATTTCTATTTTTCAGTATAAGCTGGTCTTGTACTATCAGGGATGGGTGGCTCCTGTACTAACAGTATTGCCTTTTTCTTTCTCCCTCTCTCTCTCTCTCTCTCTCTCTTTCTCTCCATCTTCCGTACCTCAGACTCCTTTTCTTTCAGGTTGGTCTGCAGTTCGAGGACTCTCTCTCGCAGTGCATCCCTCTCAGTCCTCATCCTCTCGTTGTCCTCCTCCGTGGACTTCAGCTGCTGGTCCATATTAGAAAAGCGCTCCTGTAGAACTTTGTTCTGCTCAACAAGAAGGTACAGCTGCGTGATCTTATGCAGCACACATACTAGCTCCAGTTAAAAGTTTGACAGAAAGGGTCTTTCCTATAGTCACTATTTTCCACACTTTGACACAGTGAACACAGCAGAACTGACGCAAATGTAACTCTGCAATGACGTTGATGATGGCATTCTCTCAAGCAGAGATCTTGTTGGCTTGGGGCCAGGGCAAAAATGTTTTGTTTTGTTTTTTTTTGTTAAAAATGTATATTTTGGAAATAATAAATTCATTTTTTTAAAACAATAAAAACCTGTGGGCATAAATAGTACAAGAGAGATTATGACTTCATTTCCAGAATTGTATGAAGATACACTGTGATAATCCAGTTCTTTACTTTTCATGTTACCCATCTTGATCACATTCGATCTCCACCTTTGAAGTAGTATTAATTCTATAATTCATTTGATATTAATTTTTATTCTACCCCAATTCTCGATGCAAAAAAAAAAAAAAAAAAAAAAAAAAAAAAAAAAAACACAGGAAAAGGTGTACTGTGCAAGTTGTGGGGATTTGGAGACCTCTCTGGTGGAATTGTGTCATTGCAAGCAATACGCAGAAGAATATATTGTACTGGGTTATTTTGGACCCTTTTCCTGAGCGGATGAAGCTGAGCATCGTGAGCGTGTTGAAAGAGTATTCAACGAGAACTTTTAATTTCACAAGTTAGACATCTGGATATTCAGTTTTTCTAAGGTTTATGAAAGGTGAAAGACAAAATGCACCAGCAAAACAGCGACAAGACATTTTGTATAAAGCTATACAAACTGCCATAATAAGCTGACATCTAATCAGCTAATTGCTGCTATGTAATTGATAAAGTGCCCATTCACTGTTGTTATTGTTTACAGGCTTGTATTTATAGTACAAGCAGGTGTTTGGTGTTCCTCAAATACTGATGAATTACATTACAAAACACTTTTTTGTGATCAGTATCATGACAATATTGATAATACATAGCCCTACTGCCCTCCCATAGTTGGTATAGTCACACGATACATTTATTTGATCCTCTACAGAGAATTTATGCGCAATTATTGTTTGTTTGCCAAATTTAATGTACTTATTTAATGTTTTAGGAGCCAATCATGGAGATGTCCAGGTAGTTTTAGGGGGTTTAGAACCTTTTTTTTTTAATGCAACTGTACATCCATTACACTCTGAAAAACATTTCAGTCCTTGCTTTATGTCTCGTGTGTTGGTCATAATATGAATGTTTATTTTTCTTCATGTGCCTAAGCCCAAATGTCCAGTATACTGGACACAGAGTATTGTCAATAGTAGTACACACAAAAAATCATGTATTATGTTTTTCATTATGCAATAGGAAACATGTTTGTTGGGGTATAGTTGGCATAATGCCCTTTATACTACTGTTTTGATTGTCCTGTAGTTGAACAGCACTACGGACTTATTATACAGACATGGATTAAATTACATGGTCATTGGTGTTTTACCATTTAGACCAGGATTAGGCTTAATCTGGGTCTGGAAAACAGGCCCAAAGTGCTATGCATGCTGCAACAGGAGACGTTTTATTGTGGGTGTATATATATCCTCGGTTAAACCATGCGTTATTGGTGATTTATCATAGGAAAGCCTTTTTGGTCCAGGACAAGACATTTGATTATGGTTTTGTTTATATACCTCGGCTTGCAGGCTGTCCAACCGAGCTGAGCTTAACGACCGGCTGAAACTTGTGTCCTCCATCTCTTCTTTTAAAGAGCGCAGCTCAAGACGCAAAGAGTGCTCCAAAGACACCGCCTGAGACAGAGAATGAGAACAAGAGGCTACTAAAATAAAGGAAACATGCCACGCTACATATAATCTCAGAAACTGACTTCAGACCCTCTTTCTTTAGGCAGAAATAACCAAACCTGCCTCTCTGCATTCCAGCTATACTCTCACTGTGTGTTGCGCAGCAAGGTGTTACAAAACCATTTTCCACAGAGACATAATCTTGTGTCAACCTGCCTAATTTGTTTTACAGCAGCAATTCCTAATCTAGTCATATTAAGTGTTGTTGAAGTGATAGTTTGGGAGAAAATATGGACACTGCATCTTGCCTCAAATGTAGTTGATCAGCCATGTTTGCTTGGTGTCTGCAGTTTGCTTCTTTAGTTCTACACTGAAGCTACAATGCTAATGTGGCTAACAAGTACTAGAAGATTATAGTTATAGCACTATGCAAACTGCCTGCCTAAACTCTCATACACTCGCCCTGAGTAGCTCAGTAATCTCCAACGGATTTGCTTATGGGCTTCTGACACTGAAAAACAGTGTTTTCTACACAAATGGATGAAAATACAGCATCAAAACGCTGCTACTGTTTTTCTCTAGACAACTTTTGCTCATTATTATAGACAGTATGTCAACTATCACTTTAATGGCTTGGTTCAGGCATGCTGGGAGAGAAAAAACACGGACCGACTGGTGAGCTGCTTATGACCTAATCCGAAAAAGTTGCCTTACACCCTCACTGGCTACAAACACTCAAGATTCTGGCCATGTGGTCACCTCTGCAAGCTGCTCCACCAGTTTCTGGTTGTGAGCAGACAACTGGGCCAGCTGCTCGCTCTCCTCACGGCGCCGATCGCGGCCCTGACAGTGCTTCTGATCCAGCTGCTCATGTAGAGATGTGATGTCAGCCTGTAGCTCTGCCTCCTTCTGCCCTGCCTCCAGTTCTTGCACCTCTAAGTGGCGCTGCAACATGTGTTTCTCTTGCTGTAAGGCCTGAAAGCACAAACACAGTTGTATTGCTACACTGCAGACTCAGCACACCTTGTCAAAAATTTGGGGATATTTTGCCTTCTTTGTCTACATTTTCAGTTTGCTAATACTTTATTATATTCCGTAACATTAAGACGTTCATTAAAGCGTCTTCCTTGGTGTGCAGAGCAGGTAAATAGTGGCAGTAGGTGTGTGCAATATGATATATTATTGTTATCATGATAAATTCATGTTACAATATACTTTTCATATATCATAGGTATAACCAGTAGTTCTACAAACTCTGACCTGCACATACATGCTTATGATAAAACAAAAGACAGATTTAGACCAATTATTGGGCCTCAATCAGAACACGATTTGCCACATAAATAACTGCAATTAACAAATTCACTGTCTTTTTGTATGCAACTATTAAGGAACGGGCCTAAAGTAGCCATATTAGCTGATGAGCTATTTTGCTCCCTCATTGTTGATATATAGCAGCTCCCAACTGATGACAGAAACATCTCACTGACTTCTAAAGGTGTTCTATCACCACTCCGTTCTAGCCCCAGTGTTCTAGCATCATTTAGACCATTTTAGCACTAAAGGGGGCTTAAGCATGTGAAAGGTTTGAGTGCTGAAGACACATCACAACTGAGGGGGGTAAATGGGCAGAGTCTAACCTTGTAATCCAATTCCAACGTGTCACAAATATTGATATTTTCTCTAAAAAAGAAAAAAAAAAAAAAAAAAAAAAAAAAAAAAAAAAAACCACCACACACACACAAAACAAAAAAAAAAGCACAAAAAAGCAAAAAAAAAAAAAAGTAAATAAAATAAATAAATAAATAAAACCAACCTATTATGTAGTCTATTTATGTTAGTCGTCCATATAAGTTACAGACACCTGGCTAAGAAAGCTCACTCATTTGTATCGTTTGTATCATTTTGAAACACTAGGTGTCCCAACCTTTTGGTAAACAGTGAAGCTGGTATGAGTAACCAATTATCTAAAGCCTAATAATCCTTCAAATGGTTTAGCTGCATGGCTTGAAGGGATGGGTGGAACTGCACGCCATTCTCACCCATATGACTGTCAGAGACACCAAATTTCCTACTTGTGATCACTCAGGATGGGCAATACCAAGTTATACGCGCACTTAAATGAGCATTGAATCAAGTATTGTTTGCAATATATTGTGCTCCACTTGTACATCATATTTTATTTGTATTGCAGTTTACTTTATTGTTGAATGCACTGTGTATTGTAGTTTACTGGTATTGTATTGTACTGTATGGCACAGAGTTCTGTGTTCAACTCTGTTCCTTTTTCTCTGGGTATCTACAGTGACTTGTTTCTAGCAGTATCTGAGCTCAGGACCGTCTTTCTCTCTAACCTATTGGTAACTAGCAAAGATACTTTCTCTAGATAGATAAAGCACTTCTTGTAAGTCGCTCTGGATAAGAGCGTCTGCTAAATGCTGTAACTGTAAATAAATACATAGGCTAGTATCCAGATACCAACACCAAATATTTCTTGCACACACGAAAATGTGAAATCTTACAGGTTTCTAGAATGAGAGTTTCTAAATAAAGTCTGTATACATGAAAATCTTTGCATTAGTCTGGAATAATTTGTTTAGAATAATAAAAAATTGCACTCCTGAAGAAATAATGTTAAGATATTACAGATGTTAAATGAGACCTATGCACTCCCAATTTACCTGCTAACATGCATATACATTTATTTCCCAAATGCTCATTTGCTAAAGTTTTTTTTGACCTTTTCAGTATTAAAAATAAATTTCAGTTCATTGAAATCATTTCTAATTACATATAAATAAATATATATGCATTACTCTTTTTACAAAGGGAAATAGTGTTTCTACCTCACTGTACTAATACTTCATTAATCCATCCATTCCTACTCATCAACCACTCTAATGAGCAGGAAATCCAGCAGGGCAACGATATTACGTTTCTATTTGCAAAGCTGCGGTCCCACTCACAGACCCAATTTATATCAATGCAAAACAGAGCTGACCATAGTTTCCAGTGAAGTTAAACATGCTGCTGATTAAGGTGGCGCAATATGGCAAAAACATGAGCCAGCAACAAGAAGGTTGTGGGTTCAAAACTCAAGACTGAGTGCTTGGACAGATAAAAGCCTGGACATACTGAGACATTGGACATTTTCATTATATTCATGTCACAAAATCCTGGTTTTCAGAGGTTGGAATGGACAATATCGTCACTGTCCCCCACCGACAGGACAAGGAAAAGAACCTTCATAACTTTTAATGGAAGTTACTGTAAACAGAGTTCATTCCAATTCATTTTGAAGCATTTCTTTTCATTTCTCATTCTTTGATTGTCAAAAACTGAAAGAAACGTCAATAATGGACATGCAAGGTTTTCTTCTGACAACAGCGATATGCTTCTTCAGTTGAATTTAAAGAAAAAACGAATTAAAAAGCAACAGGAACAAGAAAAACAAACAGCTTGTTAAAAATACACTAGTCACACAAGATGATGTTATAATGGGCTGACAACTGAATGACCATTCAGCTACTTGTTTCTATGCAGTGTCTGTGTACTGGTTGTTGTTTAGAGGCTCTCTAATTAGTCTAAATCTGTATTTATGATTTTTATTGTCTTTTTTCTGTCTGTGTTTATAAAATTCAAAAAACTATTCCTAACCTCCATGTCTCTCCTCATCTGCTCCAACTGAGCTTCTAGCACCTCGTTCCTCTCCAGCAGGGCCTGGCCCACTTCAGCCGCCAGGATCAGGTCCTTCTCCAGCATGGTGGGGCTGCAGTCGCCCTCGGGGGAGGCCAACAGGTCATCTGGCCTGACCCCTCGGCCCATGATGCGATGCCTGGAGGGCGTTGACGAGGAGAAGGGGAAGAAGGAGTCCTCCAGGCTGGGAGAGGGCAAGCTCTCTTTCCTGGTCGAAATCATTGGTGCTTTGTGTTTGTTTCACACTGGTTTGGTACCCCCAAGGCCTTCCTCACTCTTTCAGGACATCAGGTTATTAGATGCAATCCCATCCGCAGCTTTCAGGGGCAAAGAGTGAGGCTCTCATCTTGTATCTGAAGTAGGTTAGCAGGTCAAAATCTGAACATCTGAAAGTGAGCAAAACCAGAAGTCAGAAGACAGTCAGCCAAGAACACATTTCTGAAGTAGAATATGACCAGACTGACAGCAAAACTTTGTGGCTGATATTGATATCAATTATAAGGGGCTAAAATTTGGCCTGTACAGTTTTAGGTTTGGGTACATTTTACAGGTATTTGCTATTTAAGCCATGATGTTTTTTTTTTGTCAGATGTACCAGCTCAGTCTGTATTGTTATGACACACACAATTAAAATAGATGGTTCTTCAAAGGGTTCTTTAGAAAAGGTAATTATTATATATTGTTGCATTCCAAAAAACACTGTGTATATTCATTTTTGTTGATTTTTAATTCTCTGTATTATTTGAATACAGTTGTTCTTCCATACACTGTGTGAAAATTACATGATGAATCCAAAAATCACCTGGAATCACCTTGAACAAAACAACTTGTATTAAAGTTGAGGAATTTTTGCCTTCTCTTCTAAATTTACTGTGTTCTTCTCCGAACAGCGATGGTACAGGATCATGACAGCTCAAAGAACCATCTTAAATGAGTAAAGACGAAGAGAGTGATGTATTTGGTTCTTGGAAAGTTAAAAGTGGTTCTATATAGCACCAAAAGGGTTCCACCATCAACCTTTTTGGCAGTATATAGAACGGTTTGAGCCAACAACCGAGTGAAGTTATATGAGGAAAACACATACTAATTATAATAGTAATACTAAATACTAAACAGATACTATTATCTGTAATATTATTATTAAAAATTAACAAATTATGGTTCATCCGTATCAGCCAATATTATCAGCCAACTGATACTGGCAGCCTCCAAATCAATCTATTTTATTTGCCATACACATTAACCAGGTAAACGGAGTCAGGTAT
The DNA here is from genome assembly GCF_015220715.1 of Pygocentrus nattereri. Classification (NCBI taxonomy): domain Eukaryota; kingdom Metazoa; phylum Chordata; class Actinopteri; order Characiformes; family Serrasalmidae; genus Pygocentrus; species Pygocentrus nattereri. Next base: position 26,219,047 of record NC_051233.1, read on the forward strand.
TAACCAAGTGCCGGGACAAAAACGCCCCTAAAAAGGTACAAAAATATCCCAAATGTGTGAAATGCAGGATCAAAAATGCACCATTGAAGCATCTCACTTGATAAGTTTCACACCTTTTTGATGCATTTAAAAAGAAGCTTAGGAATCTTGAGGTTTGATCACAATACTTGAACACAGCTATACGCTGCACCTTCAACATACAATCCAAATATAATCCACACATCTTAGTTTAAATTAGCAGCTGTATGGCAAATAGATTGTACATGAAATGATTATAAACAGGCAAGGTGCCTGAAATGAGATGCTACTGGCAAGTCAAAGAGATGCCACACTTAACTGTGAACAAACTGAAGTTTACTGGCAGCTAAATGGCTCGGATTTCTCAGACCTACGCTGTCCTGAACAAGCTAAACCAGGCCAGGAAAGATAATATACTTCAGCCTCAGAGCATTTCTATTGTTGTCTGTGGGCTCCTTTTATAGAAGCGACCAAAATAACAAGAGCTGTAGTGTTTCCCACATTCCACAAGTCATTTAAGTCTCCTCAATGACCAGCTACACCCCTGCATGTCTGCCAGACTGGTTTTGTGTTCCTGTGATCATGCACGGCTGGGCTTGCTCAATCTAAAGTCACTTCTAATGAATCTGTTAAGGGCTAGGCTAAACGGCCGTTCCTCAGGTGGCCAGTGGAACACCTGTTAAAAGTCCAGGATGAGTCCAGACTAGTTCCCACTTCTCCTGTTGATCAAGGAAGCCATCTAGGACAGCTATTATGAGCTAGTTGTGCTGTAAACCAGCACCTGTTTGGCTAAAATACAGCAAGGTTTGCTCAGCTTCTTGCTCAAATCAAAACACTTAAGCCAGAATACAAGACAATTTATCAGGCGAACTAGTTGTAGTTTAATATTCTATTAAAAAAAACTTCTACAGTGTTAGCCTTACCAGTACTGGACAGACATTGGCACACATGTTCATGATCAAGGTGTAACATCTACACTCAAAATTTGTAATTTCATCAAATGTTGTAGTTGGATACTGGGAAAAATACAGATCTACTGCCAACTACTGCCTTGTTTTTCTTACCTGGGAAGTTCCTGCTTGGCTCCTAACATGAATGGCACCAGGGAAGCACTGCTGGTTTCCTTGGAGCCTGTGAACCAATGTTCAGCAGTTAATGGCCACGCTACACCCACCTTTGATGACCTCAGCAGATGGGAGGGGTCAAAAGAATTCATGCAAATGTGGTGGGAAGGTGCTTCACACAGGTGACGAAGGTAATACAAAAGCCTTTCAGGTGAGGTCGCTTGAGAAAACCACACTGTAAAACCATGAATGGCCCCATTATTCTTGGTTCTTACCCAAGAAACAGGCTCACACTTGGTTGGTTCTTGGCCGAAATCAACCACAGTAGAGCTCGATTGACATTTTTTGCCTGTATGTTTTTATTACATACGCAACAAAAAGGTGTTCATTAGTCTGCTACCAAAAAAATTGGCAACATTTGAGGCAGAGAATCAAATGTATGCCACTGTCAGGTAAGCATAGCCTTCAGATGTGAAGAACGAATTGACCAATGGTAAAAAAAAAAACAACAACAGACCACTACTTATTCCAGCTTCTCATTTAATAGTTTTTTCCGTTCCATCTTATATGGTGCAGCAGCCACATTCTGGTGCCTACAGAACGTTCAATACAAATGCCAGAATTTAAGGTGGAATGTAAAGTTGGTCAAAGACGATAACTTAAGCTTTATTACACAAAGCGTTTATTTATGGGGTGATACCACAATGTACAGGATCCTAATGGTGTATCAGGTGTACTGGGACTACAATAGCCCAAATGTGTTTGATTTTCTGGTTTCCTGATGGGATCCAAAGGAGGAAACCAGTGGTCTCTAATGTTAACCATTAAGCCAATTCCCAATAAAAAGCAAGGTGTATCTATTAATGAGTTAATCCTAATGTTTCTTCTGGTCTTTTTTCAGCAGGGCAGGCAAACGTGCTCATTCCTGCCACCTTGTGGTTGTGGCAAAATTCTTCTGTAGCTTAAAGAGTGACATTTTCTGGAATTCACCACCCAATACTATAGTTTCAAAGAAACTTTAATCCCTGCTGAAAGATTCAGAGTCACTTGTTACATTTCTTAGCACCACTGGCGATGTCATTCATAAGTAGACTCAGCTAAAACGTGTCCTGAGAAACCACAGTAGCTCCCTTGAGGAGCTCAGCCTGTTTGTTGATGTTCTGGTCTGTGAGAAGGTGGCTTGTTCAGCTCCTGGCATGGTCTCCAGACTCTGCAACTGGCTGTAGATGTAGCACAGCTTTGTAGCTTCCTTGGGAAACAGTAGCATGAGTGTGAGTTGGTGTAGGGTCAGTAAGGGTCAAGCTCGTCCACACAAGCAGCAGTCTGTGCAACTCACCTTGCCAGTTCCTGTTTTCCGCCTGGGATATTTTCCCTCCAATGGAACTGAATAAGACTAGTGATGTTTTCGGGTGGGGGGGCAGCTCCAAATGCTGGACTCAAGCTCACTCCTCCAGAGTGAGTCTTTCAATGTTTAAAATGACCGGTAAGGAAGATACTTTCCTATGACGACATGCTGGAAACAGGGCGTTGTAAACAGAGGTAGATAAGAGACAGATAAAAACAGACAGATTTACTGGGTGACATAACGTACAGTTAATCATTCCAGGTGTGACCGAACAGCCACAACAAAAACTGTCCTGATGCTTCATTGCAATGCCTTGTTTTCGATGTGATTCAATAACCACTGGACTAAGCATTCTGGTCTAGACGTAACATTTAACATGTTATTTATTATTTCATATAGTATTCTGTAGTGCATCATTGCAAAGTCTTATCGCTTTGACGTTTTAGTCCATTAGTGTTCTTTCACTACAATACCCAGCATGCACTGCACAGACACATAGTGATCAACAAATCCCACCTACCGCAATCCACTGAAGGACAATGTTTTTACTTTGTTAATCATTTATTTGAAGAATTGGCCAGCTAGCAAAATGTATCCAACCTAAAGCACTTTAAAAATCTTGGAAAATGTATTTCTACCTTTAAAATTGTTCATCAGAGGGGTGTTTAAACCAGGAAATCTTTAACTACTGTAGCACTGCTGTAAGAGACAAGTAACAATTATATATTAAAAAAAAGTCCAGTCCACATATTGTAAAATAAATAAATAAATAAATAAATAAAATCAAAGCATGTGTCTTCAAGGCAAAAGGCTTCTTCACATGTAATGTAAGTTAATGTAACCTTTTATTCCAAATAACATTTTTCACAGAATATAAATGACAGTTGCTCTGGTCAAATGATGTAGAAAAATAAATAAGTGGAGATTTTTGTTTGTTTTGGTGCCCTGCGATGGACTGGCGCCCTGTCCAGGGTGTATCCTGCCTTCCGCCCGATGACCGCTGGGATAGGCTCCAGCACCCCCCACGACCCTGAGGGAGAAGCGGCTTAGAAAATGGATGGATGGATGGATGTTTGTTTAGGATTAAGCTAAGCTGCAAAAACCAACCCATTTCAGATGAATCTTTACTGTGAATTAGTGTAAAATGCGTACATGAACACACTTACATATGCAAACTCATTCAGCCTACAGCAGTTAAAGCACCCATAAAAGCTGAAGTGATATGAATATGAGTTGTTACTGCAGACAGTTAATGGTTGTGGGGATACGTTTCAGTCCAAACTTAAATTAGGACTGTTTTTGATACCTAATACCAAAAGATTGTAAGTGTACTTGAGAGGAAAACAATAGAATATTAGCTAAATGTACAGTATTGGCACTGTAAACATAATGAAAATGGATCAGGCCTCATCCTGCTCGCACTACTAGGGAATCTTTTGTTCAGAAGAACTTGGTCATTAGTCCACACTGTGGGACAGAAGCGGGGGCAGGGGCCCAACTGAAGCCCCTCCTCCGCCTGCAGACTTCACTCCGCCAGACCCTTCAAACTGAACTGAACTGCAGATCATGGCAATGGAGGGACGCTACGCGAACTGGCCGCTGATCCTGGTGCTGTGCGGCCTGCTGCCGTTAGACACACAAGCTGGCAGGCAGATGCCCAAACTTTCTGATAAGAAGCTGTGCGCCGATGCGGAATGCAGCCGTGAGTAACAGTGTGTATTGCCTATATGTTATAGGCATTTGCCTTTGGTATGTTTGTGTACGGATATGTTGTTTATAAGGACAGTAATGTTATTTTGTGTTATATATTAATGTTTTTGTACAAGGTGAAACTAAGGTGTTACATTTCCTTACAGAGTAATGCACTACCCCAGTGTATTAAAGCGTTAGTTCAGAAAAAATCTGATTTCCCCTACTACAAACGTCCATCAGCCAGTACATGTCTGGAATTAGTTTTGTCTTCCTATCTTTTACAATTGAGCTACAATACTAATGAAGCTAACAAGTAATGGAAGCATATAACTAATTAGCCACAGCCAACCATGGCTGAAAGTCCAAAACAGCATAATTGGCCTAGTTCTCTCTGGGTGGGTCGATTGGTCCTCCCTTTCCCCCACCATCACTAAGCATGATGTTAATCAACACAGCATTAACGTAACAGAATTGGCAGTGTTCTCCTCCAAGTGTGCTGAGCTACGATGTGGTGGCGCTTCAAGTGAGGAAATACGTGCTGGCCTTCACCAGCTTGGTAGCATCATGTGATAGCAGAAGAACATAGAAGTTAGACTGTTCCTCTGAGCTATTGCTATATGCCTAATATGGAGTTCCTTTGTCCTCAGATCCTATCCTCATTGCTAGAGCCCTCCAGGATTACTATCCCCAAGATTGTCGCTTCATTCCTATCCGCCAAGGCCAGCTTGTCTATGTGTATGCCATGCTGAAGGACCAGGGAAACCTCTTTTGGGCAGGCAGTGTGAGTATCATAGCATTAGCTGAGGGAGGATGCTATTTTTCTTTACATGAACTTATTTAAAGCCAAAGCAACCTGATTAAAGATTGAGTATAGCTGCCATTACTTCAGGTACACCTACCAAATGTGTGCACTTCGTAGCCAATTACTGACTGTAGCCCAGCCCCCTCTGCCCATCTGTCTTTGGAAAGAGACCAAGATGTGACCACCACTGACCATTAGTAGTGACATCATTTCAACATAATTAAATGGATCAGATGTCAACAAAGTCATTGAGAGTGGTCTGATGTGAAGTGCTGTTCTAGAAAAACTTAGAATAGAATTATTTACAGTGGTGGTGATAGGAACCAGACGTCTAAAGTCTTTAAGGCCTCTGCTACTTCACAGAAAGTTATTACCCTAAAGGCCTGATCCCCAAAACTTTGTTTTTACGATATTTCTGAGAAAAGGTTTTAGCCTAAAACCTATTTTTAAAAAGACATTAATGGCAGGGAGAGGTAAACGCATGACATTGTAAGGTACATGCGTCAGGCTCCAGTCTTTGGGGGCCAAAACACCGCAGACTTCAGCTCACTGCCTCTTTAAACACTCCTCGCTCAGCTCATCAGCAAATTAACAGGGCCTTCATGAAATGAATTCAGAACGTTAGATTAGGGTAAATGCTACTCTCAGCAGTATTTTGGCCCGGAAGGTCGCCAGTTTGACATGCCTGTTTTAAGGCAAAATAGTCTCCAAAGAAAACCTATGCATTCCGATTTGACCACTGTTTTACTGTTATCAACAATACATAGAATCTCAAGTGTAGGTTGTGATGGCAGCCCATGCCAGGTGTGTCCCTTTTGATCACGGATGTCTCCGGGTACAGGTCCAGGGGTCCTACTACAGCGAGCAGGAGGCCCGGCTAGGCCACTTCCCCAGCAGTGTTGTTGAGGAGACCCATGCTTTAATGCCTGCTGAAGTTGTGGTCCCAACGGATGTGAGTGTTTGAAGCTTTTCAGTACTTTCACCATGTTTTGAATGCTGCACAAAAAATGATATGCTAATACTTACATGAAAACGCAATATGGCTTTTATTACTGCAGAAATGGGATTTCTACTGTCACTGAGACTCCAACACCATTCAAGGAGCGATTTACCCGTTGAAGTAAACATGGCTACATCCTTCACTTGCACTTTACATGATCAGCTGTAGGTTTTCTAGCAAGCAAGGCAACACATCATATAGGCCATTAGGTCAGTGAGAATGCATTCCCCCACAGACTCACATAAAGTAAACGAATACAACAGCTTAGCACAGAAAGTAGGTAAAAAGTAGTGTTCTTAAACTGTTTAGCATTCAATAAACTTGAGCTGCTATTAAAAGGCTCCTGGTTGTTTTTTGTATCTTTCAGCTGTTGCGTTTAATCGTGCGAATAGTCTTTTAAAGGTGGAGTTAATGTTAATAAACCGGCTGATGTTTCTCAGCCTTCTCCATAATTGGGTCTATCTAGTGTTGTCCCTGCTAGACCAGGATAGACTCGCATAGGTGGTCACTAGCAAAACCAACATATTGTTAGTGATGGAGCAACACCTCCAAAACAGTAACTTTGCAGGAGAAAAAAAAAATTCTTAACTAATTTTAGATCATTTCTATTGGTCTGTTCACCATTTAACACAATGCAAAAGGAAGCTTGAACATTTTAAATTGCATCAAAAAGTAAAACATGGAGATACACAGGTTTTTTTTCATGACAACATGTTAAATATTTGGTCTTTTTGAATAGTTCACACATTTGCTCATTTGTTTACTCGCTCCCCATAAAACCTCTAATAGATACATTCAGTTTACTATGTAGGTAGATGACCTTTTGACCATAACCTAGCAACTAGCATTAAAGGGGAATTTCACTCATTTTTCGTTTGTAGAGAAACTTACACACTTCGATTTCTTTGAAGTGGTGGTGATGGGAACCAGGGGTCACAAGGTCTTCCACACAAATATAGCCATTTTATTTACTATCCAGAAGCCCCAGCGACCCTTCTGAGTTTTTATACTTAATGTTGGTGGTGGTAAAAATCTGAAAAAATCATCTTCGATTTGGGGACTGTTTTGCCGTACAGTTATCCCTCTGCTATGAATGGATTAAAATGCATTTTAAGCCAAACATTCATCAGAAAACTATCATAAAACAAGGTGTCGGACATCAGCATATATCTAACCATTTCATGCATTTGAGGTTAAACTCCTCACACGTCTGGTTCCCATCACCAACACTGTGAATTATTCCGACTCAGTAATTTTCTCTAGAACAAAGTATTTCACACCAAACCTCTCTGAACGACTCTGCTTAGATTTCGACCACTTAGTGAGGTAGAATTTTGGAAAAGTCGACGGAGTTGCCCTTTAACTCACTGAGGCAAAACGTCATGGTTAGTGAACAAATCAAATTAGTCAGCTAGAAAGTTAGTGAACGTGCACGGACTGAAGTGGGGCCACGCGAAGTCTAAGCACCCTGTAGTGGGAGTGAGGTGTACCGCCGGGAATTGGAACACTGCATCAGAACGGCTCGATACAGAACACAGCCACGTCCTCCTGTCGCCTTAGAAACAACTGACAACAAAGGCGAGCCACGCTCGAGGGGCAGGCGCGCGAGGACAGACCTCGAGACGCCTGGCAGCGTAAAGACGCCGAATCGCGCTGGACCGAACTGCTGTCGTCCGTATGGACTTTGCACGGATGGAGAGCAGCCCACCCTTTCACTACACGCTCCGGGCTTCCGGGCAGAGTGAGGTTTGGCGCGATCTCACCGACGAAGCCAAGTTCCGTCAGTACGGGTGGCGCTGCTCCACCAACGAGGACGCTTACTCCACCGCCACCCTCCTCGGAAACTGGGCAGAGAAGAGGGTCGACACTCGTCGTGCCAGAGAACTCCGGCGCCCTCTGCCGTCGCAGGCGAGTACTGCGTGCGCTGTTAGAAAGCTGCCCTGTGCTTCCGCTCACTGGTCACTTTATGGGCCGCTCGTTTCAGCCAACGGTCAGAATCACGATAATACTACACGATTGCGCACTGACTTTGGGACCACTATGCATTCATGGAACTTTTGTTTTATCTTTTAATGTACTTCAAATACAACTTTAAACCTGAAAAAAAACTAAAAAAGGTTAAAAATTATATATATATATATATATATATATATATATACTTTTAAATAAATGATATAAAAATAATAAATAAAAATATACTGGACCAAAATCCATGAGAAAAGTTTGGGCTCTTAGGGAGGGGCGAATGTATAGCAAGACAAAATGAGAGCATCAGTGAGGCACAATAATCGCTTTATTGTCATCATTGGAAGCCAAAATCAAGACCCTAGCTCTAGTTCCACCTCCTTTATAGGTCCAACAGTATCAGTCACCCCATTCATTGGTCAGTTTCTGACCACAGAGCTGCCGTTGACCAGGTATTATTTTGGGTAGTGGAGCATTCTCAGCACAGCAGTGACGCTGATGGGGTGGTGTGTGTAACTGGTGAGAGGGGTCCGCTCCCCAGAATATCCGGCCAAGAGTGGCTTTGAGCTCAGACCACTATAAGGAGCTATAGGGGGGCTATACACACACTGTGTATCAACAGATGGGCTGCAGTCTAAATGTACACCAACAAAATGAAGCTGCTGTACGAATGTCTGTCTGAATATACCCACAGCCATATGTGTCTATATATCATCACAAAACTGTATCACTCCGCTAAGTCGCCGTTGCTACGCAACGACTTTGATATGAGACGCTCGAGCCATTTGAGCGTTTTTACTTCTTACTTTGCGCACAAACAGAAAATGGATGCTTTTAAGATCACATTTGACCGACAGCCGATTTGGTCAGACTCTGAAGACGAGACTACACTAAATGAGATGAGACTACACTGTCATCACCGCCGAGAAGCTTTACAGTCGCCAAACGTCTAGTCTCATCTCCAGAGTCTGACCAAACCGGACTGAGCCATAAAACTGCTGTAATAGCTGATGAAATGGACAGTGAGTGTAGACACAAGTTAGTAACCTATAAAGTGGCCAGTGAGTGCGTATAGTATAATATACTATAGTATACAAGATCTTTTGCATTAATTTATCTGTTTGTTAATATTTATGTATGTCACATGATTGTAATTCCAGTTCTCTCACTACTTTGAGACGACATACTCCTCTGCCTACTACAAGGAAGACAAGCGGCCCGTTTACAGCAGTGAGCCTCTTATGTTACCTGTTTAATCCCAGCCTCTTATGTCTGTTTGATTGTTTGACGTGTACACCAGGTTTATGGAATGTGTGTCATTGTTTATAAATAGACTGTCTGATCTGTTTCAGCTGTGAAGAGGGAGCCCAGAAGCTTCCCTGGTCATCAGCCTGAACTGGACCCTCCCCACACCAAGAGGGTGCCAAACTCCTGCTATAGACTGGACTTCAGCTGGCATGGGCTGGACAGCAGCTCAGCCGCACCCCCTTCAGAGCTCCCGCTGAAGGAAGAAGGAGCTTGTGACTTCTCTAACACACATTAAACAGCTACGAGGTTGGGTGCATTTTCTGCTTTTAACAATCCGAGTAATCCCAAACACTTTCAGTAAGGTCTGGACTCTGGCGTGGTCAGTCCTCTGTTATGAGAACACCAGCAGCTTCTTTGCTGATGTTTTTTCTTTTTGTTTAATTCTTTGTCTCAGTAATGGCTTCTTAACAGCTACACATCCTTTCAGATACTGAGATGCCTTCTCACAGTGGAAGGATGTAGAGAAAAACCTATGGATTTTTCAAGAGTGGAGCTTGATTTTCTCCCCTCTCTCTCAAAGATGAAAGCTCTGTTTATCTGATGGGGACAGTTTTGGTGGTCTTTGGTGGTCTTGCACAGAAGGCCTGATTTTTCTGTATATTTTTTGACTCCAGTTTTAGTAATGAATTTATTTTCTGTTGACTTTGATCTTCTTTATACAAGTGGATTCGAGACACTGGTACAGCATCAAATTTTTAAACATTATCAGATCCATTGACATCAATACTCATATATATACACAATACGCATATATAGCAAATATTGAGGGTGTAAAAATATGAAGATGCTTTTGAAATGTATTCATTATTTATAAAAAAATTTATTATTTTATTAAAATAAAAATATTTCTTCTATTTTTTTTAATGTTACACACACACATACACATAATCTAAACCGCGTATCCTTCTGGGTCGTGGTGGGTTGCTGGAGCCTATTCCAGCTGTCATTGGGTGGAAGGCAGGATACAAACTGTACAGGTACATCACAAACAAGAAATACCAAAATAATTGATAAATTGTCAAAATAATCAAATTAGATACATTGTTAAATGAAATAATTTCCTAAAGAACTGAAATTGCTCTAAAATCAGTACAGCACATAAATACTAGATCTACAGAATCTCTTCTGTAAGCACTTCGAACAATTAATTCAGGGTTTTTTAGCACTTCTGCTTGCATGACTGATTTCCAGGACACGCTATTCATTTGATATCTTTGTTTGGAATGTTGTACTACACTGTAAAAATACTGGTAGCATGCCCTGTTTTCAGGCTGGGTGAACGTCACCCAAGCGTAAATGGCAGGACGGTGTTTACAAAGTCTGTACGTGATAACGTTTCCTTTCCTGTTGAGAGTTTTCGTCCTTTGCCCAGTGATTAATGTCCTTATAGTTCCTTTGTGCGATCTGCTCATTGATCCTCAGGGCTGTTATGTGGTTAGTTTTAATGTTATTTTGCATTGTGAGAGAGTTTATCAATATTAATCAACATGCAAAATAAAGCATATCAAATCATACTGCAATACACTATCCAGGTTAGAAACATATTTGTTTAGACTAGCATATGGCTACAGTGATTTCAATTGTGCTGGTATTTTCATTTATTTTCTTTTTTCATCTTTACACTGATTTTCATCTAAAATGGAAATTCTGTACCGTCATATGCAAAAGTTTGGACACCCATTGTCAACTTACATGAAAATACACAAAATGCACATTTTAATCCACAATTGCTGTTTGTTCACTAAATTTGGCCTTGCATCACTTTGGCCTTTGCAAACATTATGGAACATTTTATATTTGATGTTTTTCCCATGTGTTAAACTGTCTGCTTTCCATCACTCCCAACATCAATCACTCAACTTCACTTGCTCAGATTTGAGATTTTATCCTCTAAACCAGGGCTGTCAAACTTAACCATTAAAGGGCCATGTTAAAAAATCTCAACAAAACCTTTGGGCCAGCCGTGTTTTTTATTACTACTTAACATTTTACCATGACCCCAACTGCCCATTGTTTGTTCAAAATCTGCCAGAACTACAATGGCAAAACATAGGCACTGAATACTAAATTTAAACAAAGACAAATCGTATAAAACGATATAAAACGACTACTTTAGCGGCAGATAACTGTTAAACCTCTTTCAACACCCCCAGCGTACAGTAGGTTTTAAACTGCCCATTCACTTGAAATAGACACCTGGCATCTTTTTTTTGTTTTCCTTTGTTTTTGTGCAGTAGATCCTTGTTGGGGAGGGGGTGGGAGCACACATTATGCTGCAGTGCATGCTGGGAACTGTAGTGCAGTTCATGGTGAAATGGGCTAATATTCACAGAAAAATAAAATACTTTTGTGGACCAAATAGGATTGTGCCACAGGCTTGACTGTGGGCCTTGTATTGAGCTGTGGGGTGCAAAACGGTTTTACTCTGGTCACTAAGCTAATGCTAGCCTCTGATGCTACCAAGAATATAGTGAGGTGTCTTTACACTCATCTTGTATTCGTTATATTGTAATATTCATGTTTTTCTTTATATTTTTATATCTGTTATCTTTACGGACTGTTAAGCTCTCTTTTCCTCTGTTAACGCGTGTGTATTCTGTTGAGGGCCTCTTTCACCTCCTCCTTCCAGAGAGGGAGCTAATGTATAGACCAGTATTCCAGTGGTATGAGAGCAGTGTTTAAGCTTTTCCAGATGGTTCCTTATGGGAATGTATGGATGTGTGTGAGTCTCTAACCATGTAATGTATGTGCGCACATTCACCATATATAAAGCAGAGGCAGTTTGAAGAAGGGGAGAATCTCACATTCGGCCTTCGGGACTCTCACAGAGCTTTAACACTATCTTATTCATTTGAAATAAAGTTGTTCATGTTTAAATCCAGATCGTGTCTACAGAGCTTTCTTCTCCCCACCTACACAACTGAGAATAAACAACAATAGCAAGATTAACACAGCTACTGTCTCAACAGCAACAACAACAAAGATGATTTACTGCCTCGGATTTGAGTCTTTTGCCCTCAAGAGTTGCATCAGTGAAGTTTTAGTGAACCATAATTGAGCCTGTGTTGTGAAGCTATTTTTTGGCCTGTTCAGTAAGCTATCATTAAACCTTTGGTATTATCAAAGTCCATATAATGAAACAAGATTAGTACAGCTAATTGCCCAAAAACAAACAAAAAAAACTGCCTAGTCTTTATCCTCAAAAGTTCCATCACTGAAACCTCAGTAACAAGGACAATGAGTGAATTTGTAGCATGCTAAGCTACTTCTGCCTGCTGCTAAGACATCTAAGTTTTCTTAGATAAGTTTTCTTAGATAGATGTGAATGTCAGTTTGAAATTTTCATAATTTTAAATATTAATATCTTTTATTCATTTTAACTCACTGCCCAGTCCAAACATCTCACACATGAAGTCAGCTATGTTAGTGATTGCTCTCTGCAACTGCAAGTAATCCTCTCATTAGCATGATTTTGTACATTGGACTCTGATCAGTTGATGTACAAAACAAGGTGCTTTTTTTTCAAAATATGTCTGTAGATGGAAAAATGTGACCTTGGTGCCGTGGTAACACATTTAGCACGAATACCAATCTTTATAATCATAATAAGCCATTCAAGAGGAGTTAACCATTCAAAAACCATGTCTTTGAGTGCAGGAAATCTTTAAACTTTAACTTGTCTTAACCATTTGAGATGCACACCCAAACTAGAGGTATGGATTATGCAACTAGCAAGACACCAACTCCCTGTTTGCCTTAGAATGATCACAGAATTTATTAGAGTTTGTAACCATCATTACACACGCATGGAGCTGTCATGTTTACACGTTGCTGTGAATCATGAGGAATGTTGCAGCAGTGAACACATTTGGAACATAGGGACTTGGGCCTTTGCACTGATCTGAGACCTGCTTTGTAGTCTGTTCTTACTGTGATTCAAAAGACTGGGAAGAAAGAGCTGATCCCAAAACAGTGTAAATAGCAACATCAAGCCCGGGTGCATGAAACGCCCACTTGTGTGGCCCCCTTCACTTGTGCCTCCTAGTGGTTAGAATGTGTCAAAAGTGTCTGTTAGTGTTTCTTGTCACAAAATGACATTATTATGTTTAGCAGCTTTGTCAATAGTGCTTTTGTGAGGCTTTGTGAACATGGATGGTGACAATAGATGGTATACGACATAACCTTTTACCTCTACACAGAATATAGACAAACACACTCTCTCAATCTCTCAGTCTTATACTTTTAGAAGCAATCTTAACACCTCTCAGTCAACTGTACCTTTGATATAGCCCTAAAGACCACCACCCAATAGATCAGATGTTTTTGTACGCCCATATTCTCATTTCACTATACCTAACTGCATCATCTCTGACGTACTCCGTCTCAACAGCATGTTTCCAGACACCACATGACATCACACCAAATCAATAAACAGACGTGCCTCCAGAAACATTTAGAAACAAACAACAGAAAGAGGTCACTTTCTTCACTGCGTTTCCCCTCTTCCCTCGATATCTGCACCTGATCTCCATAAGTACTCTGGTCCCAAGTCTTTCATGAACAGAAAACGTCAAATCACAAAGCAAATTTCAGCACCACTTCTGTTTTTTTGTGGTTGAAGCACAAGAACGGTGAAAATACAGCAATCTTAATTCTTACTTCTTTGAGATACAAGATTACGGTGTCAGAAATTCCATCATATTATTCTTTCTTTGATGTCTTTGCACCATATCAGCACAACAAATGCCCAAATGTCCAGCCTGCCTACACTCAAACCCTCACAATTCTCAACTCCGTGCAGCCATTGTTTGGCATTGATCAGCTCTGAGAGACAAAGAGCCCTGTTGTTTATTGCCATTTGGTTTTGTGGAGCCATGTGTTTTATGACCAGCAGCTGAGGGATACAAACAATACTCCTGTGGTGTAATGATGTACCTCTGGAGAAACTGTGTAGATGTACCAACCAAATTAAACAATGCAGTTATCACTAAATAGCACAATAACATGTCCTTTGATTGAGATTAGCCTCTGGAAAGGCCAGAACTCCAGACTTGTCAGAGCCCAGGTAAATGCTGGCAAGGGCTTGAATCTTATTCTTCCCCAAAGCATGTGAAGGTGGAGGCGAAGTGTAGGGGAGCACAGTGGAAGGGAGACTGGGGATGACAGACTTGCACAGCAAGAGCTTTACTTTTTTTGTGGGCCAGACAAAGCGGGCTTGTCCTCCCGAGTGATAGGAATGGGGCGCTCCGGAGCATCGGAGGTCTTGCGAGGGGCCGTCACCATCAGGATGCTGTCTGAGGAAAGTGAAGAGGTGATGCTGGCTGGGTCGACCCCAGTAGGGAGTCGGTATTTTCGGAGGAACTCTCGCGAGATGGATCCATGGTCATCCTGGAGGGCAGAAGGCACATTACAGGCATTAAACTGATTGATAAATATGATCTTAGCTCAACATTTTAGTGTAGTATAGCGGTGAGTCATACTAGGGTTCAGTTCCATGCTTGGGCAAAAACACATGCTATATCAATAAGAGTCCTTGGGCAAGACTCCTAATGCTATGTTTGCTTATATTTGTAACAGGTAAATGTCTGTAATAAAGATTACATTCTTCATGAGAGCAAATTTCTCCCACATAAGTGGACTGTATGCTAAGGAGGTTTACTGTATGTTATGTAGATTTAGGGCACTGGCTCCAAACCACGGTCCTGGACTACTCCTGCCCTTTTAGTGTTATTCTCACTCTAACATACTTGAGCCGACTAAACTGATCTGATATAATGAATTGAGAAGCCCTAAGTTGAAGTGGGTGTGTTACAGTAGGAAAATACTAAAATGTGGAGGATACAGGTTCTCAAGGAGCTGAGCTGAGAAGCACTGGTGTTAGGATTTACCTGACGGTCCTCATGTTTAGCATGAACCTCAATGTAATCGCCGATGATCTTAACGGCCAGCTCCTCAGGTGCAAAGTGTTTTACATCCAAGTTGATGGTAAAACGGTCCTTTTCCATTTTCATCTAAATCATGAAGGTATAATGTCGTTTAATCACTTGCATATTTAGAATATAACAGATTTGAAAAGAGCCAATAGAATTGGTTTTCTTAAAATTTCTTAACATTTGTGCTATTGGGAAGCATATATTGATAAAGATCAATATAATTCAGAGGTCAGAGTATCCTCAAAAAGCCTCATCATGAGAAAATGTTTCAAACACAACAGGGACATTGTTAATAACTGGCTAGTAACAGTAGAAAATTACATCAACTGTTAGGACAAAACCTTGCTTTCAAAATCATAACTTTACAGGAAAAGCAAAAACAATGTTTAGTTAATGTAAAAAAAATATTTTCCCAGCAGTTTTGAAGCATTTCTATTGGTCCATTCATTAAAATATTTTCACACAGTTCTTATGTCTCAGTAAGTTTTGGCTATGCATTATTTTTTATTAAGAAAGAATGTTGCTGCAATCTTCTATATTAATGGCAGGTTGAGTTAAAAGATGGAAAAAGTGGAAATCCTCTCATTCCTATGCAGCCTTAAGAACTCTGTTTAGCATCTTGGATGACTGGCAGAAAGCTTAAAGTCAGAGAAGCAACCTTCTCAAATAACTTCTCCTTATTAGTCCCTGTGTCTTGTATGGAGAACATCACTAGCAATGTACCAAACCATTATCCAGGCTTATGAAGTGAGGATAGAGAACAGCTGAGTGTGGCTCTTTCTGTAGTACATGTAGAGTTATATGTGTGATGAAGATATAAAAAAGGTATCAAATCTGTTTACCTCTGAGAGCCCACTCTCCACCCAGCTGGGCCAGCGAAAGAAGGAAGGTCGAGAAAAGTACAGTGAGGGATAGGGGGTCAACACGTCGCTCTCTGGCATATGCTCCCCGAAGTGCTGGTCAAAGATCCGGCTGGGGAAGAAAGATGGCCAGAAGGAGCGGCGGAACCAGGGATGCTGGATGGCGATGTCCATTTTGTTTCGTGACCTCAGGCTTGCGATTTCCACCCCGAGAAAAACCTGTTGTGTGCCCTGCCTGCCCCCTTATATACACCAACAGTGGCAGCCACAGAGCCAGGCCAAGCCAGCTGCGGATCTTTCTGGAACAATGATGTAAACTGTTTTCTTGCCCCCCTCCACTTGTTCCGTCCCTCCCACTCTCCTCTGCTAGCTGTCTCGTCCATCTCTTCCAACACTCTCTGTATTTATCTAAACCAGTGGTGTGATTTCATTCACACAGATACCGGCTGGATTACGGTGCAGGCTCTGAATGTAAGCAATGAACCCCCCGTTGGAAACTTTGTCTGCCAGCATTGAGAGTAGCCTTTGGTCTTTTGGCTTTTTTGGCACAAATACTGTGAACCCAGCGGGCCAGCTGCATGCCAGGGCAGATTAGGATGCCCATGTTCTGACATGGCTATTTGGCCTGAGGTCTGAACCCCTTTGAGGGCCTTTTGTCTTTGGCAGAGCCGGGTGTGTGGCCAGTTTGTTTGGAGGCTGCTGGTGAATGCCACTGGGATCATTCTGCTGGGTTGAGCACCATACACAGACAATCTGCTTCCAAAGAAACATTCCCCTGGTGCCTGGCAGCCTTGGTGGGTTTAGTCAAACTGGCACAAGTGCTTGGCACAAAGCCACTTGCCTAGTCTGCATCAAAACAGGGTCGGTCGTTTCATACTCAGTCTGGTCTACCCAAGCACTTTGTGAGGGACAATATAAGGCCTACATTCAATAATTATTACATGATACTAACATCAACTCAAGAGTTCTAAAACTGGGTTCACTGAATCCAAATAATCAGCTAACCTAGCCCTACCAAAGATTAAGTGAGTGATTGAGAGCAGGAAAAACATTAAAATGTGCAGGGAAAGGATACTTCAGGACCAGGACTGGGAACCACTGCTTTAGCCATCTACAGCAGGGTTCTTTAGTTCAGGTCCTGGAGGACTAGTGCCCAGAACAATTAGGTGATTTCCCTGCAGTGGTGGACGAAGTACACAAATCATGAACTTGAGTTAAAGTAGAGATACCCAAGGTAAAATATTACTCCAGTAAAAGTAGAAGTCCTTACTCTAGACCTCAACTTGAGCAAAAGTACAAAAGTATTTGCCTTCAAATTTACTCAAATATCAAAAGTAAATGTACTAAAAGAGTAATTATGGCTCTGATGTCCTGTTATCATTTTTGTAACAAGACTTGCTTCATGAGCTCATTTTAGGATTTTAGGTAAAAATACTCCAGTGTCTCTCTTGGTAAACCAGTATCTTACTAGAATGTCATTAATTAGTCTGGCACTATTAAAATGATGTGATTGTGAGACACAAAACACTGAAGGCAAACAGTTTCCATCAGGTAGAACCGAGTGGCTCTGAAACAACTTTTTACAAACAGGCAAAGTTTCAGTTTAAGATTACTTTGTAAATTAGTTACAAATTGAATAAAAACTTGCTTTAAACTCAGGTTCACAAATAAGTTTCCTTTACTATATTGCTCTGAAGGTCTCTGTTCATAAACATAAACTAACCGAAACTAATTTACATATAAAATGAAAGTGTTTGTATGAATTCAGAAAAAAAGAAAAATGCCACTCATGACTGCATATGTGTACATATTTCTATATTGTGGTCTATTTACACAAAGTTAGGTTAGTTCATCATTTAGGTCGACGCATGTGCTCCCAAATTTTTACGCTGCTGCACTGATGTTGAACCGTGTGCTTGCACTGGGTCGGTATGACCAACAGGTCAAAACAAGCTCAGAACAAAGTGACCGCTGTGCCCCTGATTGGTGTTCTTGCTTTGCACTTCTTTTGTTTTGACATGTTACATTTTTATACACACAAAAACCAAAAGGAACGACAGATTTCTCAAAATGCAGTGGAGTTAAAAAGTAAGATATTTGACTTTAAAATGCAGTAGAGTGAAAGTAAAAAAAATGGAAAAACTTAAATAAAGTACAGATACACAAAAAAAACTACTTAAGCACAGTAACAAATTACATTTACTTAGTTACTGTCCACCAATGTT
This sequence comes from Pygocentrus nattereri, assembly GCF_015220715.1. Lineage (NCBI taxonomy): Eukaryota > Metazoa > Chordata > Actinopteri > Characiformes > Serrasalmidae > Pygocentrus > Pygocentrus nattereri. The sequence continues at coordinate 26,237,259 of NC_051233.1, forward strand.
TCCCTGTTCAATACATGGCTATTAAATCTTGCAATTAATGGATAAGTTTATAAGATGTGAAGTTGATAAGATTTGGGAAATGACCAAACTATGTTGGATTCTGGCCCTCCAGGCCTAGCTACAATTCCTGTTGAGAAACTTGGGTAAATGCCTTGATCACACAGCAGGGGAAAACCTCCTCTTCACCCTTAGCCACTGAGCTGCTGTTAGTTAATATAACAGATACATCACTGTGACATCATTGTGTCTATATGCATCTGTCTCTCCCAGTCGCCTCCAAGTTGACGACTCATCCATTAACTCTAATGAGCCATAGAACAGGTGCTAATCTTTGGGAGAAAGACAAGCGCTCTGAACAGAGGCCTAGTACATTGCTGTCTGATTGCCCAGTATTGTATCACTCAGTTTTGACCCGCCTTCAGGCCATGCAATACCAGCCTGAGTGCCACAAGCTATTTCTAGACCCATTTATCACCCAGGTCCAGGCACAAGCTCGCAGTCTCTCTGGCCCTCACCCTGGCTGTACCCTCTCTTTCCTCTCTCACTTTCGACTGTTTGTTGTGCTACTGAAAACTGTCAAGCCAGAAAGGACTACTTCCTCTTCCTTTGGTTTTGGATACCCGCTCCATGCTTCAGCATGGCTGACCGCACCATTCCCCATGCTTACCCCATGAGTATGAACTATGAGATGTGCACTCCTGCCCGGATCTATGACCAGAACTTTGCAGAAGGTAAGTGGATCCTCAAAGAAAGAGCAGCATGTGTTCAATCAAATTAACATGTAGTTTTAGGGACGCATTTCAGTTGAAGGTGACATAGTTAGTTAGATAAAAGGGGAATCTTCAAAAGGGGAATCTGACACATATCGGCACCGCTAGTTCTTTCATTCACGTGCCATGACGACAGAAACAAAGTTGCTCGTACACAGAAGAACAAGATTAAAACTTTTTTAGAACTTGCACAACAGATTAATCTTTAATATTATAGTTCTCTTCATGTTGTTAAATCAATCTAAAAAACAGAATATATGACCCAAAAACTGAAGTAACATAAGCTGTCCACTTGCCAATGTACCTGCAAAACATGGGCCAACTGAATCCACTGACAGCGGTTTATGCTGAAGTGAAATATAAGGCCTAGGTTGATTTATATTTAGAATACCACACATGACAAAGAGTCCAAAGCTACCACACAAAAATAACTCTCATCCACTGATAGACTAAGCATGAACTGGTTTCCACATCCAGCACTAAGCAAACCACAGTTCAGTCGTTGGCCTTCTGTTATGTATAAATACTATTTATTCGCCACTTTTGATAAAAGTTTTTGTGTGAATAGAACCTGATTCTTGGAGTGATGCTGCCAATACTACCTGTAATTAGACCTGATGTAGTAGTTTCCGGTGTCTAGGAGAGGGCAGGGCTTTCTATTTTTACGGTGCTGTTAGGCAAACAGGGTTTGGAAGTCCACACTGATCACAGGAACAGCAACATAACACGTTTATCAAATGCAACAAATGTTCAAAAATGGAAAAGACCTTGAAATAACCAACACGCTCACCTGTTTTATGAACCCATATTTGTTCATCAGGCTAAACGCTAAATGCTAGCTTGTCACCAGTAAAACAAAGCTGCCAGCTCTGCACACCACAGTTTAGCAGGGTTAAACTCAAGGTGCAGTCCCAAAAGGTTTCCTACAGCTGCAGATTGCTAGCTAGCATGTTCTCAGTGGCACTTACTATCAAGAATAAATGAGAGCATGCAGGCTAGCTAGCTGTAGGAAAATTCCTCACCGTGCTTAGTTCACTGCAGTCCAAATAGAATCAGAAATGTATGTCAGGATTGCCTGATAGGGCAGGACCCCTGGTTTACCAGTTTAATGCAACGTGTCAAAAAGACTTATTTAACCAATAATTTTTAATGAATTTGTAATTTATCAGTGAGACTGTCAGTCTGTCAGGACTATCAGACCTCCCTTTTATCTTCTTCTTTAGTTTAAAAGCAAATTATTATTATTATGATTATTATTATTATTATTACAGGAAACATGTGGATTTCAGCAAGAGAATTGCATATACACGAGTACCTACGATGATGTTGTCAGGGGAAATGTCCTTGAACCCTAATTAATAAAAGTTTTGCATTGGCTTGGGAATTATTAAAAATAGACTTATAAGCACTAAAACTGAGACAGACAGGCCTATAAGCATTTAACTGAGGCAGGCAGACTGGGGCCGGAAGAGCAGGCCTAATATTTCCATATATGGAATGGAGTGAACTCCACTCCAGACACAAAGCAGGGCATTGTAAAGAAAGGAGCCTTTGTGGTAGGAAAACACCTGGAAGGTCAGAAAGAGTGAGAAAACACTACTCATACAGTAGGAGTTAACTGGAAATAGGAAGACTAGCTGATATGGGTCGGTAAGAACCGGTCTTTGAGCCAAATTAATAAGAAAGTGTTACAAACAACGGACACAGGGAGGATAGGGAGGGCCTGATAAAACAAGGCAGAGAAAATTATTTTAAAAACCATCTCTTGAGCTGGGTGAGAAATAAGGGTTACCAGACTTCTCAGGAAAATTAGACATATTGGGAATCAGAACTTGGGTGCAGGGACATTAAAAAGGGAGGGGCCGAAGAAATCGCCAAGGGAGGGGTGATAAGGTTGCTCAGCTTTGAGTATAAGATGAAATGCATTTGTATTGTCTGTACATTTTGGCTTTCTGGAGGCCAACTTGTCACTTGGAACTTAATAAGTGAAGAAGGGACCTTTTTCTCTCCTTCAAAAAATTGAACCTGTGGCTGAAGTTTGTTTTTTCATCCGTCTTTGACTTTTTGCAAGAATGGAATCTTTTTGATTCGTTACCCTTTTTTACATTAGAACATACTTTAATTCCTTTTTTTGCACCAGAGAACATATAAAATTAGAATTAAAACTAGCGTAACATTAATTAATTAGTAATGTTTTTCCACATAATCTGAGACTTTGGAGCGGAGGACGGGGTGCTCTTGAGTCCCGACAACGTTACAGCATATATTGCAAAATGGGATTATAATGTAACAGAAAATACAATATATATATTCAAAATTAATGCACTAATGTACTAATGTACACTGATCTACTGACACAGTACACATTTTTTCCTCTTTTTAAAAATATGTGCATAATTGATACTAATACATTGTAAAGTTTGTATTTGTACAAAATCTACTACTATTATTGGTAGTAATAATAAATGCAACATGAAATATTTTTTCATTCGGTTATAAAGGACAAACATGTCTATTATCAAATTCGTAATATTCAAAACAATATTCAAAAATGAAAACAGTGAATATTTGCAACCCTGTTTGTAAATGTTTTTTAATGCAGCTGATTCTAGAGATGACATCTGCACATATTTCCACTCAATTTAGAGAGCCTTGATCAGTAGGCCTTCCAGGGTCTCTTCACTTTTCAGTTCTTCCCCAGAAAAGGAAGGATAAAAAAAGAATGGAAGCTGGCAAATGCGAGTTAGCATGCACTATTGTTTTACTTGGTAATCCTATCCAAGTTCTGGACTTCCATGCTTATGAGTCTGAATGCTTTACTCCTCCTTATCCATACACTGCTGGAAGTATGTGTGGAACGTTTCACCCAGTGTAAAGGCTGGCGGGTGACAACGAATGCAGGCTAAGCTGTCAATTAAGATGTTTTCATTACATAATACAACACCATGTACTTTCACTTTTCACTTTGAACCCTGTTCTTTCTCCACTCAGCACTGAGTCCTCAGGACCTGATGGCCCCAGTCTTGTTCCACGGCTACTACATTAGGCCTCGAATCAACAAACAGCTGGAGAGGGGCTTCTCTCAGGTGGACAGCGATGACGACTGGTACCGTGTTCAGCTGGACGTCTGTCAATTCACCCCAGATGAGCTAAACGTACGCACGGTGGACAACCTGCTGGAGGTGACCGGGCGCCACGCGCAGAGAATGGACCAGCACGGCTTTGTAAGTCGAGAGTTCGCGCGAACCTACATCCTTCCCATGGGTGTAGACCCACTACTGCTCCAAGTCTCCCTCTCACACGATGGCATACTGTGCATTCAGGCACCAAGGAAGGTCCAGGATCTGGAGCCAAAGATCAATCAGCTCAAGATTAGAGTGGACAAGAAGGGAGGGAAGAGCAGCTAAAGTGGACAGAGATTTTGATCTTTTGAGGAAGTAAACATTCGTTTTTGGGAATAAAGATAATACCCGGCCCTTTCTCTGATTTCACATCCCCATGCTTACTTCCTCAAGCTCTGTTAATTATGGGTAGCTAGCCAAAGTACCACTGAAAGAAAATTGAAATTGTGGAGGGCTGGATTTCTCTCACTGATGTCACACACATGCTTTTACAGTGACAGAGAGTGAACAGAGCATAGTTTGTACTTGATTGTGTATTTTTTATGGCTGTTGCTACATAGAATGCTGATAAATGGCAGCAATGAAGAAGCTAGGAATGCTCGACTGGATTCAGCAAAGATTGGAGACTTTATCCTCATAAATGCAACTGGTAATCACCCAAATCTATATGGAAATAGCCGGGAAAGTGCACTCATGATGTACCCGAATCTGAAAGCTGCTGCTACATTTATACCAAAGTGCCGTAAAGCATGCAGCTACAGTCCCACCGAACGCGGTTATGCAAGTGCTTTGGTCGTGCTTGAACTTTGTGGTTCAGTCTAATGCAAAATTTGGGCACCACTGGTCAAATGACATGTTTTGTTGATCTTCCAAATGAAAAGAAGTTTTAATATGTCCCCTACAGAGAACACACGTCTGGGCATTTTAATGCATAATGACTGTTTATTTATTCAATTTAACATATTGCAGGAAAAGAAACAGAATGTGGCCTGTGTAAGGGCTATGGCACATTTTATATTTTGTTCTAGGATGTTAAAATGAGGTAATAATAGAAATTGTAATAATAATAATATATTTAATTTAAAAGCGCCTTTCTCGACACTCAAGGACACTGTACAAAATTTATGGTTTTATATATATATATATATATATATATATATGGGGGGGTGAATGAAGGGCGCCAAAACATTTGCAGAAACAAAAAAACTTGGCAGGGGTGTTGAAACATCTGCCTACATCTGTATCTTCTTTATGAACACTGTAAATAAAGGAACTGTGGAACTTCTCCACAGTTAACATAATGAGCTTGTCATCCAACATTGCAAAGAAAACAAACAAAAAACCCTACTTAACTAGCATTGACCGTTCACCAAACCACTCTTTCTCTTCAAAATACACCAGAACCGCTTGCAATCGCTTTTTTGCTCCACCCCAGAGAGAAAAAACAGGAAGGTGACCATCCCGTGTGACCACAGCTTATTTTGCTGTGCTAAACAGTCAATATCACATCTGATATTGTTTCTGTGGAACTCAGTGTCACCTTTTATTAGACTTCCTTTTCCTACCTTTTTTTGTACGTACCTTTTTAATTTAAACTGTAAATAATCTCAGTTTATTGTGATAAAAGTGCTCTATAAATAAAGTGTTTCATTATTATTTATTATTATGTATGTTATCTTTATTTAATTATAAAGAATTCTGGAGAAAATGCCTTTGTGCATCTAAAACGGCTGCAGGAGATCTTTCTGAGGACATCAGATATGAAATAATTCACTTGCATCAGGAAGAGAAAGTTCAAGGAATATAAATGAAAAAACATACGTTTCCAAAACTGGGGTTTAAAAAAGTTCTAAACACTCTAAACACTGCAGAAAATGGGACTCTAACAGCCACCTACAACACCTGGCAGAAGACAATTCAATGCTCTGGGTGTGAAAGGATGTGTAGCTGCCAGGACGTCATCACTGAGAAAAGGGAACAGACAAAAAAAATAAACACATTTACACAGAAACTGGAGATCTGAGACGTAGACCAAGGCTTTATGATCAGGTAAGTGTAAATCTGCAAATAAGCTTACTTAGACAGCAAGAAGTAGAAAATGCAACCAACTTATAAGACTGAACTTTGGAGGTGTGGAAAAATATCCCTGCAGATTTCTTATAAAACTGAAAATAAGACCTCTGAAAAGAACGGAAACTGTAATAAAGGCAAAGAGTGAACACACGAAATACTGAAAAGGATGATGGCTGTTGGGGTTTCTGTGTCATTCCTGGAAATATGTTATCCTGACACTGAAAAACAAATAACTTGCACTTGGTAAGTTGGTAACCGAATCAATGAAAGTGTGGTCTCTAACTTTTATATGAAGAATGAGATCTGGCTCTTTTCTTGGGTGTTATTCAGCGACTAGGGAGCGAAAAGTCAGACACAAAGGAGTTAAGACATTAATGAGCCACTGTTTTGATCCAAAGGCTGTTTCTCAGAAGCTAAATGTATGAGATCTGAGAAGACGACTAGTTAAGATTGGACGTAACTGTGTGAGAATTCCTCTGTTCTCTGGGTCCTCTTAACAATATATCACTGAACATCATAACCTGTTGAAACAAGGAAGTTCGTCTTGTTTTGACCAGTGGAATAATGGGCGCTTAGGTCCAGTCCTGGAGATCCACCTGACCACATCTGATCCAGGTAATGAAGGCCTTCAGGAACATCTGAATATTAGAGCCAGGTGTGCGTTGGATCTGAGCTCTCCAGGGTGGCAGATCATTTCATGTGGTGAGGAAACATCTAACAGACAGGAAAATGTTCAGTCAGTACTTTTACCCCATATTATCTGAGGGTAGATCATTGTGGCTAAAGAAGGGAAACATAGAAGCGGTTAAACATTTACTAGCCCTTCCTCAAGGTCAGCCAAGGGAAGCCAGAACGTAGGAGGGACAAAGGTAGCACACATTAGCCACCGCACCTGCCGAGCTCCTGTTACCTCACAACAAGGAAATGAAGCGGGCAACCAAATAAACCACTGCTGTCTGCCTCTTACAACATGTACAGCCATGGGGAACGGGGTAACGAAAGCCTTGGATAAGTAAGTAGCCTTTTCTTTAAGATATGTCATATTTTACAGCGTTAACGGTAGGCTAGGTCCATAACGGCGCCAGAATTTGTTCCTAAAAGTTGCTAACCTAACGTATACCCTTTTGAACAGATTTAACACGGGCTTGTTTGCTTTAACCGAAGCCAAATCGTCGGCTGTAAGTGGGTATCAAACTGTGCGTAGTCTGGGTGAAATAAATTAGCTTTACTTTGTAAACGTTCAACTTAATACGAGGCTGAAGTCGGAATTTTCCGTTCCACCTTAAATTGTGCATCAGTTCTATTCTCGTGCCCCAGGCGCCAGAATGTAACCGCTGCACTACTGCACCATTTAAGGTAGAACGGAAAATATGTTTCACACGCTGGTAAATAAAGACGCTAACTTCAGCTTCGTCTACTTACTTGTCAGATATTCGCTTATTTATCAACTCTTTAGCCGAACATTTGGCCTATAAACGTCATCCTTTCTAAGGGCTTTAACTGTATTTTGAGGCGGATCCGTTAGTCTGTTCATATTAGAAAGGCGAATGAAGAGACCCGAGTAGTAGCAACCACACCCAGCAACCTAGAGGGCGCTGATGAGCGCCTGGTGAGGTTACAGTGGTGATGGCGTGTTTGTGTAGTGTTTTGTTTTGGATGGGATGGGAAGAGAAAAGGGATTTACTTAGTTTGCTTGGTTTGTCCGTCAGTGACCAGCTAAGCAGGACAGGTCCTGGCTGTTAATATGAGAGCTGTGTATGACCGCGTTTCTAATGTTTGGAATCAGTTGGCGCCGAGTTTCTTAAAGGGGAGTCAAACTGTCTGTATAATTCAGTCACTGAGACGTAAACAAAGTCATACAGACTGGTTTAATGTGAAATGTTTGAATGTAGAGAAACCTGCCAACTTGGTTTTCTTCACAGTGGTGGTGACAGGAACCAGAACATGGAAACTTTCTGCGAAGTAGCCTTTGGAGCGATACCATGATTCAGCTGTCTGGTTCCCATCACCACCACTATGAACAGTTCTAACTCAGATTTCTCTAGAACGGAGCATTTCAGATCAAACTGACCTGAATGACCTTGTTTACATCTTAACCATTTAAATATGTACAAATTTAGAAAAATCATTACCCTTTTAACCTAACCTAAGAGGCTATGCTGTAAATATTAATTTAATTAATTAGAAAATCGATGGATGGATGGATAATTCAAATGAGAAACAATAAATTCTACAGTGGCAATTTTTTGTCAACTCCTCCACCTCAGAGTTGATCACCACTTTTATTCTAATTTCATTCTCAGCCCTTTTACAGTAACCTACAGCTCCAGGCATCATTCTGGACACCTCTGGCTTTTTTTCTGTCTTAAATACTTAAAACCTGTGAAGTTGCACTAAACTTGCATCAGTTAAATAATTTTGGGGAAATGTTATATTGATGTAAAACAAAACATTTGAGATGCACACTGTTCAAATGTTACATTAAAGAAAAAAACAAGTGTTTGTCTGCAGAGATTTTCTACTTCTGTTATTGGTAATAAACAAGAATATAAAGAGGAACACATCTGTGTTACCAGTAGTCAGTCTACATAGGTGAACTAAAGGAACCAAACGACTGAAGACTTTTAAGACCTCTGAAAGCTACCTCACATACCTCACATGAAGTTATGTGAAACGGTTATGAATACGCTCCCTGATGGCTGATTCATTGTTTTGATAGTTTTGAGCTGATATGTTTGCCTTAAATATACTATTTTCAGATCCATTAATGGTGAACACATGCAGGGTATTTTAAGGCAAAATATAGCCAGAGAATGGAATTCTTTAGTATTTTATCATTATTAGCATTGCAGGTAAAAACCGAGGAGATGTGTAGATGTGCTGGTCATTTCAGACAGTAAATAAAATGACTGCATTTGGGTTATAGACATCATGACATGGTGTGCTTCTTTTAACCACCACTGTAATATCTGTAAATTTGTTTGTCAAAATGATTGAATTATGCAGATCTTTTTGAAACATTGGTGGCATTCCCCTTTAACTAGCCTGCTGATTAGCCCTAAAATGTTACAGGCCCTCTCCTAATTTTTAGGATTTAGGGTTGCTAAATGTTTAGGCTAAATGGGTGAACTTGGACTGTAGACTGGAATAGGTGGATATATGTAAATATATTGGTTGGTGATGTCACAAAAAACAGATCATTCAAAACAGCTGTATGGACCAGGGAGTTTACAGCACATTTTGAAACTTTTAATGTTTAATAAATACTACTACAGCATTTTCACGCCTGGCTGTTTTCACCAAGAGTTTTTTTTTTCCTGACCCAGGACCGGTTACTCTGAGCTCAGTATGGAAGCTGTTTTTGAGCCCAGAAGCAGTCCAGAGAATAAAAAGCAGCAAACAGATGAAGCTAGTGTCTACCATTTGGCCTGCGCACAGAAAAATTAACATATGGAATTGTGCAATCCATCCACACGTCATAAGGAACTCTTGTGTGTGAAAGCAAACCAGCATTAATGAGCGCAGAATGGGTCCTGGGTGTGGACTCAAGGGGACAACTATTTGGGACAGGTGTGAAGAGCCCCTTTTAAAAAGAGAATAAAATCCAGATTTGCATGATTTTGGCCCTTTATTTTCTGTAATAGTTAGAACCAAATGCTGGAGTAAGCCAATAGTTTAGTCTTTACAGGGCATGGCTGCCCAGCTCTGGTCCTGGAGAAGCAGAGTCGAGCACAGTTTGGTGATTTTCCTACTCTAACACACCTGATAAATAACTGATGCGTTCAATCCGGTGTATTTAAACAGGAAAATTGGCAAACTTATTTTTGGCCTTTGGAGTGGAGTACTGGAGAGTCAAAGGCAGGCAAGGCGCTTCTGAAGGGACATTTCACCCATCCCAATCAATAATTCATTCATTTAAAACAGTAAAGTGGCGTAACTGTCTAAGCATTGGCCCTGTCATCAGGAGATCGCGAGTTCAAACCCTGGTGATGCTACAGCCATCCGCAGCCAGGAGTCCAAGAGAGCACGATTGGCCTCGCTCTCTCTGGGCGGGTCGGATGGCCCCCCTTCTCCACCCATCACGCAACTAGCGGGTGGAATTGGAGACGACTAAATTGGGGAGAAAATCGGGTAAAAAAAAAAAAAAAAAGAAGTAATAAATGCTAAATGGATTACAATTTAACTATAAATAGGACAAATAAGAGCTCCTAAATTGTGCATATAAATAAAATAAGAATGAATAAACTCTCAAATAAACAACTGTAGTCCTCTGCAGAATGTTTACTCTTTTATTTTTCTTTGTTAGGTGGGGTTTAAATCCAAGGAAGCTCAGTCTAAAGCGGTCAGCAAAGAGAGGTAAGAACAGCTGTGTTCTAACGGTGGTCCAGATGTGCATTGTTAATACACTCGGGTGTACTTTCCCAAATTGGTTCTTGGAGGCTTCATAGCCAGTTCCGTCATTCAGGTTATTTGAGGATGATTACTTGGATGAGGTGTGTCGGGTGTTTAGATATAACAAGGCATAATTTGTTCACTCTTAATCTGTGTACACTTGGCCGGCACATTAAGATCTCGATGCGCTGAACTATGATGAAAACGCCAATTAACGTTAACAATGTTTTTGTCTTTTGCTTCTGTCAGCTCCTCGTGCACCTGCTCCATCCCATCAGGTATATCTGTTTTTCAAAGCTGCTGCTGTGACTCCATTAGAATACTTCCTTCACTGACAGTTACAGTGACTGCTTCCTGTGCTGTTTAGTTTTGTTAATGTGTTGTCACTTGTAAACAGTGAATTAATTTTATTAGTGGTACGATCATGAAATTTGCCATATAAATAACTGTGTAACAATTTGGCTTTTTGTTCATTATAAGCAGTTATTAAAGCACAGGCCTTGGGTGGGCAAATTGGCTGACTAGCTGTCTCGCTTCATGATGTCCAAAGTTCCCAGTTGACCACAGACACAGCTAAAGTTCAAATAAACAAACATTACCCACTGCTGCCCCTACAGGTGCTATAGCAGCAGTGAGAAGCTAGCACATCTTTTTCTAAGGCCTATGATGTCTTGATAGGGTTTTTTTTTTTTTTTAAATATTTACTTCAACATAACTGATCAAAATGACAGGTAAACATTGATTGTGGAAGCGAAAAACTGTATAAAATAACTGCGATCAGCCCAAATAACCTTGATCAGGTGATTGCGTTATAAGGCCAAGCAGTGAAGCGTTGGGTGGAATAAACTAAATTTGGTATGAAAAGAAATAATACAACAGAACTTGTGCTGATTTTGTGAAGTTATACCTCGAATGAACGTAGAATGGTGCCCATATAGATTTTTCATACATTTGTTCACAATCAAATTGGGACTTTATAATTTTTGTTTTTAATGTGATTGAAATTTTTCTTCGGATTCATGCTTAGAAGAACTCCGAGAGCATATGGACCAAAGAACATTTTAAATTTCACATATGGAGATTAATGGACTAACTTGGTGCCATATTGATTTTGCGACTGATTACAATAATGCACTTATGCACTGGAGTCAGTCAAAATAAGATTGTTCATTTCTATTTTGTGTTTTTCTATGTTATGTGTGTTAAACTCAGCAAGTTGACAGAAGTCGTGCACTGAAATTGAAAAGAAAATGCCATATAAATGATATGGTGACTTATTTCAGAACCTAATCTCACATTTGATATTTTGCATACGACTGTGAATGGCTAAGTGGAGTTTAGGCTCTAAGATTAATAAGGGCCATTGAGTCGTTGGCTCAACTTTTGAAAATCAGTTATTTTGCATGAACAGTCTGGTTTGTTTTGTATTAGCCTGCAGATGCGCACATATATGATCAGGTGGCGGCTGACCCCGAGTACGCTCAAGTCAATAAAAAGAAGAAGACGGACGCTGATGACTTGCATTACGCCGACATCCAGATGTTACAGTCTGGACACACGACTGGGCGAGAAAGGCAGAGAGCGGCTCCGGTCAATAACTCCAGCACAGAGTACGCAACCATAGACTTTCTGAAGAGTGGGTTTAAAACACATTCATCACCTGAACCTGCAGATATTCTCATTCCACCTGGAGAACTCCAGAGACCAGTGGCCAAGCCTAGATCTGTCCAGAAGAAGAGGGCTTCCTCACACCACTCTGTTATGGTGTGAGTGGAACATATGTATATATATTTGTGCATATACATAAATGTGCATCTTAAATTGCTTTGTTTTTAAGAAATTCCAACTGTATCCATGTTGATCCATATGAACCATAACTGACATGATTTGTCGCTCTTTTGACTGCATGGCATTTGACAGGCGTGCACTCTTTAAAATAGAGGTGCCAAAGAGGGTCCTCTGGAGCGATACCTCTGGAGTGATACCTCTGGAACGATAGCTGATATGATGTTTGTGGATTTATGTACCAAAAGCATTCATAATTCATTTTTACATTACCATATCAGCTTTAAACAGGCTGCTTTCATTCCTGTGCTTTAACACCAATGTATATAAATCACCTCTTTTCTTATTAACTGTCCTTTATTGTGCTTCATTCAAAAGCAGTTGAAACACTCCTTAAAACTTCAGTGTGAGTGGGTGGAGCTAAACCGCTGCAGGCTGAATATATACATATATAAATGTTATATATGGACTGGGAAGTGTACAGTAGCATTTTGAAACTTTAACAATGTTTACATACTACACTAAACCTATATTTCCCAAAAAACGAAGTTCAGTTTTTACTATATTGGCCCTTTAAAAGTTTTTTTCCTAGAACTATTCATGCCAACCAAGAGTCATTTGAGTGTAGAAGGAAATGGAACAGCACTAGAGGAATGAATTTGCATTTGAATCATGTAGGATCCCGTCGTGTCTTGCTTTGAGTAATGTTTACACACAATAAAAACATTTTTATAAAGATTTCAGTGTCTGTTTTCCCATTGCTTGTATAAGACTAATTGTGCTCTACATTTTCTTATTAAATGGTAAATAATCTTTTTTTTCAATTTGCGCATCTATATGAAAGTAAAAATGTACTGAAACATTTAGGTAATTCCTTCTTATTTTACTTATTATATAATGTCTCCGTGTTTTATGTGAAATGGTTCATTGTAGATTACAAACTCTTTACAGTGGTGGTGACAGGACCCAGGTGTTGTGGTGTCTACAACACAAATCTGGACATTTCATTTGCTATCTAAAGCAACAAGTGAACCGTCTTCTGAGTATTCATATGTGAGGTTGATGATGGTAAAATACTGAAAAAAGCTTTCTTTGGGGACTATTTTACCTTGCAGTGCTGTATTATAATTCTGTATTACAAAACTGTCGTAAAACAGTGTCTCAGACGACAGGCATTGTATTCATAACCATATCCTGTTTCTGTGAGGGAGCTTTTAGAGGCATTAAGCGTTTTAGACGTCAGGTTCCTATAACCACCACTGTGAACAATTCTGACTAGGAACGTTTCTCTAAATTGGAGAATTTCGCAGCAAATCACTGTGAATGACTTTGTTTACATCTTACTGATCTAAACATGCAGAAACTTTGAAAAGTAGTTGGGATTTCCCTTTAAGGAAGATCGCCTTTAAGCATATGTGGTCCAGCGGAGGGCATTTCTCCATTAGCTCAGGTTTAGCTTTCACAAAAAAGCCTCACAACGCCCAACATGTATCCCTCCGCCACGATGGGCTTAAAATAAACAGATTAAAGTACATTTTACGCCATAAACCTGTAATAAAACGAACCTAAACCTGTCATAAATCTGGCCGCGTATTCATAACCATTTCATGTAAAAGCTCTCTGTGAGGGACCTTTTAGATGAGGACCACCGCTGCGAACACCTGACCGCGCCAAACCACCCTGGACGTCTTCGCTGATCTCAACCGTTTAATTACGCAGAACGGATTGAAAAATCGGTGGAGTTCCTCTTTAACCTGTGACTGCTGCTTCTGATGGTCTGGTACAATATTTTACTAGGCATAGCAAGTATTAACACTTGGGTCTCTTCGCGTATACTTTGATTCGACAGTGAGTTTTTGGCCTGAGATGTTTCAGAGTCATTGCTGTTGGTAAATGAGGGGCTAACCGATCTCAACGGCGCTGCTATTGGGGTGGATTGTGGGTTAGCTCGCTGGCTAACGTTAACTGAGCTAACGCTAACTAGTTGATTTGTGGACTGTTTGTTCTCGGTTAGCCACAGAATCATGCAGACAAACGGGGTTTCTTCGAGAATCATGCAGTTTATCGCCCCAGAGGAGCGCCGTCGAGCTGGAATCCAGGTAGCCGGTTTGTATAAACACTGAGGTTACGGAGCTGAAGTCGGTTTCTTGTTCGAATTTTCCCGCTCCACCTTAAATGAGGCGCCAGAATGTAAGTTAACTGCTGCACCGTTTAAGGTGGAACGGGAAAATTCGACTAGAAAGCCAACTTAAGCCTCGGGTATGAACTTAGTTTGGCTGGTTTAAAGCTCGTCAGTCAGAGTTTAAGCAATATTAGCCCGCTGTCAGCTAGAGAGCAATCCAACTTTGTAAGAGGTTCCTCCTTAAGTTATATAGCTACTAGCAGAAGGCAAGCTAACTTAGTAAAGATGTTATTCACGCTTGTAAAAATGAAACTTGGCTTTTCCCAGTTCATTTGAGCTTGAGGAACAGTTCTTAGTAGTATGGATGAAATTTTAATTTAAATTAAACATGCGTTTGATTTTGATTGAATTTTCTAATTTAGTTATTACATGTAAGAGCAGAACATTTATTTTTACATTAATACAACTATTTTCAGTAGTAAGAAATCAGTTTTAAAAATACAATACAGGGTGATTCAAAAAGCTTCATCTGATTTCAAAGCACCATGTTTTTACAACTGTGAGGCGTCTAGGAACCAATCACATACCAACTGAAAGAGGGAGTCGTAGAGACTCTGACTGTCACCAGAAGATGTCTCCCTTCAGTCTGCGAGGAGATGCGACCCCTGAGCAGAAAGCATTCTGCGTTCTCCACTTCAATCAGAGTGAATCCGTTATAACTCTGCAATGTGATTTTTGTCGACAGTGAACCTCCAACAGCTCAGAGCCTTCGTCCTTGGTTCCACAACACTGGACGATGTCCGATGACCAGCTTTGATAGAGCCGTGATTTCAGTGACCCCCGACGTGCTCAATCAAGTATGGGTTGAATTTGATGTTGTCCGTGCAGCCGGAGGAGGTCATGCTGAGCACTTTATAATTGGGTAAAGTTTCGTAATAAACTTTATGCTCACTTAAACCATCTACAGCTTACTGCACTGTTCTGTAATGATTTACAAGTGAAATAAATCATTTTGAAATGGGATTAATCTTTTTGAATCACCCTGTATTTTGAATTTAAACGTGTCAAATCTAATATTCACCTGTGAAAACAGAATTATCACGTGTTAAAATAGGATTCATAGTAAAACTCCTCTTTTCATTACAGCGAGCTGGGAAAATACAGGAGTTGTTATAGGTCTGAAGTGAGCTTTTACATGCTAAAAATAATTTCCTCTAGTAAGTGTTTCATTTTGATATATCAGAATTGGACTTTTTACACGTTAAATTTCATGTGCTAAGAATGTCAGGACGGCTTTCCATGTAGACTCCTTTCCAGCGTCTTGCTCAGCAAATGCAGGACATTTTAGGAAATGGGGGGATTCTCAAAGAGGTCATACGTGCAGGGGACGGCTCACCTGTGCCAATGGATGCTTCAGTCTCCGGTAGGCATCATGAGACTGCGTTGTAATTTAACGAGCGGTTTTACACGGTGCTAAAGTTGATTTGTTTTGTGGAATTATCAGCGTAATCATGTACAGCACTGCCGTAATCTGTTCATCTACAGTTCATTATTCAGGATTCTTGGAATACTCTGATCGGCCGTTTGACTCAACTACTCACCTTAAGTTTCCTAGAATGGTGAAGCTAGGTAAAGGTAAGATGGGAACGGAAATCCAAAGGGGGAATGATGCCTAATGTTAGATGTTACTAACTAGATTTGTCAGAATGACTTTTGAAACTTTTAAAAATCTTTTTTATTTGTATTTACTTTTTTAAAACAAAGGAAAAAAGTCTGACTAATCATCAAATGATGCGTGATGAAGAACGTAATTGGTCTTCTCTTTCAGATGTGACTTTGTGTGGTCTTGAGCTGGGCCTGCTGAGCATGAGGAAAGGGGAGTTCTCTCGTTTTCTCTTCCAGCCCGATTATGCCTTCGGGGAGATGGGTTGCCCCCCACTCATCCCACCAGCGGCCACTGTGCTGTATGAGGTACAGGTCCTCGAATTCCTTGACACAGCCCAGGTCGACGAATTTTTTGCGATGAGTCCGGTGAGAATCTGTTATTTCTCCTCTTTTGTTGTGCAACATTTTTGTTGATTTGATTTGGGCTTTGTATTAGAAATACAAACCACGTCTTTACATTTACATGCATGTTTTCTTTGTCCATCTGCAGTAACTTAACACATTAAGTAAAAAGCTGTTTAGATTTGATTGATCTTGGGAATAATCCCACACGTTTTATCTGCTTGTTGTGATGGCGACACAAGAGTTTGTAAAATAAAACCGTCTAGTCATTGTTTAGGCTAAACCGGCTCTGTTCCAGAGAAGACACTTTGATGAACATGAGTGTTGTAAATGTTCTGGGGCTGCACACAGGATGAATTTTTATGGTCGATTCTAATTTCTTTTACGGCTTTTTAACTAATTGCTCACACTGTGTGGCTAAATAAACACACTAACAGGACAGTCAGGCCAGACTGAAACATGTAGTGATGTTACAGTTATTGTAAACATGCTTACTCGCATCACAATGATCTCTACACTCTTAAAAAACATGGTTCTTGAAGGGGGGAATAAATAAAGAAAAAGGTGCTGTTTAGAACCATGAACACCCAAAAGAACCGTTTCATGCTTAAATGTTCTTTGTATCATGAAATGGTTCTTTAGATTTATGGTGAATGTGTTGTGTATGTTTCTATATAGAACCTTTAAAAAAAGGTTCTATATAGCACCATAAAGGGTTCTTCTATTGTAACAAGACTGATACCGTAACAATAGAAGGACCATTATTGGTGCTATAGAGAATCCTTTTCAGAAGGCTCTATATAGAACATTTACAGCACATTCTCTATTAATCTGAAGAACCCTTTCAAGAAGCAGTGAACCCTTTAAGCATGCAAAGAGTTCTTCAGATTGGTGGAGAATGTGCTGCAGATGGTTCTTCATAGAAGCTTTTGGACAAGGGTTCTATATAGCACTAAAAACGACTCTTCCAATGTGACGATATCAACCTTTTCTGACAGCTTCTGTATAGAACCATCTGTAACACATTTTCCATAAATCTAAAGAGCCCTTTTAAGATGCACAGGGTTCTTGGAGTGTCTATGGTTCTACAAAGAAGCATTTTCTTTACCGAAGAACCCTTGAAGTACCATCTTTTTAGGATTGTACAGTGAGATTTCCCAAATTCCTAGAAAACTACAGTCACTTTGGGACAGATAGACGAGGGCACGTTTTGTTCCCCTCCAAACACCCCCCCCCCTTCTCTGTCAGAGGCTACATGAAAAGGATTTCAAGTGAGAAGATTCTCAATGAATGTATGACATATTTGCGTAATGCATGCTGGGTATTGTAGTGAGAAAATACTGATGGATACAAACTGATGGATACACTAAAAAGAAACAAAATCTTGAATCTTGAAAGATGCTGAGATTTTCATTGGGAGTGACAAGGATGGACAAGATTAGAAATGAGCAGATCAGAGGGACAGTGATTAGAAATGAGCAGATCAGAGGGACAGTGAAGGTGGAGCAGTTTGGAGATAAAGCCAGAGAGGCCAGGTTGAGATGGTTTGGACATGTGTTGAGGAGGAATAGTGGATATATTGGGCAAAGAATGTTGGAGATGGAGCTGCCGGGTAGAAGGAGAAGAGGTAGACCTCAGAGAAGGTTTATGGATGTAGTGAAGGTGGACATGGAGATGGTTGGTGTGAAAGTAGAGGAGGCAATGGATAGGGCAAGATGGAGGCAGATGATCCGCTGTGGTGACCCCTAAAGGGAGCACCCGAAAGAAGAAGAAGAAGCGAAAGATCAGTTGCTTATTTGTATAACATAAATGCAGTGAAGTTCTACGTGGAAATTAAAGGGAAAAGGCTATTTGGTACTATGAGTCTTGCATAATTATGCTACAGCATTTTGGTATAAGTATAGCAGCAGCACTTACCTTGCAGTATTGCATTAGCCTTTGCCTTCAAAACTGTTTCACAGGGAGAGCAAAACTCAGTTCCTCTGTCCACGTTGCTGAATGTGGTTGACACAGAGAGAACCTTTGGGAACCGCTGCTTCAACCAGGCCCGCTACGAAGATGCAAAAGACCGGTACAAGCAGGTGCGTTCACCAGTATTGTCTTTGTTCATATTACTAATATCTTTACATGTAAGTCTCTTGATGGCACATGGGAACAAAATAAGATTAATGGTGAAATCAGATTTTTTTTTTTTGTAATGGTGCAATCTATTGCATATTGCACTTTCTGCACACCTTATTGTGCATCGTGCACAGCTGGACACTCCACACTCGGACACTTTATTTCAGCACCAATATATGCACATATTTCTTCAGCATCGTCTTTATATTCTGTTACCTGCGCCTTCTTGTACAACCCCAATTCCAATGAAGGGACGTTGTGTAAAACATAAATAAAAACAGAATACGATGATTTACAAATCCTTTTGAACCTATATTCAATTGAGTACACTACAAAGACAAGATATTTAATGTTCAAACAGATAAACTTTATTGTTTGCTTGCAACACGTTCCAAAGAAGTTGGGACAGGGGCAACAAAAGACTGGGAAAGTTGAGGAATGCTCAAAAAAACACCTGTTTGGAACATTCCACAGGTGAACAGGTTAATTGGAAACAGGTGAGTGTCATGACTGGGTATAAAGGGAGCATCCCTGAAAGGCTCAGTCGTTCACAAGCAAGGACGGGGCGAGGTTCACCACTTTGTGAACAACTGCGTGAGAAAATAGTCCAACAGTTTTAAGAACAACGTTTCTCAACGTGCAATTGCAAGGAATTTAGGGATTTCATCATCTACAGTCCATAATATCATCAAAAGATTCAGAGAATCGGGAGAAATCTCTGCAAGCAAGCGGCAAGGCAGAAAACCAACATTGAATGTCTGTGACCTTCGATCCCTCAGGCGGCACTGCATTAAAAACCCACATCATTCTGTAACGGATATTCCCACATGGGCTCAGGAACACTTCAGAAAACCACTGTCAGTGAACACAGTTCGTCGCTCCATCTACAAGTGCAAGTTAAAACTCTGCCATGCAAAGTGAAAGCCAGATATCAACAACACACAGAAACGCCGCCGGCTTCTCTGGGCACGAGCTCATCTGAGATGGACTGACACACAGTGGAAAAGTGTCCTGTGGTCTGACGAGTCCACATTTCAAATTGTTTTCGGAAATCATGCACGTCGCGTCCTCTGGGCCAAAGAGGAAAAGGACTGTCCGGATTGTTATCAGTGCAAAGTTCAAAAGCCAGCATCTCTGATGGTGTGGGGGGGTGTTAGTGCCCATGGCGTGGGTAACTTACACATCTGTGAAGGCACCATTAATGCTGAAAGGTACATACAGGTTTTGGTTCAACATATGCTGCCATCCAAGCAACGTCTTTTTCAGGGACGTCCTGCTTATTTCAGCAAGACGATGCCAAGCCACATTCTGTGTTACAACAGCGTGGCTTCGTAGTAAAAGAGTGCGGGTACTAGACTGGCCTGCCTGCAGTCCAGACCTGTCTCCCATTGAAAATGTGTGGCACATTATGAAGCGCAAAATACGCCAACGGAGACCCCGGACTGTTGAACAACTGAACTTGTACATCAAGCAAGAATGGGAGAGAATTCCACCTGCAAAGCTTCAACAATTATTATTGTCCTCAGTTCCCAAACACTTATTGAGTGTTGTTAAAAGGAAAGGTGATGTAAC
Organism: Pygocentrus nattereri; assembly: GCF_015220715.1. Classification (NCBI taxonomy): domain Eukaryota; kingdom Metazoa; phylum Chordata; class Actinopteri; order Characiformes; family Serrasalmidae; genus Pygocentrus; species Pygocentrus nattereri. Next base: position 26,257,223 of record NC_051233.1, read on the forward strand.
ACAGTGGTAAACATGCTCCTGTCCCAACTTCTTTGGAACGTGTTGCAGGCATCAAATTCAAAATGAGTGAATATTTGCAAAAAACAATAAAGTTTGTCCATTTGAACATTAAATATCTTGTCTTTGTAGTATATTCAATTCAATATAGGTTGAAAAGGATTTGCAAATCATCGTATTCTGGTTTTACACAACGTCCCAACTTCATTGGAATTGGGGTTGTACATTCATCATTGGACTGCCTTTTTTATTTTAGGTTTTATTTATATTTATATATATATATATATATATATATATATATATATATATATATATATATATATATATATATATATATATATATTACATATTTTTGTTTATATGCCTGTAGATGGGTTTTTTTTGTATTATTATTATTATTATTATTATCCCTTGTTGTCTGACTGCTACTGGCTGCTAAATTTCCTTCAGGATCAATAAAGTATCTATCCATCAGGCCATGACACTCTTGCAGAACCGAGAGCCGATGGGCAAAGAGGAGAAGGGGCGCGTCAATGAGGCGAAGTTACCCTTCTTACTCAACCTTTCTCTCACTTACCTGCGCCTGGAGAGGCCTCAAAAAGCCCTGCAGTACGGCGAGAGAGCGCTGAAGATCAGCCCAGACAACACCAAAGCCCTCTTCCGCTGTGGCCAGGTTGGGGAATTGCATGCGTGACTGTAAAGCTGTTAATCATGTACCTAAAACCAGAGCAGTCTTTCTATCGAAACTCTGAACTTTTTCACTGGATCAAGTGTAGCAATTGGTTGGGATGTTCTCGGTCAGTGGCTTGATTTAAGGCTTTCACAAAACTCGGAGCTCCCATATAAAGCAGCAACATCAGAAGTGTTGATTTCCGCACTGTTAGATGAATAAGAGTATTTTGTTACCAGCACAGGGCTGATTTGTGTATTTACTGAGATTTCCCTGTCCTATTTTTTTGCACCATTTTATAAAAACCTTTTTCATGATGATAGTAAAATGGTTCAAATTGCTTGGAAGAAATACAATTTTTTGTTTTCCTGTAAAATTACAGTTTCAGAAATACTTTGAGATTTTTGTTAAAACAGTGACTTAAGGTCCTATTGTGCTAAAATAGGTTAAAGAAAAATCAAACTTTTAACAAGCAGTGACCTTATCATTTATGTATGCAATCAGAAAGAATTTGTCTTGAAAGTTATAATTTCTCATAGCAGGATGTTAAAATGACAGCAGAGGTCTGTCAAGGAGAGGGCAATGTAAAGAGACTTTTGTCTGTAGGATCGATGTGGTACGTCTTAGAATTTAGATTCAGTTTTTTGTATAGCCTTAATGCATTTCTAGTAAAATAGGTTGAAGTCAGTACAAGAGCAATGACTATAGCAGAATACCAATAATAGTGACCATGTATGGTTGTCATACATGATGCTGTACATCTGGTGCAGTGACCCCCAAATCCAAGATGGTGAGGTCAAAACCCCTGTATTTTAAATGACTCGTCATGGAATGGCACAGCTAGGATACCAGAACTACAGCTACATTCCTTTGTATTTGTCTTATCAGGCCTCTTTGGAAATGTTTGACTATGAGAAGGCACAAGACTACCTCACAATGGCTCAGGCCAAGAAGCCATTTGATGCTGATATTAACAAGTTGCTAAGAAAGCTGGCAGTGTAAGTTCTCCAGCAGTGCTTCTGTTGTGTATGGACTGTTGTATCGAATTTACCCATGTAGATGAAAAGCCTGAAGGTTTTGTGTGCTTGCAGTTGTTACAAGGACTGCCTGGACAAAGAAAAAGATATGTGCTCCAAGATGTTTCCTGGTGTTAAGCCAGAGAACTGAAGGTAAGGATCTATGTTTCACATTCACGTTCCCTCTTTCCATAACTCATCATTTGTCACTAGAGGGCAGTGCAAGAGCAACTGTAAACAAAGTGTGAGATACTGAACTGACCAGACAACGGTAAGTAAGGCATATCCTTTAAAACTTCATCAAAACCTGAATATCTTGTATACAGGCTGTATACATAGTCTGTATACATAGTCTACTCTTAAACATTTTGGGATTATGTAATAATATAATAAAAAAAAAATATGTAAAGTTCTCTGGAAAAGTTTCAAATTACATGCTTTGTTGATTTTCTAAATGAAAAAAGGTTAACACATTCTCTACAGGGAACACACTTAAATATGGCATTTTTCTGCAAATATTGCTGCACATTTTCTATTTTTTTTTAACATGCTGGAAAAATATAACATGAAACAATATGAAATGTGCCATAACTTTCATACATGCCACATTTCATGTTTTATTTTTTATCAGAATGTAAGTAATAATTATGTTTCAAAATTTGCAGAAGTAAAGAATGTGCTAATCTTATTTTCATGTTCAAATAAAAATAGAAACAAAATTTAGAAAAAAAAAAAAAACATTTGACCAGAGCCCAAATTTTCCATACAACTCTAACATTGCATATAACAGAAATCAAACATTTGTCATCACTGTATATGTACATGTTCAGACTTTTCGCTTATGATTAAGACTTTTTGGTTTACCCGTATTTACTGTATTGCAGGTTTCAGCCATAAATGTTCAGTGCAGTAATATTTACTAGGACTGAACTATTTGGAGAAAATATCTAATCGCGATTTTTTTTGAGCCAACACAATTTAAGTGTGACCATTTTCTATAACTGAAAATATGGATACGGTTAATGCATGTTATCCACAATAGCAGCCAACGTGAGAGAGACTGGAGAGTGGATAGGGGAAGGTGGCTCATTGTGATTTGAATGCAGCTATTTGCATAAATTAAGCTCCTGTTTTTTTTTTTTTTTTTCTTCTCCATCAAGAACTCCTGCATGTCCATTTATTTCAGACTTGAGGCTTGAACACTGAATGCAGTGGAGCAGGTGGCCAGCTCACAAGGTCTGCATGATTGCATAATATAAGACGAAATGAACATCACAGCTCTTGCGATTTCAAAGTCTTTGAAATTGCGATTTTGTTATAAAGCCAGAGAATCGTTCAGCCCTAATATTTACAGGTTCCAAGTGTTGTCTTTACTCCTCTGTTTGTAATTGACGCTTTATTTTCAGCTTGGCCAAACAAGCAACAGGACTTGAATGGAGAGTGCCTTCCAAAGAACACACAAACTGGAAGAGTCCACCTGAAAATGTCTTTATACAAATATGTAGCGTCAAGCAACCTATAAGGGAACTATATATAACTGCAGGTGTGTTTTCTTTTTCCTAGTTTATACTTTGGTTTAATTCATACCGACCTCATTGTTTATATTTGAAACTTCATTAGGTATAGAAGTGATTGTATCCTTGTGTTCTTGTATTAACTTTTTGGAGTTTTGTGAAAAGTCAGATTAACTCGTATGTGAGTTATCATACTGTTATATTAGTTTGAGTTATGAGAATGACCACAACCATTTTGTGTCAGCTATCAATACATGTTGTACTCTGGCTAAGTTTGTAAAATTGCCTCCTTTTTTTGTAGACATGCTCACGCTTACAGTCTCATTTTCAGTTTAGTGTGGCCTCCCTCTCCTTTCTCTCTGGACTGCTGCATGCTTTCCTGGCAAGCTTCTCTGCCAGTTTAAGACCGTTAGTCACCATCCAGTGATGCAAATAATCTGTGAATGCAAGAAAAACACACTGCTCTGGGCATTCACTGTGGCAATGTATTATCACATCATAGAGCCAATTACCATCACTGTTTCAGAGGCTGTAAAGCAGGGTAATACATTAGTAATTGCTTCAAGCTGGCCCAGGGCTTTCTTGGTGTTCTTCAAATGTTTTGACTAGTTTTACAGAGAATGGAGGGTCTTGAGTGGTGTTAGGCCAGTTTGGAGCTTTAAAGGAGACAACTCATTCTATGCTATATCCAGGTGCTTTTAACATAAAACTACACTCAGAAGGACAAATGTAGCTAATAAGGATAGGAAAGTAGTAGGAAGCAGCTAGCTTTAGCGAATGAGATCACAGTACCTGGACTTCATTAGCTTTCATTTATTGCTAGCCACATCATTGCTAGAATTGCATCATGCCAGGGTATTTGCCTTGGCAAGTCTGGTTCCTCCTCTGACCTTACCATGAGTCTTTACTCTTTCCCCTAAATCAACCAGGATTTGTTTGGTGTCTGATGTTTGCTTCTTAGGTTTGCACAGGAGCTACAGGTTAAATCTTGCTAACAGGTAAAGGCATCTTATTTATCACCAATCACTGTGCAACTGTGCCTAAATTGAGACACTTGCCTTAAGCCATGGGTGGCACGATGGCACAGTGGGCCTCACAGTGAGGAGGGCCTGGGTTCGATTCCCCGGCCAGGTGACTGTGTGGAGTTTGCATGTTCTCCCCGTGTCTTAGGTCTCAACTGCAAGTTCAACATTATACTGATTAGGATATAATGACGTTAATAGATCATTCAGTCACATCTTCAGAAAACACATCCTTCACCAGGTTTTGACCGAGTTCTCTTTGAATACTCAACACGCTCATGATCATCAGACTCATCCACTTCAGGAAGCACAACCATGTGACCATTACACCGAGAGGTCTCCAAATACCCAAATCTTACATAGTGTAGCTTTATGTAATCTCAGACTTTTTTAATATGTGGACACATACATATAGTATGTACAACAAACTGTGATCTATAGACAAAAGTAAGTCGTCTATAAAAGTCTTAAAAGTAAGGCTGCCATCTTGAAAATTGTCTTTTGTCTGTACAGTCCATGTTTGTAGCTAACAGAAGGCGTCAGCAAAATAAGCAAAATTCATTCATTCTCATGCTCACTAGCCACGTTTACATGCAGCCTAATAATCTGTTAATCATCCGATTAAATGGAACATGTCCATCTATACACATCAGAGTAGTCCAGTCCGGTTGAGGCCATTCGGAATAAAATTTCTGTTGTTTGTGTGTTTGTTGAATAGAGTGAACATATAAACAACTCAGTTTTAATCTTTAATCGGAATGTATTCAGTCAGACGATTTTTGCCAAGGTTGACTATAAGCTTTCATTATTTCTTAGCTTCATTAACTTTGTAGCACCAGAGCAAGATGAAAGAAGCAGGCACCAAACATGTCTAGTCGACTATACTGAGGTAAAAGGGGACATTGGGTCCTGTAATTTTGATTTTGAAATTTTCAATTTGAATTTAATTTTTAAATTCCAGTATGAATTGTGTTGTAGAGCTGTGCTTGTACTTATTTTCACTTAAGTTTTCACATAATTTGACCAAACATTTGCATATGACTAGTATTTTGATGATTAAGTTTAAGGTGCAAATCAACTTAAATGAACAATAACAGTGCATGCATACATACACATATACACTGCTGTCGGGAACAAAACCTTTTCCAAGTCATTTTGGAGCTTTTCTGTAAGTCTGTTCATCATGAAACTCTTGCAGCCAATGTTTTGTTCTGACAGCAGTTCTACATACTTGGAAGAGAACTGCCAATTCTGTTATATTAACTAAGAGACGCCTTGGTTGGCTAGCATGGCGCTGGGTGATGCAGGAGAGAGAGCGAAACCAATTATGTTCTCTTGGAGTCTTGGCAGTGGATGGCTGTGGCATTGCTAAGGGTCCGACTAATAATCTCCTAATGATGGTGCCAGTGCTTAGACAGTTATGCCACTTGGGAGCCCCCAGACGATGCTGACCAATTGCTGATGGTTGACTGAAAGGTTTAGTGAAGTAACTGTGGCAGCACCCGTTTTATTGTAATTCTTCAGGTGGTAGAAGATACTTGGAAGTTTTTTTTTGTTTGTTTTTTTAGATCTGTTTCATTCTTCTCAAGGCAACGAAGCCGAAGTCTTGGTCAGTTGATCCTTCTGTGTGTTAACACTGTTTTTGTTTCTTTCCGCTGATGCATGTCCACTTGACAGTTACACGAGCCAGACGTGTCGACATAATTATATGTGTACAAAAAGTTTATTTTTCTTGACCCATGCATGCACGCTGTGGCTCGGTGGGGGCAGTCTGGCTGCAGTTAATCAGAGACCAGAAGGATGTGTCATCTCTCTTGTTCTTACAGTACACTATAGCCCATGCCTGCTCTTATGGAGGTAATCTGTGGTACAGTCAAAAATTTGCATATACCTTGGCAAATTTCATCTTTTTTGTGAAGTTGTGGCATAACAAGTTTCTGGAAAGGCCACACCTGAAACGGCTCTTTTGCCATTCCTGTTTCCTGTAAATACCAGGCCCTCACTCAAAAAAAACAAACAAAAAAAACAGTCCCCAGACAAACCTGCACACCCCACCTCCTCCCCTTTATTCTCCTCTTTATCTAGGCCTATGCACAATATTTAATATACAGGGGGGTCGGCCTTCTTGTGACCCGCAGAAGTTATATAGAACTACAGCCCAAAATTCCTCTCCTCCTTTGAAAATTAATATCATATTTTAGAATAATATTGAGTTGTACTGTGGACTTATGTAATGACTAAGAAGTGCTAAACAAATTAAAGCTGTCCTACATTCTTCAGAGTTGGCACAATTTGCCTTGTTGGGCTTCTCAAGCTGTTTCATGAGGAGTCAATTGGACAAAATCTGTGTCTTGGGGGGGATTCACACACTATTTCTCAGCCAAAGTTTGGGTCTTTAACATTAACCCTTTAGATCCAGATGTCTAAGATTATAGAGAAACAAATATATAGTCAGTGTTAAAAGCTCATACATGTTATAATAAAGTACTATTCAAAAGTTTGGAATCACATTTCTAAACACTGAAATCACTTTTTTTTTTTTTTTTTTTTTTTTTTTTTAGCAGTAATTTTAAAGCAATTTTATGTTATAGCACCACCAAACTCACGCAGCCACTTTATTATAAAAATGTGAAAGGTGCTGTCTAGAGCAAGTGTTTGGTTTGTCTGTTCTGGGCTACTGTAGAAACATGGTGGCGTCTGTTGAAAGAGGACCTGTTCCCAACGTAGAGGTGAAGATCTCATTCTAAGATAACGAAAACACAACGAATGCGATTACATGCACTTAATAATCTGAAAACTGCAGAAAATTAGATTTTGTCAGTAATCTGATCAACACATTTACATGTACTTGAGTAATCAGATAATGGGAAACTGCAGGCTTACATGAGTCGGGTCGTAATCAGATTTCTGCTTTATATCCAGCCAGTAAACTCACAGAAGAAGACGTGACGACGTAAACTTAACATAAATCTCAATTTCGTGCCGTTTTAAAATTTGACCTGAAAAAATGACCATGCATCATTCAAAAGATGAATGGTTTCAGTGCCGCTCCAAGTGTTTGCTGCCATCTCGCGACATCCACCACCTGTTCTCGCACATGCGCAGACTGAGAAATCCGATAGAAGTCGGAATATGAGTATGCATGCACTGAGAAATCCGATTATGATCGGATTATTGAGTGTAGCATAGTTAACATAGTTACAGGGGATTACACGCTAAAAGATCTTTCGAAATCTAACTTACTGCACATTTAAGTAAAGTGCTTCAACTAAAAGTAGCTCGTGTTAAAGTTTAGTATTTAAAGCAAAAAAGGAACGAGATATTGGGTCGTATGAGCTGATACTCCAGGTTTCGATTATTGGGATAAAAGGGGTTCTTGTACCATCTCACAGTGGTTTAAACAGCTTAAAGTTCTTCTGAATGCTGACAGCACAACAACAGGATAAAATACGTGTGATTTGGCAACATTCCCACCATAGTTTTTTCTAAGAAAATTGGCAAGATCTAAATGGTTTTCTGTAGAAAAGAATAGCTTGACCAGACATGCTAATATGGCTAACTTGGGCGCCAGTAGCCATCAATTAGCATGATTTGCCAAGCTATTCTTTCAACACATTTAGATATTGCCAGTTTTCTCTGCAAAAGCTGTAAACTCAAGGGAAAGGAAAATCTAAACAGCTTTCTGTTGAAAGGAATAGCTTGAGGAAACATGTTAATGTGGCTAACAGTAAAAGGAGCCAATAGCCATCAGTTTGCATGGTTCCATTTGAATGATATTCTGTTAGCAGCACCAGTTTTCTTGACAGCTCGTCTTTTAATGCATTGCACATGATTGCAAACAGACAAGAAAAGCATGCTAATGTGTATTAAAGCTCTTTGAAAAGCTGTGGGTCCCCAAATGTGATGGGCAGTCAAAAGATTCTTACCAAGCTGGTGTGCCAAATGCCCTGGATTGTGGAAGAAGCTTCTCCGTTCAGGGTGTGTTTTGGAGCCTACGCTGTTCAGACTGTGTAGTGGTAGACTTGTTTGTCTGCATGCAAACTCAAAGCAGATATCATCTCAAAATGGAGACATGAGATAGCATTGGACACAATAGGCTTAGCTGTCTTTGCTAGCCCTAGCATGTTCCTAAAGAGGAAAACAGTGTGTGTAGGCCTGTGTGTGTGTGTATGTGTGTTTTAGATCTGATGAGGAAGAGGAGGAAAGGTTGACCTGATCAGACGATCCTTCAAGACACCACTACACACAAGCAAAATGAGGGTGAGGCCACCCATCAGGTTAGATGCTATCACAGGCAGAATTCCACCAGCCAAGTCTGGATGCTAGCTCAGGCAGGTCAACACTTGAAGCATGCGCATAATTTCACAGCTGTGGTAGAGAGACGCAGATAACGCAATTTCCACCTTGCCGTCCGTGTGTATTTGTGTCTGTTGAATAGTTTGGTAAAACGTGGTCGATCAGCCAAGACATGTTTGGTGTCTGAGGTTTTCTTCTTTAGTTTTGCAGTGGAGCTGGAACAAGTGATAGAAGTTTAGACGTCGCCAGTTAGCGCTGTGCGAACAGCATACCTACCTCAGCACACAGTTGCCTCGTGCCCAGTGAAGATGTTAAAGGGTAATCCCACCGGATTTTCAAGATTTCTGAATAATTCATTTTTTCAGATGTAAACAAAGCCATTCAGAATGTAAAATTAAATAAATAAACAAACAATTGGAGAGAAGCTTATCAGATTTCTTTACAGTGGTGGTGATGGGAACCGCCTATCGCAAGGTCTGCAACACATGTATGTAGCCATTTTATATAATGTCCGAAACAGCCAGTCAACCTGCGTGTGTCAAGTTTTTTGATGTAATAATGATGACGGGAAAATGTTTTTTTTTGGGGAGGACGACTTTGCCGTACAACACACTACATGTGACGCTCCGCCATGGGTGGCTTTTAGGCCAAAGCCTTATCTCAGAGCTTATGCAAACCAATGTCTCAGACATTACGCAACATATTCAGAATGTTTTATGTAATAACTTTCTCTGACACAATTCTGTAATACAGTTCTGACTCTGAGCATTTTGCATCAAACCACTCTGAACGACTGTTTACATCTTAATAATTTAATTATGCTGAAATTCTCCAGTGGAATTCCTGTTTAAATCATCACAGATAGATTCAAATGGCTTTCTGACAATGTGTGACACCTATAGAAATGGACAAAAGTATCCAAACAAAATTCATGGTTCACAATGGCAATTGCTAACGTTTTTAACTGCACAATGTACCCTTGATCTTTTTTATAATGATGTCAGAAACGGCTCCAGCTCGTCTATTTGAGATTACTCAAGAGCTCCATGCAGTTTGAGGTAAGAATGTGATTTTTCAGGCTTACAGATTTCGTTACCTGTTAGCTACGTTAGTCTCATAGCTCCAGTGTAAAACTAATGAAGCTTCAGGCATATCTTGGCCAATGTTTAAGATCAGTGGAAAAGTCTGTAATATTTTCACTGAACTGTGACTTTAAGTCTGTAAACTCAGTGTTGAGTATGAACCATTGCCTGGAGCGTTAAGTAGATGCTTGTTTGCAGTCATTTGAGTGATGATGTCTGGTTGTGCTGAAATCCAAGAAATCGTGCAGATTAGCACGTATTACGGAATGATGTTCTTTAGCTGAGGAGTGTCTCTCGGGCGGCTGTTGCCTATAGTTCAGTCTGACTGGTGGTGCTGACAGATCCTTCGGACCCTGCAGGTGTCTGGCCTCCCTCAAAGGCCTTGGTGTGCCAGAAAGGGCCAGCCTTAAGACTTTTAACACCCAAGCCCTCCAGCCAGCGACTGCAGGGTGACCGCCAACGTCGGTCCAGTGAGGTTTAGTTGTTGCAAAGAGGGAAAGGGAGAAGATTGAAGGGACAAAGCAGAAAGAGAAAAGGGTCTTAAAACTGTAGACCTTAAATCAGTTTGGTGTGGCAGCAACTATGATTCATGCACCAATAACTTTGGCAAACGCGGCTTTCCATTTACTCCCTCATCTCTGGCCTGGCAGATCAATGTCCTATTCATTACCTCGTCATTCATGGCAGGAGTGCGGTATTTTTTTCTTCTTCTTTAGTCTTATTAAAGGTGTTTTCTCTTTAGCCTTATAGTATGAGATATATATTAGCGCCATTAGCATCTCTGTGTACTGTACTCTCTTAAGCTATTGTTGTCTGTGTGTTTCTCTCTCTCTCTCTCTCCTCATCTTTTATACTATTAGATGCATATTGTTAGTTGTTTTATCATCATTCTATGTATTTTTTTTTTTGTCTGTCTTGAGCTTTATCTTTAGCCTTCTGCTATTAGCTATAGTTCCTGTATTTATTTCTGCTATTAGCTGTATTCCATGTATTTATTTCTATTTCTGTTTTCTGGCTTTATCTTTTTTTTTTAATACTATTAGCTGTGGTGTGTTAGCTTTATACTGTGGATTTCTCCTTTCTTAAGGTTTTTTTTTTTAACTGTCATACCATATATTAGTTTTTATTATTCTGTATTCCTATATTTTTGGCATTATATGAAAGGTCGGTCTCTCTCTCTCTCTCTCTCTCTCTCTCTCTCTCTCTCTCTCTCTCTCTCTCTCTCTCTCTCTCTCTCTCTCTCTCTCTCTCTCTCTCTCTCTCTCTCTCTCTCTCTCTCTCTCTCTCTGAGGGTTCTCTTTACCTCTGATTAAACACACTTGCTGAAGTCTAGAGTAACACTGGCTAAATTTAGAGAAGGCAGTAAGGGACTAAGGGGAAGAAGGTGGACTTTTTTTTTTTCTTGTGAGAATAGCTTGCCTCTCATCTTATCTCCCAGAGTGAGTTTCTGTTGGGGTTGACGGGGTGCTTCAAGGCTCCCCTGTGGGCCCCACTTGTTTTGGGGTGGAGAGAAAAAAAAAGGGACAGAGTCATTGGGACTGCAATAAAAACATAGCTATTTTTGTTAAACCCCTTTTGCATGTTAAGTAGAAGGTCGTTTTTGTGAGGCCCTTAACAGCTATATAATCACAACTCTCTGAGCAGTTTCCCTAATGCTTCGCTTGAAATATGCTCAGTGTATGTCTTGCATAGAAGGAGCCATTTTTCAAATCTTGGGGAGTGTTTGAAAGGGCGGAGGGCTTTGTGGGTTCAACAGAGGCACCTACAGAGTACAGTGCTTCTTTGTCGATGGTAGCTAAGAGCTGCTCCGCTGGCCGATGTTTATCCTGGCCTAGGATAGGTGCTAGGATGCTCTATGGTGGTTCCAAACCAAGGCTGCCAGGGGTTCTTGGTTATTGTGTATACTTCCTGTAATCAGAAGCAATGAACCGTTTTTGAAGTGTATATATGTATATTTTTTTTTACTTTTTTAAAAATAAAATTTATCAGTAACCAACATGACATGTCGGCTGACATCTAGTTTGAAGTTTTTCCAAAATACAGTGTGTAGCCAAGGTATTAGAGTGGAAGATTGATGAAACATTGTGCTGTTCCTGGCTGTCACGAAGCACATATATCATTGCAGCCCTCTGAAGGATCCACACATCCAAAATGAATTCCTGAAGCTTATTTTTTCTGATGTCCCTGAAGATTTGAGCCTGTACTAAACAAACTTTTTGAACAAGGCACAATACAGGGCAAGCAATCAGAAGAAAAATCAGAATATTTACATATATCAGCTTTAAAGGCATGGTAGGCTGTTTAATTTGAGGTTGGAAAATAGTCATATAAAATGAATTACGACTGCTTTTTGTGCATAAACCCACACAAACGCTATAAGTGGACTTCAGGGGAAAAATATAAAATATAAGAAAAATGTGACCCCTTTAAAATCTCTGTATCTTTCACAACACGCATATCTAGAAGATTGAGAGTTTTTACTTCTATGGCTCCGTAAAACACTCCTCACAGCTGTCTCTGGCGACTGTGCCAGGAACACAACTAGCAACCAGCAGCGTTTTAACAGGCCTGTGGAGACCATCTCCTGGCATCAGCGTGGACAAGTCTCTCTACAGTTGATTTTCCGTTGTTTGGTGTTCTTTATGCCCTGCAAATACTGTTCTGTGGTCTCCAGTGGATGGGACAAATAGAAAACAAACTGTTAATACTGCCTTTATGTGCCCCGAGCAGCATAGACAGCCTTTATTTACTGGCTTGGTGTGCTTGTATACCTTTGTGTTTCACCTATAACTCCGCAAAATATTACTATTTAATAGCAATAAATAACAATTAAATACAGTGTATAAAATCCAGAGGTCATTTTTTGGTTCTATTCCGTATTCTCTATGGGGGTTACTGTGGTACGCCAAAATATTTATAAATTGAGAAACATATGGTAATAAAATGTGACCATCATGACATTTAAGGGCGAACCATGACTCAGTGTAGCCCATGATCTTTTCTGCTGGTAACCTTATGGGATTTTGAATAGTGTGTTTGTGCTAAGCTAACTCTGGTGCATTTGAACCATTTTGGCCTTCTAGATTAAACATGTATATTTAGTCTGTCATTCCAACTGAAGCTTCCACCCTTCAACAACATGCACTGCTGTGCAAAAGTCACCTAAACACATTTAAAACTGTCTTGACAATAAGCATTTTGGTGCTTGTAAAAACACCATTATATATTTAGAATATATGCAAATAAACAGCAAAAGCAATACATTTTTTTTAAAAAGCAGTTGATATCTTGTGAGCTAGTTTGAAGAACAAAGTTTAGTTCTAGATTTCTCCTTGAAGCCCTCAGCAGTCCAAGTCAAGTCAAACATCTATTAAAGGAGTTTCAACTGCACGTCAGGCATTGTGTCATTGTGTTTGTGAAAGCTAGCCTAAGATGAGATGCTAAAATGTCTTATAATGGACCTGCTTTCTACAGTAAACTGTTGCATAGTGGAGACTCTGTTAGCTGTTAGAATGAAATATGTTTCCCTCTGCAGTCAGGTCAGACAGTTGGCAGACATCAGCATCATCTCAAGCGTGTTTGGGCAGGATATGACAGGTCTGGAATATTTTTTTTTTTTTTTTGTATAAACATTCATATATATATATATATATATATATATATATATATAATACATTACATAATATCTATATTTGGATTGGATAAAATGGACCAGTAAAAGTGCCAAAAAAAAAAGGAATATGAATTTTTCTAGTTTATTGTTTGTGAAAATAAATTATCCAATTGAGTAATTAATGATCAATATTCTGTTTTGAGTTAATGCCCAATCCACTCAGATACGTTTTACTATGTAGTTCAGGATGGGCTTGAGATTGGTCTAAATGTTTTTGTAACGCATGCTGTTCAGGGTTCCAGAACAGCAAAGGACAGCAGCGATATATGGATCATGCATTCCAAAGTTCAAAACCCATTTCTGACTTTTAACTGACGATATACCTGAATAATGTTTGCTAAAATAACAGATTGAATATTCCACTTTGTCACTACCAAAACTAAACCAACATTTAAAAACTACCAGACATTTCAGTAGTGACTGTTTCAGTAGTGACAATGTTGAGCAGGAAAAACGCTCAAAAACGCCAGACTGTACATGACTAGCAAACACAGCTTTGATTTGTAAAATGTTTGGAAAAATGAAAAAAATTATATTTTTCATTAAAACACTGCAACACAGGAAAAATGTTTGATGTCAGTCACTATGTCAGTGTCACTGCAGTGCTGAGAATGATCCACCACCCAAATAATACCTGCTCTGTGAGGGTCCCTGGGGTCCTGACCACTGAAGAACAGGGTAAAAGGAGGCTAACAAAGTGTGCAGAGAAACAGATGGACTACAGTAACTGTAGAACTACAAAGTGCACCTATTTGATAAAATTGACAAAGATTGTGGAGACAAGGTGTACTTAGTGAAGTGGATTTCTTATTTTGAAAAATCATTTTTCTTGTTGTTCTAGTTTGCCAAACAAAGTTTGTTTTCAGGTTTCTCTTGGATGGCTGGGGGCATTTATTTACCATCATCAGCCTCACACCTGGTTTGACATAATATAGATTAGTCAGACCAGGTGTTGGATCGGAAGTGGATAATGAATACATGGAGATGTGTAAAATGACTGATTGTGTTCATGTTATTTGTGTTTATTGTAATAGTTTTTTTTCCGAGTAAATAAACACTATATACAGCATATACACACATTTGTATATAGAGATTTGAGAATAGCGTCTGTTGTTGGCTGCTTAAGTTTTCACTGTTGTTATAATAGGTAATAGGCCAGTATGTAACGCTGTAACTACATTAGTATTCCTTCGTGGGTGGTTAGTCTAGTCTCCATTTATTTTGCCAACATCTTGATGTCTCAGCTTTTTGTATAACTTATATTTTCTTGCCTCGGATGTCTTTATCCTTCTCAGAAGAGGATGTTAAGGTTACTCTGAGTTTTCTTGTCATTTGTTTTCAGCGTGGACAAATTTAGGCTGCCAGTGTTTGTTTAATTTCACTTCATAATTCCTCGCAATGCTACTCTGCACTTTTGAAGAACAAGGCCTGATATTGTGTGGCTACATAAGACTTTGCCAAAAATGACTGTGTTTTTCTTTTCCCGTTTTTTTTTCCTCTCTCCTGCACGGAAGAGAAGAATCAGAGCTGTGTATGTGTGTAAGACTCATGTCTTTGCTAGACTGCCTGTGAAGGGAACAGAGGAAGAACAGACTAGAGAGAGAGAAGCAGGGATGGTGAAATGAATGGGAATTATGTGCTTGACTTGAGGAAGAATAGAGAGAGTGAAACGGAGAGACAGAATCGGAATTGAATGAAAGAGAGAGAAGTGCTTGAATGATGGAAAACGGAAGCAGTCCTGAAGTACAGTGCGTCTGGTGCTGGGGTTTAGGCAGAAATAATTTTGCATTGCCTGACACTTTTAGAAATGTGCTTTAAAGGAAAACTTCAGCATTTTTCAGCTTATCTGGTGCATCTGTGGTGTACGGTCCATTACCATGGACAGTAATTTCTCTGAACTTTTTAAAGAACAGAAAATGGGCAGCTCTTTCAAACACAGTTATAATGGAAACAGGTTTGTTGAGTCTGCTTTTCATCTCTTAGTTCAGGGAAATTCGTTGAAATTATTCCGCATGATAATCGACTGTACCCTACAGGTGCAGCAGATGGAGGAAACTGATGAAATATTCCTTTAAGAATTGGCTGGGCCACCCTTCATTCCTGCTCCAAATTTTGGGTAGTGAAACTTACCAAGGCCTACCATAGGATGTTTTTTTCAGTGGTGCAACTGAATAAATGAGAGCTACATCAATGCTCTGTGATGCCACAGCCATCTGTGAACAGGGGTCCTTGTCCTCTCTGGTTGGTTAGGGTGGTCCTCTCTTTCCATCTCTTTAGTGAGATGCTAACCAACGTAGGCTTCTGTTGGCTGATGTAAGGGAATTAACCGTGTTCTCCTTTTAGTGTGCTGGCCTCTCTAATGATGTTGTACAGGGAGGTTCATTTGAAAGAGGCCTGAATATTTTGTTGTAACTACCGTTAGGATGAAGCAGTCTGAACCAAAAAAATATGGATCTTGACGTATGTGTAGTAGATTGCATTACATGCAGTGCTGGAAGTAACCTCTGTTTTTTGCCAGACACATGAAGGGGTACGGGGGTATTCACCTGGAAGTTGCAAGCGGAGGATAAACGTCACAACAGCTGTCTGGCACCTACTTCATCGCTCTGACGCAGGGGCATACAGGCTTGTTCGAAGCTCCATATACTGAGGAGTATATTGTTTCGTTCAGATTGCTTTGTCCTAGTGAGAGTTATTACAGAGTATTCGGGGCCTCTTTCGAGTGAATCTCCCTGTATTAGCAGCGATTTGAAAAGATCTAGTGGTGCTTCACATGCCCTTGGTGGTAGCACGTGCTAGTCTTCACCCTCCTGGGCTGTGACAGGGAAAGGCCTAACTATGACTAAACTAAGTTTTTACTACATTTGTGTGACAAATATCTATAATAAGCAAATAAGCATATTCTAAACAAACTACATATCCTAAAATATGTAAAAAAAATCTTTTTTGTGCATTCATCATATTTTATAACAATATATTTATGTAGTCATAAAATGTTTTATAAAAGAATTAGGCCACTTGTGGCCATTCATTACAGTCATGTGACCTCAGGTAAGAGGGTTTTAGAGGATTTTGAGTGCTCACATCATAAACCTATTTAGTCTTTAATGTGTTAAGTTATTGTTATAAGTTATAAGTTATACAAAACTCCAAAGAAAGCATGCTCATTTGGATCAAAACCATTTTGAAATGCTAGATGTCCTCAAGCCCTTGACAGACAGTGTATGTAAAATCACCTGGCCACTGTCTTTGGAAACATCAGCCAAATCTGTGGATTGTCCTTTTTCATTTTCTTGGCCACATAATTATCAGTTTACTCAGTACTATACATGCATTCATAGCTATAGAATAACCTCATATCACAGCAGGCCCCCAGTGACTGCCTCTCATCTATTTTTGCTGCCAGATATGCTGCTGTCTGTCACTTTGACTTAGCCTGCACTCTTCTGACACATGCAATGCCAGGGGCTTCATTTACATACACTCCTTAAATTCAAGCAATATGCATTCATACAACACATTTCATATCAACGATTGCTTTACAAAGTGCTGAACAGTAGTTCAAGTGGAATTTAGATAATGCAAATATCAAGTTGTGTCTCATCTGTTGCTGTACAGTTTGTGTTGGGCATCCTCTAGTCCAGTGGTCACCAACCCTGCTCTTGCAGATCTGCAAAGTCTAGTTTCATCTGCAGTCAGTCACACCTGCTCCAGGTTATTAACTTCTTCAGAAGTCCTCGATTGCCTACATACCACAAAGACAAGCTACAAAGTGCACCTATCTGGTCAGTGGCGCTGATGAAATGGACAATGGATTTTTAATGATGTTGCGGTCTGGACCCTGGGGGGGTCAGTCTATTGCTGCTTTGTACACATCCTTTCAGACCCATGATGTTATGTTGTCTTCTCACAGTGTAAAGAAACACTGTGTGTTTTTTTTTAAGGATCTCAAGGAAGAGTGGAGATTTTCTCCTCTCTCTCAAAGATAAAAGCTGTAAGTGCTGCTTATCTGATGTGGACAGTTTTGGTGGTCTCCCTGGTCTTGCATGGTTGTTAGGACTCCCATTTTCTCTATAGCTGTTAACCATTTTTGAAGAAGAATTTTGGAAACTTCCTTTTTCCTCTGTTGTTCAAGTCTAGCGGTTCAGATTTGTGATTTATAGTCACATATTTCAAGCATTCATTTGCTGAATTCAGCAACTGCCCATTGGCTTCTATTAAAAGTGAGTTTTAAATCGATTGGTTTTCGGTTCTTTTCTAAGTTCTGACACATGTTAAAATGATTGTTCATGGTAACCATTGTTGTAATACATATGCAACTGATTGAGATTATTCCTTTAAGTACCTGATGGAGAGAATGGATCATGCTCTGGAGAAGATACACAGCACAGCAACCCTCCATCATAAATACCACTGATCCAGCCAGGCAGTGACACATATCTGGCACTTGGGCACTGCGTGACTCCATCTGAACTCAAGCCAGCGAGATGCCACCTGATTCCTCCAGCCATCCACACTATATTAATAGAACTCGTTAGATCCTCATGACTTGCTGGTAACCTAAGCTGGGTTGGGGGAAGTGTGGGTTAAGACGTGCCAATTTATTTTAATCAGCCAATAAAGAATGGCCTCCAACCTTTAGCAGATATCACCTCCATTCTCAAAGCGCACATTACCTGTTAACAGGTTTGGGCTGTAGCTTGTAAGTGTTGGACTATATACTTACAAATAAACATTCTTAAATGGTTATTGGATTGGTTGTATGGTTCAGAGAAATATACATAACTGTAGTGGAAGCTTTATATTATGTTGAGTTTGTTTACACTTTATTAATTTTGTTTTCAACTTATACAATTTGTGTTGGTTTATGTACAAAAAAACAGCCATAATTCATTTTTTCCCACCATCTTCAAATGAGCCCTGTTCCGATTGACTGCCCTGTATTGTGTATCATTCAAAAAGCAGTTCAGGTTGAAACACTCCTTATAACTTCAGTGTGAATGGGTGGGGCTAAGCTGCTGTAGCTGAATAGGCATATGTATGTAATTGTTTTTTTTTTTTTGTGACATTGCCAATGTAATGAATTTAAAACAGGTCATTTTTCCAGCTTAGTTTCCATACATGGAGAGTTTTACATTTTAATGATGTTAACGTACTGCATCAAACTCTTTCATTTTATAACAGTGAGAAAAAAATGGTATAATATAGGCCGTTTAAGAATAATCTACCCTTATTTTAAATGAAGATTGTATTTTAAGACAACGGTCAGTTGCCAAATTTGCGTGGTGTTTTCTGCTGCTTTAGAATATGCACAGAAATAACAACTGACAGCTTATAGCAGGGCACTTATCCTCAGAGTTTTACCTTCCTTTGACTGAATTAGCTGGCATTTACGTTTCTATTTGTGTTCATTTTAAAGCCGGGGCTAGAACGCACATTGCATGCAAGCCGTTCATGTCAGTGGCCTGTGGCCCTCATCTCTAAAATAAAGCTGAAAATGATCCCTAGTTGGCATACAGATGATTTTCCATCAAGTATGTGTGCCACGTGATCATGAATGACTCCCATAACTCCTTGTCTGTTACTCTCTGGTGAAACCCAATCAAAGGACAAAAAACACATCCCCACAGAGTCAACTGTGTCAAGCTAGCATTGCTGTTTTACACACACACACACACACACACACACACACACACACACATATATATATATATATATATATATATATACACACACAACCATATAGGTTTTATAATAAGGTTTCAATCCTATTTCTTATTTTTACCCATACCCCTTGTTTTTCATTGTCGTCTTACCCCTTGGAACTGAGTGGTTGAAATCTTCCCCTATGACCCTCAGACCCTCAAATAATAAGAACCTTACTTCATTGACAGGCTACTAGCGGTTCTCTGTAGGTGAGCCTGCCAGTCTGCAGTGATAGCGGAGGAGGGTAAAGCAA
The DNA here is from genome assembly GCF_015220715.1 of Pygocentrus nattereri. Classification (NCBI taxonomy): domain Eukaryota; kingdom Metazoa; phylum Chordata; class Actinopteri; order Characiformes; family Serrasalmidae; genus Pygocentrus; species Pygocentrus nattereri. The sequence goes on from NC_051233.1 coordinate 26,276,452, forward strand.
CCTGCTGCTGGGCTTTAGTTACATTTTTGCTGCATCTGCTCTCAAAGAGGGGGATGTGACATTTATTTATTATCGCCCACCCTTAATTCTTTAGTGATATGAAGCTAAAGTCAGATATTCACCAGGCTCTTTGAATGTTCTCGTTTCACCTTAAATAGAGCAGCAGTTAAATTCTTTTGCATCAGACGTCAGAACTGGGAAATATAGCTAGCTAGCTAGCTACCACTTACAAGCTGCGCTTATATTTTATTGTATTGCACTGTGTATTGTAGTGTGTTGTATTTTATTGCATTGCACAGCACAGAGTTCTGTGTTTAACTCTGTTCCTTTTTCTCTGGGTATCTACAGTGACTTTTGTTTCTAGCAGTATCTGAGCTCAGGACCGTCTTTCTCTCTAACCTATTGGTAACTAGCAAAGATACTTTCTCTAGATAGACAAAGCACTTCTTGTAAGTCGCTCTGGATAAGAGCGTCTGCTAAATGCTGTAAATGTAAATGTAAGATATTAGCATACTATTAGTGGCTTTTTATGCTTGTTATAAAGAAAATGACAAATCATTGAAACAACATTAACATACACTGGTTATCATATGTCTTTAAACAGAGAAAATATTTATATTTGTGGGTTTCTTCTTTTCGATGACTATACATGGGAATACAGGGTCTTGAAAGACTTGAAAGACATCTTCACAGTGCACTTCAAAAGTCCTCTGACCCCTTCTACCTACTGCTCTAATGGCTGGACTGGCCGTCACTCAAAAACAAGCACATATCTGTTCAGGGAGTTGGGATCTAATGATGGAGATCAAACCTCAAAGTAGAATTCCATCCCAACATTGATTTTTTTCCCCTATTTTTAAAACATATTTTGTACTGACCCTGAAAACAGGCGCATCAGAAGAGAACCACCGAGGAAAATATGTAAAATTGATTTTATGGCGGAATTTCCCTTAAAACTGCAAACTCATTGACTCTGACTGCAGCCATAGTGGTTTGAATATTAAGCTAGATTCCCTTTTTTGAAAAATGGACTTTTTATGGAGTGTCCAGTTGAAGCAGGAGACTTTAAATGGAGCAAATTGAGCTCAACAGGCTCGGCCATTTATTTTCATAAAGTATTTGCTTTCCTTGGCATCGCGCGCCACACTCATAGTTTTGGATGAGGCTAACAGGGTGCTGCGGTCCTGTGCCAGAGTGGCTGTGCGAGAACCAAATGCATCAGGCCTCTCATGCTCCTGACTAATGATTATACTGGGAATATTCATATATCAGAACTCCATCCACAAATAGTGCTGTCAGTGTCAGTCTGCTGAAATTCTACTGACCCCAAGAGTGTCTTTTGTGGAAAAAAAAACGGTGCTTCACGTGACTCTCTGATGATTTACCTACTTTTGAATGTCAACATTATGACTGCATTTGTCTGTACTGGAGTTTTATGGCCAGTTACTGTCTTATGTGTTAATATAGATGGCAAATAATGCTACTTTTGATTTTTCTTAGCCATTATTGCTAATAAGTACCTTTTCTACATACACAACTCATGATTATGATCTAAAGAGGCCTAAAGCCGACTGGAGGCTTACATTTTACCAGCCAAGGCAAATTATATACCACGTTTTAAAAGCTTGCTTCGCTTCACTTTAAAGCTTAGCTTTGCACTGGAGGTACAAGGCTAATGTTGCTAACAGTAGAGGTTTGTACTCCACCAATTAGCTCCATGCAAACTGTCTAAATCTTTATAAACTTGCCTCACAAGTATTTTTGATTAGACTTATAGTTTTTAACACTTTTAATCAAATATATATATATATATATATATATATTACAGTTTGGTCCACCCATTAGCTAGGTCACATGATGCTACCAAGCTGGGAGGGTAAAGGTTAGCACAAGCTTCTTCCAAGTCAAGTGCAGCACCACTATATATTTTCAAACTGCCTCTAATGCACTGTCATTGGACAGCTCAACAAGCTTGGAGGAGAATGCTAATTGCCAATTCTGTGACATTAGTTAACAGATGATTTTTTTGGCTAGAGTAATGTGGGAAGAGGAAGGGCCAACATTCCCCATCCAGAGAGTGTGAGGACAGTTAATGTTCTCTTAGACTCCCAGCCAAGGGTTGGACTCTCATTCTGAATTTGCGATCTCCCAACAATAAGGCCAATGTTTAGACCCCGGGAGCCCAAACTTTTTGTCTTAATACACCACAAAAAGTAGTCATCTCAAGAGTTGTGTCTAAGGCAAGAGTGGTATGATTAGGACCGCAGTTGCTAATTGCTGGAGTGTACTCTGATTTTACTTGTTAGCCTTGTAACTTCAGTGCCAAACTAAAGATGCAGACTTCAGACACCAAACATGTAATGGCAGATCAACCATTTCTGGAGCTGAAACGTGTTTTTATAATGCTTTTTATTTGCTCCACAAGTACATTTATCATCTTCTTGCTCCTTCTTGCTCGTATTCTTCTTTCTGTGCTGTCTGGATCATTCATCCTTAATGAGGCCACTGAGGCAATTCAGTAAGAGAGTGAAGTACACACACCCTGGCTTCATGGAAAAGTTGTATTCCTGCTTTTAATGCCCACATTTGTAACTTTGACTGATTGCCCTTGTAGATGTGGTTTCTCTGCCTTTATTTTCGTCCCATTCACCGAGCACGAAGAATAGGCCCTTTCACGGCCGACCAGTGGAGGCTTGCGGTAGTGGACTTGGAAAGTCCTCCTCCAACAGTTCTCAGCCAAAACAAAAACAGACGGTAAACGGAATCCCATTTCATTGATTCAAGCAGGAAATTGACCTGTCAGGGGAAAAACGAGAGAATCGATCGTCTGACATTTTTTGCAGGAACGTGACCGACGTGGCCTGCCGCCTTCCCGCGAGCTGGCAAAAGGCTCGGTTTAAGGGCTAATGAATCCCCAGTGCAAGCACTCTAGAGGCACTCATCTCCACTCGCATTTAGCATGAGAATGGATGGTGGAGGTGGGTGATGTAGTGCAGGTGCTGCTCCCCTCACCTTCGACCTGCACTGGGGCCTGTGCCAGCATGTACTAATGGGGGACGAAAAAGAAGCTCCATCAGACCCCGGGCTGAACCTTTGGGTTTGTGTTTGGGACAAGGGAGAGGAATTGATATGGAAATGACATAAGTACCACCACACAAAAGAAGATACGGCAAATGGAGACCGAAATCTGAGCCCACTTGATTCTGTAGATGTTTTTAGGGAAGCCCATCCATTTAGAAAAGAGTTGTCTTGTACAGCACAGTTTAGTACACAGAAAGTAAGTAGTATTTTTTTTTGGTCTTTCTAGTAGACTACAACAGAGAGAATTAAACATACTGCTTATCTTATGACCACTAGATGGGTACAGCAGTCTTCTGAACTGGTTTTGTGGATGCCCCAAATGGCATCAGGTCTGTCAAATACAGTTCGATCGGGTGAAGAAAAATGGATCTTTACAAAATACACATGATTCAGTTTTTCTATTACAAGCAGGATTTTCACGGGATCACTGGAAAGTATGTAGTATTGTGGTGCTGCTGTAGGAGGAGAGTATTCATATTTACAACAGATCCCAGATAGCAAGCATATATCGCTCCACTGACTTTAAAAAGTCGGCACCCCGCTGACTGTATGCCACTGCTGGTCCAACCTTGGACCACCCAGATTATTGTTTTTTAAATGCACACAGCCTTTTATTTTGGAAATAAACTATGACAATTATTACAAACAATTCAGAGAAAAAACATGAATAACTAGGCCTAATACAAAATGATTTTGCTGTTGTTGACACTGTGCCAGATTAGTAACAGCTGCATAACCAGCTTTGTAATATTACTGTTAAAATTCCCTTTAGACTACATTTGTAAATAAGGTACAAAAGAAGTTGGCCATTCATTGGTTACTATTGTTTATTTTCTGTTATTTACTCCACTGGAATCACGTTACTCAGTCCTACTTGTTATTTTTATCATACTATTTTTTCTCCCTTTATAATTGGAGAGCAAGTGACTGAGCGTGTCCAATATTTTGGATGAGTGCTGTCAGAGCAGGAGCTTGTCTCTTGGACAACTTGTACCTGCTCAGATTTTTTTCTTTCTTTTACAGGCAAGACTGTTACAGGACCTTTTTAACAAGTGAACCCAAAATGACTTGCTGCAGTAGTTCTTTGAAGGCTATAAATTTAATGCTGTATTAAAATCAATCTAGTTATCCAGCCTATATTACACTTTATTACTAAATGCATTGTATTTGACTGAATGAAGGCGGAATATTTTCAGTTACAGAGAATACAAAGTATATAAGTGAAGTCTGTTAGCAGCAATCAGTGGCGTTCAATTCGCAGTTCTTCATCTGGTTGGATTTTATGTGCACAGATTTCAACAAAAACTACTGGACTGATTGTGACACTATGTTCAGCTGTTCTTTGACGCCCTGCACTTTCTCGACAACTTTATGCTGGTAACATTCCTGTTTTTGCAATAGTTTCAGCTTCACTCAGCTGTAGTTACAACTGCAACCTGCAAGATCTCCCAGAAGTGCTTCAGTGATATTTAATGGGACATAAAAAATCATAAAATATAAGCACATTTTCTGTGACTTACCAAATAGATATTTCGCCCATAATCTCAAAGTATAGTGGTCTTGTGAAATATAAGATGGAAAAATGATACTTTATCACCAATTTTTCTTTTTAATTTCTGCATGATTAAATGGGTAAGATAAACAAAGTAAAACAAGGTCATTCATAGTGGTTTGATGTGAAACTTTCCTCTCTAGAGAAACCTGAGTCAGAATTGTTCCCAGTGGTGGTGATAGGAACCAGACATCTAAAAGGTTGAATGCCTTTAAAAGTTCCTGCACAGAAAGTTATCACATGAAATTCAAATATAAAGTTTGATGTCTGGAGCATTGTTTTATGATACTTTTGAGATACGATTTTGGCCTAAAATGTATTTTAAATCCATTTTGCTTGAAGGAAAAATTATCCCCAAAGGATTTTTTCCCCTTTTCCACTGTTTTAACATAGTCAATATATAAATGTAAAACCTAATGTATGGGCTCACTGGTCATTTTGGCTATTAAATGAAGTGGTTATTCATTCTTATTCATTCAACTGATGTTGCATAACTTTACTCAGTCTCCTGTTATTTCCAAATGTATTCCACCTCAGTTCTTGGCCTTAGAGAGCAAGTGACTGTAGGCTTATATTATTTTGGATGATGACTGTTTGGGGAGGAGCTTGTCTCTTGGACATCTTGCTCCTGTCCAGCTTTGGAGGTAAAGAAAGTCTTTGTGTGCATAAATGTGTGCATAATTCAGGCACAAGTTCATGTGAAGAGTTGAACTGCATGGTGATAGAAATGCAAAGTCATTACCTCTGGTTGCTTCAGTAGTTTTACTAAGGCTGTAAATTCCATACGCTGTTAAAAGCAAACAGTGCGGCCAAGCATGACAGCGGTCCAGCATTAGTTTTATTTTTATTCCTATTACATATTTTTATTGCAATGCTACTTATTTGTGGATATTCATGATGATTATATTACATCAGCTTTATTCAGTGCCCATTACTTTTATCATGCAAATGATGATGATGATGATGCAAAACCAAAATGAGTCACTTTGGGTGATTTATGTGGCCGCAAAGTGTAAATTCCATACTGTATTAAAAGCAATGCAGTTCTGAAGTTCAGACAATCATGATAGCTGCCATATTATATTATATTATAGGTTGTTTGTCCTGTTATTTTATACACCACATCATATTCACAAATGCACATGCTGTGTTATAAGCAGGTCCTGTAATCTGGTCCAGTTTATCATGACAGCTCTGCAGTATTAGAGCCTCCATGTATCGCAGCTGGCAGTGCCATGATAAAAAGCATTTTGTAGGCTACATAGTTTCGCCTCGGCGTCACTGCATTGCACTGCAGCTGTATTTACTCCTGCTGTACAGTCTCGAAGTGCATCTGAACCAGTGTCTGTACGCGTGTAATATCTGGGCTGTGCGAGGAGGGGCTTTTGGACACCTTTCCTCCGCCCAGTTTGGGAGGCTACGGCGAGGGGAGCAGACAAACTTCAGTCTTGCCACGCGCTGGACCGAGAGAGCGTGACCGAGTCTGGACAGCACGCATAATGTCCCGTGAAACGCGGCGGAACGAGCGTCACTTTGTCCGTGAACTTTCAGAAGTGCTTGAGCTGGGAACGACTGGAGGACGCGCTACGGTTTCGCTTTTGAAGCAGCGTTTAAAGTGATGGACGGCTGAAGTTTCAGTGCTTGCCGGCTCGCTGTTTGTTTTTGTTTTGACCGCTCAGCGCCCGGAGCAGACACCGAGACAGTGTTTTGTCTTGAATTCACGCGTGAGGAAACTTACAGAAGAGAGATTCGTTTGTGGATTGAACGGCCACGCGTGAGAGCGCATTTGCAGAGGTATGGCCATGAACGGTGAACGTCTGAGCACCTCTCTTCCCACACTGCATCTCTGTTTTCAGCCAAAGACTGTCAGGAAGATTTTTTGCCTCATATGTCTGAATATAACAGACTTCCTCACCTACTAATGACTGTGTGGGGATGTTTTGAGTCCGTTGCATTACTATGGCATGTCACATGAAGATTGTGATCTTACTGTGGTGCCAGCTAGTGAAGGTTGGGTCCTCACTGGACATTGGCGCATATGATAGCGAGCGGGGCAGGCCGGCAAAATGCGAGCCCATCACCATCCCCATGTGCCAAGGGATCGGCTACAACATGACACGCATGCCCAACTTCATGAAATATGAAAGTCAGGAAGAGGCCAGTATTAAGCTCAGTGAGTTTGCCCCTCTGGTGGAGTATGGCTGTGATCCACACCTCCGCTTTTTCTTGTGCTCCCTTTACGTCCCCATGTGTACGGATCAGGTGTCCACCACTATTCCGGCATGCCGTCCTATGTGTGAGCAGGCACGGCAAAAGTGTTCTCCCGTTCTGGAACGGTTCAGTTTTAGCTGGCCAGACTCCTTGGACTGTTCAAGGTTGCCGACTAACAATGACCCTAATGCTCTCTGCATGGAGGCTCCGGAGAACGACACTGTGCCTGAGACTAAGAAAGGGGAGGGCATGCTGCCTGTTCCTGCCCGACCCAGACAGCCTGGGATAGGGAACGGGCAACAGTTCAGCACCTCTCGGTCCTGTGATAACCAGGAGAAGTTCCAGTATGTGGAGAAGAGTGAAACATGCGCCCCACGGTGCTCCCCCACAGTGGATGTCTTCTGGTCCAGGCAAGATAAGGACTTTGCCTTCATCTGGATGGTCGTGTGGTCCACCCTCTGCTTCATCTCCACTGCCTTTACAGTCCTCACCTTCCTGCTGGACCCCCAGCGCTTCCAGTACCCTGAGCGGCCCATCATCTTCCTCTCTATGTGCTATAACGTGTACTCTGTGGCCTTCGTCATTCGCTCTGTGGCTGGTGCTGAGAACATTGCGTGTGACCGGGAAAATGGGCAGCTCTACATTATTCAAGAGGGCTTGGAGAGCACTGGATGTACCATAGTCTTCCTCATCCTTTATTACTTCGGCATGGCCAGTTCAATCTGGTGGGTCATCCTCACACTCACATGGTTCCTTGCAGCAGGTAGGAAATGGGGCCATGAAGCCATTGAGGCCCACAGCAGCTACTTCCACATGGTCGCCTGGGGCATCCCTGCTATGAAGACCATAGTCATCCTCACCATGCGTAAGGTGGCAGGGGATGAGTTGACTGGACTGTGCTATGTGGGCAGTATGGACACCAATGCTCTAACAGGCTTTGTTCTTATTCCCCTGTCCTGCTATCTGATCATAGGCACCTCTTTCATCCTCACCGGATTTGTAGCACTTTTCCACATCCGCAAAATCATGAAAACAGGAGGCACAAACACAGAGAAGCTGGAGAAGCTCATGGTGAAGATTGGGGTCTTCTCCATCCTTTACACAGTCCCTGCCACCTGCGTGATCATTTGCTACTTTTACGAGAGACTCAACATGGACTACTGGAGGCTCCAAGCTTTGGAGAGCAAATGTGTCTCGTTTCCTGGGCGCAGGGCAGAAGACTGTACCCTGGACTCCTCTGTGCCCACAGTAGCCGTATTCATGCTGAAGATATTCATGTCCCTAGTGGTGGGCATCACCAGTGGGGTGTGGGTATGGAGCTCAAAGACTCTTCAGACTTGGCAGGGCTTGTGCACTCGGAAGTTGTCAGTGCGGACAGCTCGGAAGCCCTGTCCTAGCGCCAACTGCGGCAGTTCCCACTGCCATTACAAGGCAGCTGCGGCAGCGCTCCACTCGGCCAAAATGGACCTGTACACGGACAGCCCCACGCGGGTCTGACATGAGGGGGGCCTGCTTCAGTTCTTGGATAAAACAAACTTTATGACTCAATGGGATGCTCAGGGTGGACTACAGGTCATGAAGTTGCTACACCTGTCAGTAGTATCATGTCTAAGCTTCTGTTCCAGAACAGAGACATGCACACATTTCAGTAAAGGGAAAGACTGTGTAGGAATGTTGTGGAAGTTACAGCTGGAATGTAAATACGGATATTTGTGTGTTCTACCTTAACAAGCTGAATAGGTTATTTATTATGGCTATTTAAATGCTGCAGGTCCTAGAGGTTGTCACTGAATGTGCTGTATTGTACAAAAGAACAGAACCTGAGAAGAATGGGGGGGTTCTGCCTTTTATTATTATTATTATTATTATTATTATTATTATTATTACTTCGGCATAATTATTTCATTAAGATGTAAACAAAGTCATTCAGGGTTTTCTTGCGTGCCCTTTTCTAGAGAAATAGTAGTGATAAGTGCCAGACATCTGAAGAGTTTAATGCCTCTAAAAGCTCCATCACAGAGAGTTATTACATATAATGGTTATGCATATGCTGCCTGATGCTTTTTCAGGAGGTTTTGGGCTACAGCATTGTATATTTTATAATTTATTCAGGGAGGAGAGATACATCCAGGGTATTGTATTAAAAAAAAAAAAAAAATATATATATATATATATATATATATATATATATATATATATATATATATATATATATATATATACCACTATTTTGTCATTTTCAACATTACAAATAAAAACAAAAAACCCAAAGAGGTTTGCTGGTCATTTTGGATAGCAAATGAAATGGTTTATTATGAGTTGCAAACATTGAGATCCCTGGTTTTCTATCACGGCCACTGTAAAGAAATTGATAAAAGAAGTTGATAAGTTTCACTACAATGCAGCATTTTACATGAAACCACTCTGAAGGACTTTGTTTACCTCTCAATAAATGAATTATGCAGATTTTTTAAAACATCAGTGAAATTCCTCTTTAAGTATGAAAGTATGGTACATTGATATTTTTCTGGACAGAAGAGCAATTAAATGTTATATATTTTTTGCAGTGTCCTTGCTAAATTCTATTCCCTGGCACACATTCTTATGAAAAAGTAAGGCATCCAGCACGAAAGTTATGTGTAAAAAGGATCCGTTACCTCAAGCGGAACTGGCTTTTGAATGCTTTCTCAAAATTCTTGTTTTGTTAGCACTTCTAGAGGAAATGGATTTTGGCACGGCTGGATTGAGAGAGAAGATGAGAGTGCTCGTAGCACAAAACCACAATGAATCTAAACAAAAGTTCGTATTTCTCATAAGTCTGGGTGGAAAGTCGCTCCAGAAAGATCCTGAAATCCAACTGAATGACCCACCAGCACATTTTAATAGTGCAACTGGAGCACAGTCAAGTAGATGTTAGACTCTGGCCATTTGATCAATTTTAGGTCATTATTCATCATTTTTTTCCATTTAATACCCAACAAAAGTTCATACTTCATGGTTCACTTACCAAAACCAGTGTTTGTGAAGCTGCATATCCATAACATCACAAATTTCAGCCACGTCTTTGCTACAGGCTGCTGATTTTGTGTCCGTCCCTATTAGGCGTCGTCACAGTTTCCTAAGTGACGTCAGCTGTTATTCTGAGGGCCAGTTTTTTAAGTTTAATTCTTTGTGTGTTTCACAAGCCTGCTGTCAGCTGATCACAGCCTTGGCTAGGTTGGGTTTGAGAATGATGTGATCGGCGCGATTCTGTCCAGACCTCTGGTCAGGTTCACCAATGTGCTAGGTCACTTTTTGTTTTTGAGGACCGCTGGTTGTCCTCAAGGGTGACTTCTGTGACTTTTTGAGGTGTTTATGAAGTTCTGGATTCAATTCTGAGTTACGATTAACCTCAAGAACGATTGTTTGCATTGGAAGAAATGATAGATTTTTGTGGCGATGCACAGAGGGCAGGAAAAGGACACAGAGTTTTCAGTTTACTTTTTTTAATTGATTTTTTAGGTACGTTCATTTTAAAGGGCCCATATGCTACATTTTCTGCGTAACGTGTTTATTTTGAGGTCCACTATAACCTTTGTACAGTTTAATGTACTACAAATGTGTTAATGTGCATTTAAGACCGACATATTCATAATATGTGCTCTGATTGGCTGTACAGAGTGCAGAGTAGTACCTTGTGCTGAAACACTGCTTATAACTTCAGTGGGGTTAGAGTGGGCGGGGTTAAACTGCTGTAGGCTGAATAGACGGATGCGTGTGTTGGTTCTCCTGACATCACAAAACCAATGGATTCAAAAGAGGCTTTTTTGCAGTTTACTTTGCATTTCAGTTTTGAAAAGTGAACAAAGTTTGCGTATTACTTCAAATGCTTTTATTTAAAAAACAAAACAAAAACAAGTGCTTTTCCATGATATAGGCCCTTTAAAAGTCAACTCTGAAGCTAATGGATTTAGCCATACTAGGCTAGTTTCCCAGACACCGATTAAGTCTGATCCTACACCAAAAAGGATTTGCAGCTGTGAATCTCCACTGTCACTGCAGTTTAGTCCAAAATTAGGATTAATATGCATCCAGAAAAAGGGGTCTGTTATGTAAACCGTCATCAAAGATACCTTCCTGATGAGGTCTTTGTCCGAAATGTAAATATTTATACTGTCTATTTTTATTGTGTTTTCTTTTCGTGCACTGTTTGCCTAATTGTACCGACCTCATCCATGGCTTGGCAGCATTCAGACTCTGGATCCAAAACTACTGTTACATTTGGCCATAAAAAGCCTTGTTTGTCTTGGCGACTGTAGCCTGGATTATGTGGTGCATAAACCACATGTACCAGTTGCTATAAAGCTCAATTAATACTCGACTGTTTTCAGCTTTCAAGTTTACACACCAGCAGTGTGCATAAAGATTTGGCGCCTGTGTCAAAAGCAACCTATGCTAAGTCGTGCATTTAGCCGAGAGGTACAGACGATGTGAAGTCTGGGCATGCTAACTGCTGTTTATGCTGCTCTAAAAGATGTATAATTAATTTAGTAACTGTTGAAAGATCAGTTCCAACAAACTTCCCTCATGTAAAGGTGCAGTAAGTCATTTTTTTCTTGTAGGCTGTGTTGCTGTCTCAGTGCTAGACAAATGGTTTGTGGTCACATCAAAATCAACTACTTGTTTCAACTGTAAAAATGAGGCCTTTTCCCTACATACTATGAGTAATTACTCTTAATGTTTCACAATATTTCATTAAACCATATTGGAGCATTCTGCATATTTTACCTTTAAAGGGGAATTCGATCAATGTTTTGAAATCTCAGCACTTTCCGAGTGTGTTGCTGTTTCATTGGTGCATTAGAGAGAACCTGAGATTTCTTTACAATGGTGGTGATGGGAACCAGAAGTTGCATGCTTTTTTGTAATGTTAATAATGGTAAAATATGTGGTTGGGATAGTGTAATGGTTAACACCTCTGCCTTCTACACTGTAGACTGGGGTTCAGTCCCCCCACCAGGGCAAACACCCTACACTATACCAATAAGTGTCCTTGGGCAAGACTCCTAACACCACCTTGGCCTACCTGTGTAAAATGACCAAATTATAAGTCGCTCTGGATAAGAGCATCAGCCAAATGCCAAAAATGTAAATAGTAAAAGTCATTCTTATTATCAGTTCTTCTCATCACAGATGATGTTGAGAGAAAAAAACAAAACAAAAGTAGTGATAAATCCAAACAAACAAAAAAAAGATTTCTTTGAAGAAAATATGTTTTAGGCCAACACCTGGTGGAATTCCTTCTTTAACTGAACAAAATAGTAATTACACTTGAGGATATATGATTAAATGTAGAAGCTAACAATTTTAGCCATAGTAGGCTTTTGATTTGATTGGATAACAGATTTAGCCTATATTAGGCTGGTTAATGTTAGTGTTGTTTATCTTGTACACAGCTTAGAGGTGTATATATGTCAAGCAATATGAATATATTGAAAATATATGAAAGCAATTAAATAAATCAAATAATTAAGTATTTATAAAATAGTAAACCTGTGACAGTTGTCTCCATTCTTGTGCTCTATTCAGCGGAAGCTTGTAGCTTGGAATTTCCCTCCTCCGACTAGGAAAAATCAAGGAAAAAGCCCTTCAGATGGGAATTCCTATTCGGAAAGCTGGGATGGTGTTCTCAACTGCTTCTCTTCTTTAAATGATACTTGCTGTAGATCAGTCAGCATAATTGGTTAAATTTGTAAAATTGACATTCCACTGTTTTGAGATTGAAGTTATGCCTCATATTGCCACCGTTAGCTGTCTATTTTGTTGCTAACAATACTCGCTTTGGTGGAAGCATCCATGTTTTCATATATATTGTTAAAAATGGTAAAACAGTAGTAAGTCGAAAGTCTTTTACCTTACAACACCCTGAAAATGTACCACTTGGCACAATTTCAAGCTCTGGCTTCCAATTTCTGTTTTTTTTATCAAACATGCCTGGTAACTCATCAGCTAATTATCAGGCCCTTTGTGAACTGAGTCAAGTGTGTTGGAGTCTGGAAAGCAGGGAAAAAAATTGCAGGACTGGAAAATGGAAACCACTCCTGTGACACCTGTTACCATAAATGCTGAAGCTGAGGCTTCTCAAGAATCATCCATCATTCTGAGTGCTCAAGCCAGATTGTTTTGATGGACTGTGCTTTGCTAATAAGACAGGAATTGAACAAAAGTCTTCTTTTCCAGTCACATCTCAAATGTTGCTGCCTCCCAAACCCACACAAAGAGATATTTGTCATGCAGATTCTGCCAAGATCAGTGCCATTGACACGACCGGTTCTAGGTTGGAGTGGTTGTCCGACACTGCTGCGTTTGTGCCGAGAGATCGCTTCGTTTATACAGAAACAGGCTTCATTATTCTGCCCATCAGGAACCCAGAGAATAAAGGCCCATTGTGCACCTTGATGTTTAAGGTTTTGAATCCTATTTTAGGCAAAGCATCACTCAAAGCAGCCTCTTCTTCTACCGTTCAGGCCTATTATAAAGTGAATGTTAATGGCCTTGTAAGTGAGCTTGAGAACGGGACAAGATAGAATAGTGTTGTAATTGTCCGGTAGCTCGGAGGAGAAGCCATGTGTCTGTTTAAAGGTGGATCATTAAAGCACCAGGGACTTTCCTTCCTCTTTTAAAGAAAGCCAGAGGAATAGACTGAAAGAAGAAAGGAGTGGTGCTCATTACCCCCTTACCCCACGGGTAGGATCCCTTTCCCTGGCCGTTTGAAGTGGAAATGAAGGCTGTGGTGAAAGCCCATTGAGAAGCTGTTGCCACCAGAAGGACTTTTTTTAAAAAAACAAAAAAAGCTTTAGTCCGAGCTGTGAGCGTTATCCACGCGTTCCCACCTGCCAGCATGCACTCGCTTTCACTTAGGGTCATGCATACACAGAGACTATTTGTTTTTGATAAATTCTAGACATTGGACTTGAAAGCTGGAGGTAAGAGTCACTGTGTTGGTGTTTGTATTTGCAGACCTGCTAATGTGTAACATCCCATAATATTCGAGGTCAGGGGGAGTAGCGGAGCTTGTGCAACAGGTCTGTTTGTCTGGTGCGACAAAGGCTGGCACTACAGGTACACTGTACACTACATACAGGTAAACAGCATCTGGCCATTTCTGTTTTGCCAGGTTTTGCTCTCTTGTGGAATTAGAAATGCTTAGACATTGACATTAATTTAGATTCATGGGAGAAGCACTTTTTAAATTGGACTTCATGGCAACTTTCAGAAAAAATTACTTGTATATGTGCCAAATCTACAGTTATATGCAATAGTTTGGGCGTCCCCAGGCAAATTACATGTCTTGATGATTTTACAGGTGAAACCAACCTCTACAGGGAACACATTTTGCTGCCAATTTTAATGCAAAATGTAATTTTTTTTGTATATTTAAAAATAAAATGTATACATATAAACTTTGCACAGAACTATATATGAGAATTTGTACATATGTCAATATATGTAGTATCATAGCAAGTTACAAATGAAGGGAAACTACAAAGTGCACCTATATGGTACGTGGACTTGATGAAATGGATGCTGTGTGTAAACATAATATAGGAGTGCCTAAAAATTGGCCAGTATGTCAGTGTATATGTCTTAACGCCAAAATTCCAAATGAAGAAAAATATATATGCATGGATTTTTTTCCGATTTTTTCATGTCCAAAATAAATGTGTAATATATGCCAAGATACACTATATATCCATAATTATTCACTCACCCATCCAAATCATTGAATTCAGGTATTAAATATTCCACAGTCAACTGTCAGTGGCATTAAACAAAGTGTAAATGATACATCAGCAACTCACCCATGAAGTGGTATGCCATGCAAAATTAGAGAGCAGGGCAGCGGATGCTGAGGCGCATAGTGCACAGAGGTCGCCAACTTCAAGTTGGGTCAATCGCTACAGACCTCCAAACATCATGTAGCCTGATTAGCTCAAGAACAGCATAGAGAGCTTCATGGAATGGGTTTCCATGGCCAAGCAGCTGGATCCAAGCCTTACATCACTAAGCGCAATACAAAGCATCGAATGCAGTGGTGTAAACCACTGCCACTAGACTCTAGAGCAGTGGAGACGTGTTTTCTGGAGTGACCAATCACGCTTCTCCGTCTGGCAATCCAATGGATGAGGCTGGGCTTGCTGGTTGCCAGGAGAACGGTACTTGTCTGATCGCATTGTGCCAAGTATAAAGTTTGGTGGAGGGGGGATTATGGTGTAGGGTTGTTTTTCAGGAGTTGGGCTCAGCCCCGTAGTTCCAGTGAAAGGAACTCTTAATGCTTCAGCAGACCAAGAGATTTTGGACAATTTCATGCTCCCAACTTCCTGTTCCAACATCTCAGCGCACCAGTGCACAAAGCAAGATCCATGAAGACACGGATGAGCGAGTTTGGTGTGGAAGTCCTGACCTCAACCTCATAGAACACCTCTGGGATGAATTAAAGCGGAGACTGCGAGCCAGGCCTTCTCGTCCAACATCAGTGTCTGATCTGACAAATGCACTTCTGGAAGAATGGTCAAAAATTCCCATAAACACTCTCCTAAATCTTGTGGAAAGGAGTTGAAGCTGTTATAGCTGCAAAGGGTGGGCCGACATCATATTAAACTCTTTGGATTAAGAATGGGATGTCACTCAAATCATATGTGTGTGAAGGAAGATGACCAAATACTTTTGGCAATATAGTGTATGTCTTTTGGTGTCTTAGCACAAAATTTGAAGTAAAATTTGAAGATACTGTATATGTGCAGAATATGTGGTTTTAGCACTAAAATTACAGACAAAGAAAACTATATGTGCAAGTTTTTTAATGACTAAAATATATATGCATGTCAATATATGTGACATCTCCGCATCTAAATTCTAAATGAAAATATATGTAAACATTTCTCATGTCCAAAAGTATATATGCAACACACTCTCACTGGCCACTTTATTAGGTACCCTAACATATCACTACTAAGCCAGTGTCACTGCAAAGCTGAGAATGATCCACCACCCAAATAATACCTTCTCAGTGGTGGTCCTATGCAGAAAAATAGATGAGACTACAATCTGTAAATGGAAAAATAAGCGCACCTATGTTGACCTATAAATTGAATTGGCCAGTATGTCAGTATATGACATATATGATGTATACAATATATTAGCGTCAAAATTCCAAGCAAATTAAATACATGTATACATCATATCCAAAATATACGTGAAATATGATTTTCATTGTTCTCCATCATTTGAACATGGCACCTGTCCTTCATCTTTTACAAAAAATTCAAATGGACAGACGCCATTTATTTATTTTGATACATATGTATTCATAACAAAATAGCATGTAAGTCCTTTAAGGTTAGGTGGTCTTTTCAGGTGGTATGGTAGATTCACATACAGTAGGTTAGAACTATTTCGATGTTGAAATTCTAAAAATGAGGCATAAGGGAATAAACTTCAGAATACCAGAAGTCATAATGCACAGATGTTGACGGGAGTAGTGTTTTGGGTCAGACAGTATTACCAGTTAAATTCCAGCGGCGCTTAGTCGTACTGTGCTAACTTATTTCTTGAATGAAAGAAAACAAACCACACAAATTCCACATGTTGGCCTTTGTTCTGTAAAATCTGATGGACTTCATGAGCTCTTATTGGCCTCTTCAGCTGTCAAATCAAAAGAAAACAAGTTGGATTTGTGAGTAAGTTATCCAGTCAATGAGTAACCAGCCTGAATTCAAAGCTCCACCATGCAGGAACTAAACCAATTTTAAATGAGTTCATGCTATGAATATACTAGCTCTGGGAACTGTCCAACTGTCCAGATTAGTCTCTGGGGTGCCTGTTCCAGGAAAAGCATTTCGTATTTTTATAGTGTTTTCTTGAAATGTGGCCTCATCTACTCTGGCCTTGCTTGTTTGGTTGACAGTTAAGAGCAGCCCCACTGTCTGATTCAGGCAATCCTCAAACCTCCAGACAGTTCCACCTGACAAAAGGGCCTTTGCTGGGTCTTGGCTTGGGGATCGGCAGCACAGAGACGGCTTTGTGCTGCGGTTGAGCGTCAGAGACACACCGCACAGGGTTGCTCTCCAAACTGTCAGGTCCCTCTGGCCTGCGCACACCACCTTTTTTAATCAGGTTGTTTTTCAAGCCTGTCACATTGAATATGAATCCTGCTGCCACAACAGAGAACCTGTGAACCCTGTGAATAAACACATGAATGAATGAATGCATTAATTTATTTTATGATTAAAATACATATAATGTTGTACTGCAGACATAACAAACACTACAATTATCAGGCATACACAAAAACAATCAAGGCCTAAATCTTATTTAATACTAGGATATAAAACAAAAAAACAGTATGACATGAGAGTATCTGTAGGCAATGCAAATGAAAAACAAGCAGACAGCAGGGTGGATTTTCCAGCAAATGTTCTCTGCGTATAAGATAGGATATCTATTAATTTAGGGTGGATTTTCACTCACTCACATTCAGCTCACATTTAGCAGGCTGACGATTCTCCACAAGGGGGTGCTACTAGCGCTTAAACTGCTTTTGTTATTTCATAGCAATGGCACAGTTTGTGCTTGTTAGATTTTTAGACCCTTCTGAAGAACTATGCTTAAGTTAAACACATTAAAAATGCATTCTTGCCTAATTAAAGCAAATGTAATAAAATTTGCAGCAAGGTCGAAAATCAGATTCAATAGATATCACGGTTTCTTATTCAATTAAAGGTTTTCATAGGATGTTTGTTCCCCTTTGCTGCAGTAACAGCTTTTACCCTTCTCAGAAGACTACACTAGATGTTGGAACATTGCTGTGAGGTTTTGATTGTGTTCCGCCACTACAGCATTGGGGGGGGACTTTATACCCCTCCAGTTGACACTTAGCATGGGCATGTTGCTCCACAGCATCCATTTTGTTAGCATTGTCTTTCTACAGAGATTATGAAGTTATGTTAACAGTTATGTCAGTAACTAGCTAAAGTAGCTGAGTTCATTTATTAGAAAGGGTTTCTGGATAGTTTAGGACATATACTCTATATCACCCTATATCACTATGCTATCTATTCTCTGGTAATTCTGACAAAAGTGTACTATGCCCCTCCTGAAACGGCCCATGGGAAAGGAAAAGGGCCTCATTAGTAGCATTAGCGATAGCCTACTGAGTTTTTATATCAAAATTTGTTTACAGCCAAATGCTGGCCTCGTAAACCAGCCGTCCCACTGCAGTCATGTCAGTGCTCATGTTATTAGCGAGATGAGACACTCAGATCTAGTAAAGCACAAGGCCCCCAGCTGAGCCATGTGCTGCTAGTTATACCCCCTCACGCTAGCCATGCTAGCGGGCTAGTTCCCCTGGCTCCCACCTTCCCTCCCCCCAGAGCATTGGTGCTGGCTGGCGTCACTTAGCCTGACCTATGAGGCACGCATGTCGACAAAACATACTAGCAGTGTCTCAAATAGCTTTCCTCCCCGACTTGGCAAGTCTGCTGGCTTCGCTTGCTCTCATGAGGAAGCTCATAAAGGTAATTAAGATGTCTCAAAACAAGCAGGCTGGTCAGTTTAATGCCAGCCAAGAGGCTTGTGAAGTTTTGGTCTCCTGGTGTCATTTGGCAGTTGACTGTAATTACATTTTCCATGGTCATTTTGTAGGACAATAACGAATAAGGAACTTTAGTGTGTTTTGTGTTGCTAATTAGTCTTATTAAAAATGAGAATTTTGCTTGTAATGTACAGTATGCGGTTCTAAGTACTCAAACAATACGTTTAAAGTGTAGTGTCTCCATAGTACAGTTCTGGTCAGAAAAAAAAACTTGACAAAAATGGTAGCTCTACAAGAGAAGGGAAAAAGCTACCTTGTAAAGGAAGTATATATATAATGGCCTGTTCATCATGAAATTGTAACACAAGTAAACTGTGAATACATGCTTCACATTATTAAAGTGACCAGTATGTATACACAGCGATGCCTTGGAGTGATCTGAGAGTGGCTGGTATATGGGTGGAGCTTCAATAGATACGTAACTTGACATGGTGCACAAGAAGAGTCAGGTGTGGCCATAATTTGAAAAATGCTCTTTTATTGAGAGCAAGGGAAAACAATGCCACTTGAAAAGCAACTGTATATTGAGGTAGGTTACTCCTGGCCTTACTCTTTCTTCTGACGGTCACCAAACACAAACACACTCTCACTAACTTTGAGCTGGACACAAAATACTACAGGAAACACATACATACACATTGTATATATATCAACGTTCTTATATATATATATATATATATATATATATATATATATATATATATATATATAAGCTCATTATACAACCCCAATTCCAGTGAAGGGACGTTGTGTAAAACATAAATAAAAACAGAATACGATGATTTGCAAATCCTTTTCAACTTATATTCAATTGAATAAAATGTTCAAACGGATAAACTTTATTGTTTTTTGCAAATATTCACTCATTTTAAATTTGATGCCTGCAATACGTTCCAAAGAAGTTGGGACAGGGGCAACAAAAGACTGGGAAAGTTGAGGAATGCTCAAAAAACATGCTCAATATGCATGCTCAATAAACACAGAGTTTTTAGAAAAAAACAGAGTTTGGAACATTCTACAGGTGAACAGGTTAATTGGAAACAGGTGAGTGTCATGATTGGGTATAAAGGGAGCGTCCCTGAAAGGCTCAGTCGTTCATAAGCGAGGATGGGGAGAGGTTCACCACTTTGTGAACAACTGCGTGAGCAAATAGTCCAACAGTTTAAGAACAATGTTTCTCAACGTGCAATTGCAAGGAATTTAGGGATTTTATCATCTACAGTCCATAATATCATCAAAGGATTCAGAGAATCTGGAGAAATCTCTGTGAGTAAGCGGCAAGGCAGAAAACCAACATTGAATGCCCATGACCTTCGATCCCTCAGGCGGCACTGCATTAAAAACCGACATCATTCTGTAACGGATATTACCACATGGGCTCAGGAACACTTCAGAAAACCCCTGTCAGTGAACTCAGTTCGTCGCTCCATCTACAAGTGCAAGTTAAAACTCTGCCATGCAAAGCGAAAGCCAGATATCACCAACACCCAGAAACACCGCCGGCTTCTCTGGGCACGAGTTCATCTGAGATGGACTGACGCAAAGTGGAAAAGTGTCCTGTGGTCTGATGAATCCACATTTCAAATTGTTTTCGGAAATCATGCACATCGTGTCCTCTGGGTCAAAAAGGAAAAGGACTGTCCGGATTGTTATCAGTGCAAAGTTCAAAAGCCAGCATCTCTGATGGTGTGGGGCTGTGTTAGTGCCCATGGCATGGGTAACTTACACATCTGTGAAGGCACCATTAATGCTGAAAGGTACATACAGGTTTTGGTTCAACATATGCTGCCATCCAAGCAACGTCTTTTTCAGGGACGTCCTGCTTATTTCTGCAAGACAATGCCAAGTCACATTCTGCACGTGTTACGAAAGTGTGGCTTCGTAGTGCAGGTACTAGACTTCTTTGGAATGTGTTGCAGGCATCAAATTCAAAATTAGTGAATATTTGCAAAAAACAATAAAGTTTATCCGTTTGAACATTAAATATCTTGTCTTTGTACTTTGTAGTGTATTCAATTGAATATAAGTTGAAAAGGATTCGGAAATCATCGCATTCTGTTTTTATTTATGTTTTACACAACGTCCCAACTTCATAGGGATTGGGGTTGTGTATATATATATATATATATATATATATATATATATATATATATATAATATGTATGTATGTACTGTATGTATGTATGTATAGAGAGAGAGAGAGAAAGAGAGAGGTTGTCTGCATGTTTACCCACAAAATTACAACATTCAAGACATCAAAGAGAAAAATAGAAAAAAATATTCCTTACTGAGTCATTTTCCCCTTTACGTAATGATTTGTTGATAAGACTGTAATTTTGGGCTTGTTCCATTTTTTTGCACAGGAATATGTGTGTATATCATTGTGTGTGTAACACTAGTGCCATATTGACATATATATTTAAATATGACATGCATATTTAGTTATGTTGCATCATTTAAAATTTAGATGCTAAGACATGACATATATTGATATATATCATTAAGTTCAGTGACTTTAAACATGGCACTGCCATAGGTTGCCACCTTTGCCACATGTCACTGCTAGATCTGCCCCTGTCAACTGTAAGTGCTATTAACAGCTTAGCCATTGAAGTGGTAGACCACACAAACTCACATATAGTGGGGCTGCCAAGTGTTAAAGCCTGTCCTCTGTTCAATCACTCATTAAAGACTTCCAAATTGCCTCTGGAAGCAACATCAGCATAGAAACTGCCTTAGCAGCTTCACAAAATGGTTTTACATGACCAAACAGCTACACACAAACAAACCTAAGATCAAAACGTCAAAATGCCAAAAGTAAGTTGGAGTGGTGTAAAGCACACCACCACTGGAATCTGGAGCAGTAGAAACATATTTTGAGGAGCAATGAATCACGCTTCTGGAAGTCTGATGGATGAGTCTGCATTTGGTAAATGCAGGAAGAACGTTATCTGCCTGACTGCATTGTGCCAACTGAATAGTTTGGTGGATGGATATTGCTATGGGGTTGTTTTCCAGGGGTTGGCCTAGGCCCCTTAGTTCCAGTGAGGGGAAATCTTGATGTTTTAACATAGCAAGACATTTGGTATAATTGTATGTGTACAACCTTGTTCATCCCTTTAGGATGAACTAGAACAGAGATTGCAAGCCAGGTCCTCTTGTCTAACATCAGACATCACAAATGCTCTTCTGGATGAATGGGCAAAAATTCCCACAGACACTCTGCAAAATCTTGTAGAAAGCCTTCCAGAAGAGTCGAAGCTGTTATAGCTGTTAAAAAAGGGGACTGTGACTCCATATTAATGCAGATGGATTTATGATGCCATAAAAGCTCTTGTAGGTGTAATATGTAGGTGTCCCAAAACATTTGTCCATGTAATGTGTGCATGTGTAGGTTTCAGGTCAAGGATTCCAAAGGGCTTTGTTCCTGCAAGAGCTTGTAGACTAGCAAGGCTTCCTCCAGTAACTCCATTATATTAGAAGTCTTTTTGAGGAACTTTGAGTACCTTGTTGGTTATTTGAGGCACCTTTCATTTTTGCAGTGTAGGGCACAAATGTCCAATAGTTTTACCTTAGTAGGTAAAAAAAAGCGTTATGGGAATTTCTTGAAAGCCTGAACTAAGCATACCATCCGTGTGTTTGCAGAGACGCTCTAATTGCGCAGGGAAGGAAGAGGTGGATTACTCTTCCTGAGAGCCAACTGCTGAATATTTATCTTATGCCAAAGGCCATATGGCTCTGAGCCTCCTGTTTCAGGGCGGGATAGTAGCACCCCGTGTCCAAACTGTTATTCTTATCAGGTTTTAATGAAATATGAAGTGGGCACTAGACATTCATGAAAGCTATAGCGAATTGTCTATGCCTGCTGTTCTGGCTGCGCAGAACTGTGACTGAGGATTTGAGTTGCCTTCTGTGGAATATTCTTAAAAATAAAGATTCTTAAAAGGTTCTTGAAAAGCTTATATTGAACCTTTACATTATGAGGAGGTTCTTTAAATGGGAATCACATAGAGTTGAGCATAATTTAATTATAAATATGTGAACAAATGTATTTAGAGTGATTTGATGTGAAATGCAGTGTTCACGCTGGTGGTGATAGGAACTAGACGTCTAAAGCTACATCATGTTAAGTTATCATGTGAAAAGGTTTTGATTACATTGCCAGATGCCTGAGACATTGTTTTACAATAGTTTTGTGATAATGTTTTGGCCTAAAATGTATTTTGTGGTACATGCAGGGTGTTGCAAAGAAAAACAGTTTACAAAGAAACTATTTCCTTTATTTCTAAGGCTATTCTATTTATTTTATCAACAGTACATATAAACAAACCTCCTGTAGGTTCAATGGTTGTTTTTGATAGTAAATAATATGGCTATATTTGTGTTGTAGACATTGCGTCCCTTGGTTTTTATCACCACCACTGTAAAAAATCTGATATGGCAAGGTTTCTCTACCATGAGCCATTTCACATCAAACCATTGTGAATGACTGTTTACTTTTCAAGGACTGAATTATCCCGTTTTGAAAAATCCCGAGAATTCTTTTTAAACTTTAAAAATGTCACACTTGCTTATCTCTATTATAGAAGTTCAGGTTTGGGTAGGTGTAACTAATCTGAGATCAGGAGACAAAAGCAACTTTGACCCGAAGCCTTGATCATGAACTTAAGGTCAGTGCCTCAGATTTAATGGCCCAAGCTGGAGATACAGATGGCCTCACTGACCTTTTCCCTTTCTTCCTTTTCCATCTGGAACAGCTCCACTTAGAAGAAGTGTGCATTGTTCGTGCACTCTTTTGCCTGCCCCCGCAGCTCAGTGGAGTGTGTTGGAGCTAGCACCGCTTCCCTCGCTCTGAGGACACAACCCAGGAACTTCACTCAGACCCTGAACTCTCTTAGCAGCTGCGGCTGTTGATTCATGCATCTGCAAAACAAACCAGAGGAGAACCAGGATCCCACTCGTGTTTAACAAATGACGTACAGTAAATGCTTGGTGACTCTGTGGTCTTGTACTTTTATTACCGTGCTCTCGCCATTGAGTTACAATCAGCCATACTGTGTATTGACTTGGGATAAGTGGGAATTCCACAGATTTATATATATATATATATATATATATATATATATATATATATATATATATATATATACACACACACACACACACACACACACACACACACACACACACACACATACACACCCATATATACATCGCTGTTGTCAGAACACAACCTCCTATCTCCAAAATGATAACTTTACAGGAGAAAGAAGAAAAACATGCATTACTTTCAATGTAAGTTAATGCAACTAGCAATGTGTGTGTGTGTGTGTGTGTGTGTGTGTGTGTGTGTGTGTGTGTGTGTGTGTGTGTACATAATTCAATTGTAAGCAAAGTAATTCATCAAGTCAGTTAAGTCAAGGTTTATTTATATAGTGCTTTTTACAACAGCTGTTGTCAAAAAGCAGCTTCACAGGAAAAATCAGGGTCTAAGCCCCCACGAGCATCGCCAATGGCAACAGTGGCAAGGACAATCCCCTAAGGGCATGAGGAAGAAACCTTCAGAGGAACCAATAACAATATCATAACAATAACTTTTTGCAATAACAAAAGAGCCATATGAACAGAGAATAAGGTTTTAACATTAGTATATTAAAATAGACAAAAGGGGAAAAGTAGAGTGGTTTGATGAGAAATGGTTCATTGTAGAGAAACTTGCCTGCTCATTTCTTTGTGGGGTGGTGGTAGAAATCAGGGGTCAGAAGTTCTAAACATTTCTAGCTATTTTATTTACTATCCAAAACAACCAGAGAAATAAAGGTAGATCCGAAATAAAAATCCCGTTTTGCCTGCATGAACCTCTCTGACACGAATGAATTTTTTTTATTTATTTGAGGACTACTGTACTTTTCAAGACCCTACATGTATCTCTGTAGCATGAATAGACTTTTAATAAATGCTTTTAAAGCCAAAACCTTCTCTTAAACAGGCTTTTTGTGAGGTAGCTTTTAGACGCATTATTCTCATTGGACGTCTGGTTCTTACCTCCATCACTGTGAACAATGCTGACCCTGTAGGTTTCTCTAGAATGCAGAATTTCACATCAAACCACTCTGAATGACTTTGTTAACATCTTTACAATTGAATTACACAAAAATTTGGAAAAAGCGACATAATTTTTTACTGTTTTCCACCCAAAATGTCAATCAGCAGAGGCATTTTTACCTTACAAGCTTTGCCCTTTTAGTGTCACTCTGGAGCTGTGAGGCTAATGTAACTAGTAATGTCTGCGGAATCACCTACAGATCAATGCGGGGAAGACCAAAGAACTGGTGGTGGATTTCCGCAGGCGCACACATCCCCCTCCAGCAGTGAACATCCAGGGAACGGACATTGAAAGAGTGGACTCTTATAAGTACCTGGGTGTGCACCTTATCTGTAAACTGGACTGGTCAGACAACACAGCTGCATTTTACAGGAAGGGACAGAGCAGACTCTACCTGCTGAGGAGACTGAGGTCATTTGGAGTGCAGGGGCCACTCCTGAGGACCTTTTTCGACACAGAGGTGGTATCAGCCATCCTCTATGGAGTGGTCTGCTGGGGCGGCAGCATCTCTACTGCAGACAGGAAGAAACTGGACAAACTGATCCGGAGGGCCGGCTCGGTCCTAGGGACTCCTCTAGACCCAGTGCAGGTGGTGGGAGAAAGGAGGATGCTGAACAAGCTAGCATCCATACTGGAGAACGACTCCCACCCCATGCATGAGACTCTGGCAGCACTGGGCAGTTCCTTTAGTGACCGGCTCCTTCACCCCAAGTGTGTGAAGGAGCGCTATCGCAGGTCCTTCCTTCCTGCTGCTGTGAGACTGTACAACCAGCACTGCTCCCAGTAGACCACATACAATATACACTTACATTCAGAATGCAAACATTTTTCATTGTGCAATATGTTCCTATGTTCCTAAGTGCAATACAGATTTCTATGCAACTCTTATTTTATTTTATTATTATCCTTATTTTCGTGTAAATAGTCTATAGATTTAGCTTTAATTTTTATTATTTATAATGATGATAATGTTTATACTGTTTCCCATTTCTATTACTGTGTGCCTTACTCCTGTTACTCTGCTGCTGCTGTAATACTGTGAATTTCCCCGCTGTGGGACTAATAAAGGATTATCTTATCTTATCTTAGTAATGGGAGCTACTCCATCAGTTAGCAACAACTAGTATGCCTAGCATCAAACACCCAGAACCATGTTGAGCTTTTAAGAGTTTATAAGAATATTGCTTTTTAAGTTCCTAACACTGTGTGACATGCTAGATAAAAGTGAGGTAAATGCTTTTGTCCTCACAGCCCCTGTGCAAAGCTAATGAAGCAAACTTAGGACACCAAAGCTGTCTTGACAGAGGGACTACATTTGGGGTAAAATTGTGTGAATTAGATTTTTTTGCCACACTATTCCTTGACACAGTGGCTTCAAACACAAGCTAATGATTCTTCACTTTACAGCTTACATGTCAAATTTTCTCTTCATGTTTCTTATGGGCGAAAGATGAACAGTGTAGCAATTTGTGCCCTTGAAATTTCAGTAGATCACCTCTTGTCCAGGGACTTTACCTGTCTAGACCAGCCAGACAGTTGTGAAAATGTTCCATAGCCTGAGAAAGGCGCCAGCGACACCTAAGAATCCATGGCTGTGGAAGCTGCCAAGTGCTGTGGTGTCCCTACAGCTGCTGGCTGTCTGAGAGGATGGCTGACACCAACAGATTTGCTTACCTTCCCATCTGCAGCACATTAGCAGACTGATGAGCTGCCACTCACTTAAAGATATCATTATCAACTGGTTAATGGATTGAATTATTCCTGAATCACTTTGGCTTCATGAGCCGCCGTTATTAGATTAGCACCTCTGGAAAGACATTTTTGGTAGATTTCTGTGCCTTTCTGTAACAAACTCAGCGTAGGACAGTATATATCATTCTGTACTTGGCAGCATTGATAGAGTATGAGAAATATACAATTTACTGTAGGGCACTGTTCATAGGGCTACATAACAACTGCGTAAGCTTGTCAAACAATTGACTTAAACCTACAAAAACGTATAAAATCTCATTCCAATAGGAGTCATCCGTCATAAAGGCTTCCTTTTGATGTCATGCTGACAAAACATTAAAATGACATCACCAAAAATAGAAAGGCGTTAATGTAGGTCTGAAGTGTGGGAGTATCAGTCTGTATCAGAACAATAGAGGAGCAGCTAAAGTAGATCAGTTGCAGGTGTTACTCAGATGAGTGGGAGTACAGTGGAGGAGGAAGGTGATGATGATGGTGATAGTACTCAGGCTTTCACCATCTCCGGCACCAACAGGATGTGGTTTCTCAGGGTTCCACCACACCCCGCTCCAGGAACACTGCTGACTAATTGGGAAAAGTGGAGCCAGGGGGAAGAAAGCTGGGCTTGAGCAGCGAGAGCCGCACTATTTGTGTTTGGCTAAGCTAAATCAAGCCCATGTGGATGTAATCTCACCACACTGCATCAGCAATTTGAACAGAAGCGAGCGCTCTCTCATATCTCCGGCTATAGCGTGCGATTATTGTTATTATATCACAGCCAGTTCTCAGCAGAGCCGGTTGCTGAACTGGTCATTACTGATCTCATGCTGATTCAACAGCAAAGGCAGCAGAATGCTTGAATAAGTGACTGGGGCAAACCAAAGAGATTCGGCCTTGTATAGTCCAGTGAAACAGATATACATGATTATATCTACTCATGTCAAAACACCACAGTTAATAAAAACACTGCTGTTATTGTGCCTTTTAGAAATTTACAATACCAATATTTGTGTTTGATGGGAATGATTGGACAGTGTGCATTCTTAGTGTATTATCTTTGGAATATTATTTGTGAATTGGAAGATATTATGGTCATTACTTTTTACTAAGCCTTCACAAACATGGTCTTCTTTATAAACCTGCCTCATCCATTCGTAATGCATGCAGGGTCTGGCCTGCATTCAGATTTGCACTCTGAAAAAATGTTTTAACGTAAAAAATAAGTACCTGTAGTAACTGCATCAAATTTTCATGTTTATTGACCTTCAAATAGTAAGTTAACAGAACGTAAGACACAGATTCTTGCTTGTTAACTTACTACTTAAGGCAGCGTGCCTCTTTCTGCAGGCTCCCTAGAGAGTTGCCCTATAAAACCTGAAATAATAATCTCAAAGTCGGAGGCCAGGATTTCGTGGGAGTTTTTTTAACCTTGTTATACATCTTTATACATTAACATCACATACAGCCTCAAAAAGAAGGTCCAACTTGCTGTTTAGGTCTCAAATGCAAAGTCAACATTATATTCATGAGGATGACAATAGTAGATCATTCACTTACATCCTCAGAAGACACATCCTTTGCCTCTTGACTGAGTTACTCGACATGCTCACAGACTCATCCACTTTAGGAAAGGGCTCAAAGCACAACCAGCGTTAAAAATGTTCTTGTGCATGTTGCATTGAATTACACATCTCCATCAGAGAGGACTCAATCCCCAAATGTGATACTTAAATGAAACTGCTACATATGTAATGTACTGAAAAAAGTAGCTCTGGTTACTTTCCTTTTTCTTTAACGTTCTGGAGAACACAGGCAAGAGCCTGTGAAAACTCTAAACCACTGTAACTAATTTGTTGCGCAACTCCTCAGCCACCCTCTACCCCATTTATCATTGCTCGGTTTCTGACCACAAGACCACTGTTGACCAGATATTATGTGGTTGATGAGCATTGATAAAAGGGTATAGGATGAGAAACACCAACTTTGTATCAACAGATGGTCTTTTACTATGCATGAGTAAGCACTAAGAGGCAGGAGTGGTTGGGCAGTGTATATGTGTTGTACAAAAGCACATGTTTCAATGTTTATTGACTGAATGAGCAGCTGCCTGTTGGCTTCCTTTATAAATGTGGCATTAATCAGCAGATTTCGTTTTTTTTCTTTATTGAGAAACACATTGGAATTATTGTCTATGGTAATTGACCATACACTCAGAGACTGGTTTAAAAACATTGGAGTATTGCTTTAAAGTAAAAACAGCCCTTTGGATTTTGACCCAAGCCTTTCAAAATGAGCCATACAGGTTTGGACTCTGAGAAGAGCCAGCTTGGAAATGTGGTGTGGTATTTGAAAAACTCTGAGAGAGCCATTCATGAGTGCTTCTCTGTATGTGTGCTGTGGCCATGGGTGTCCACCAAAATAAAAACACTGCAGCATGACTTTAAAGGTTAGGAGCTGTGCTACAGGCAGGAGTGCATCACTTTGCAAATATCTCCTGGAAATAACATTACTACTGCACACTGGTGAGACTGGTGAGAATGTACAGTGTTTTTGTTTGTAAAATAAAAATGAAAGAATTAAGGAAGTTAATTGAAACCCTAGATGTAGCTCTGAATAATATGTTGCCTCATTGGTCTGTAAGTATATGCATGGAGCCATGCAGCTAATTGGGTTTGCCATGACTTTTTAAAGTGTGGTGTTTTTCCTATCATCAGTAGATTGCGGGTTTAATCCCAGGTGATGTCACAGCCATCTGCTGCCAAGACTCCATGAAAGCATAGTTGGCCTGGGTGGGTAGGATGGCCCTCCTTCTCCTCCCATCACTCAGTGAGACAGGGTTATCATTCTCCTCCAAGAGCATGGACCTTTGTAATGATGCATTAGCAGCAGTTCAAAAAGATGTGGTGGCACGATATGTGCTTGAGACTTTCTAGCATTAGCCAGAAAACAGTTGCTGTTTTCAGTATTCAAACATTAGGTCAGATACAATGGAACATTGTTTTTCTGTACAGATCAAAAGAGTTATCAAAGCCCTATAAGCATTATTAATGTAGGTTCATGAAAACTAGGATCATGAAAATATGACCTTTGTCTTAGCTGTTTTAGCTTTAGCTTTGGCTTTCATATTTATTTACTGGCTGCTATTTAGTGGTATCCATTATTCATTCTGCCATGCAATGTTTGCTGTGCTACTGGCTGCAGCACAGCCAGAAAGCATAATAAATCCATCTCCAAGTGTAACAGTTGGCAAGGTGTTCTTTTCATCAAATGCTGCTCCTTTTATTTGCCAAACATACTGTGGGTGACTGTAGCCAAAGAGTTTAATTTTGGTTCACCAGCCAACCTCGCTTGTTTCCATAATGTCTTTGGCTTATCTAGATCTTGCTTTGCAATGTTGTTTCACAGGTAAGGCTTCTTCCATGCAAATCATGTTTGTGGAAGCAAAGATAAACAGTAGAACAGGGTACAGCATTCAACAGCCGCCCACCTGCTGTTGCCCAATGCATCACGCAATAGCCTTTTCTCTTTAATGGAGTTGATTGAGCAACAGGTGTAGTGACATTCATCTCCAGTGAGATCTGTGCAAAACGTCACTCTTCACTCTGTAATGGAAAGCGGTGAGGTCTTTGTTACTGCGTGCCAGCTTTCGCAAACAATAGCCCCGTCCCTGCAATCCAGAAATAGTGTTGGCTGTTTTCTTTACCCAAGGTGATTATTAGACATGTGATGATGTGAAGTCTGCATGTACGTGCAATGTGTTGGCGCTGGCATGTTGCACAAATGAACATCAACACCAGAGCTGAATTACCGAGGACTGTTGTTGTGATTGACAGTGGAGGTTGGACAGGAAGCAAGCATTCAGGTTTGAGGTCAAATACTGGCAAACAAGGGCATATTATATTCAGCTTTGGTTGAACTATGATAACCTCTACGTACCCTGTAATGTTTATAGACAAGCTTCAGCTGATGATTTGGTGAAAAACATCAAAGTTATGTTAAATATTTCTTCCTTAGCCCAAGAATAATCAGCTGAGACATGTTCAGCATTGGAGTTATGAGGCCAACGTTGCTAACAAGTACAGGTGGCTAATAATCAACAATTAACAATGTGTAAACAAAACTGCATCAAGTTGTTTAGTGACCTCACATAGATGTGCTTATGTGGCTTCTGTGACAGTATGGTATACGAAGAACCTTGCATAGTTAAAACAGTAATAGCAGCCACCTTGGAGCATTCATTTCATTTTTTGTCTAATGTCTATAAATAAGTGCTAAAGTGAAGAAGTAAACTTCAAACACTAAACCTGTCTTGGCTGATCAGTTACATTTGGGCTAAGAGGGGAAAAGTGTACACTAAGTCTTTACCAAACTATACCACTTTGAAAAAACAGATACACATCAGTTTTACGTTCTACATGTAGACTTCCTATACTCACTATTGAACACAATGCTAGGCTACAGGGCTCCATATGTTTAGGTGTTTATGAGAAGTGAACATGTGTTAGGGTCCTATGAGCCTGCACTCACCACTTCAAATTCTGACTGGTCAAGTGGTTCGGTCTGATAGCCACACTTCTATAGCTCCACTTGGTGCCGCCCCCCTACCAACCTAGGGGGAGGCTTACGAGTGCACCCAGTGGGCCATAAAATGGGTTGGCGCCAGAGCCCTGGGCCTGCATTTTCCTGTTAACCCATCTGTCAGCGGGAAACCCAGGGCTGGATTAAGAGCACAGGAGGCCATGTCTTGCTTGTTTCCCTGTCATTACCCTCCCCACACACATACACACACACACACACACACACACACTCAGACAGTCAGCTGTTACTGTTTTCAAAAAGCCAAATCGCCAATCTAAGACACCACTAAGGACTTCTGCAGTGCCAGCTTTTCGGGCCAAGCCCCTCATGGTTAGAGCGACTTGATATTCCATACAAATATCCTTTTATATATACTTTATTTTAACTTTTTTTAAACTCCATTTCATTTATTAATACCAAATAAACGAATGTCTACATTCAGGAGGACAGTGAACAGTAGAAGATGTAAAGAAAGGTGATGATCAGCTCATAAAAGCTATTCAACAGGCAGGTGTCCCCCTCCGAAACAAAGAAGAATATGACTAGAATAGGACTATTCCTTGCCAGGCATAGCCTTTAAACTCCGTCTTATTTATAATTCAGTTCATGTCTGGTTGATGGTGCAGTTAAATGTATACTCAGAAAGTTACGATCAGCTGAACTTACAACTGTGCATAAGTTGTGTTGTCGGAACCAGCCCGTGGTTGAATCTTGACTGCAACAGCAGGCAACTGCCCTTACATATATTATATATCTACACATTACACCTACAGGAGCTTTTATAATGTCCTATTCTAAATCCATAGGCATTAATATTCTTCTGGGAAGTTTTCTACAATATTTAAAAGTGTGTCTGTGGGTTTGCTGAAGCATTAAGATTTCCCTTCACTGGAGGCCAACCCTCGAAAAACAACCTCATAGCATTATCCCTCCTCCACCAAACTTTACAGTTGGCACAATGCAGCCAGGCAGGTAAAGTTCTCTTGGCATTCACCAAACCCATATTTGTCCATCAGACTACCAGATAGAGAAGCGTGAGTCCTCACATCATACATTTCCACTGCTCCAGCGTCCAGTGTTGGTGTGCTTTACACCACTCCATCTGACACTTGGCATAGTGCTTGGTGATGTAAGGCTTGCGTGCCGCTGATCGGCCATGGAAACCCATGCCATGAAGCAACTGGCGCACAGTTTTCATGCTGCTGTTAATGCCAGAGGAGGTTTGGAACTCGCTTTAGAGCTTTGGCGACTACATGCCTGAGCACTTGGCGACCCCGCTCTGTAGCATTATTACTGTCCCATGCTCAAATCTTTAGAAAAAGAAAAAAAAATCTTTGTGAACATCCTTATTAAATGAACATAAACACCTTTAACACCAGGATATGACTTCCTTCTCCACTGCTAAATAAAAGCTAATCTAGCAAAGCTAATTTGGCTTTGCTTTGATTCCTGATAGGACATATGATTGACTAGATTTTGTCTTGCCAGTTATCTACAAAAACCTTTATTACAAAGAGTTGATCTGATAGGTGATTACATGCTCATGTGGCATTGTGTGCAGCAGTGTGCAACATTATCAGCAATGAATAAAAGCATTTTCATCAAAAAAATGGGACAGAAAAAATATTTTTGAAAGTCAGGGCACCTTAAAGAAAGCTGAAATACAGTACTGTCCTGGGAAGTACAGGACGTCCCAATATTCATCATGGCTTGTGGTTTTTGTGTGTGTGGGGGGGGAATTTTCTGTGGGAGGCTTTTCACAGACTTGTTGATGCAGTGTAGAGCACAGTATCTGCTATAGTTCAACTTTATAGTTCAAGGTAAATCAAACTGTGCCCTATACAACAATCAAGACAGTTGCTCATCTATTGCTGCACAGTTTGTGTTGCTCATCTAGTCCTTCATCAGTGGTCACAGGACACTGCGCATAAGTGCTGTTGGCTGGATGTTTTTGTGGTTGGTGGACTATTCTCAGTCCAGCAGTGACAATGAGGTGTATAAAAACTCCAGCAGCACTGCTGTGTCTGATCCACTCATATCAGTGCAACACACTAACATGCCACCACTATGTCAGAGTGACTGAACTGCTGAAAATGATGCACCATCCAAATAATACCTGCACTGTGGTGGTCCTGTGGAGGTTCTGACTATTGAAGAACAGGGTAAAAAGGGGTTAACAAAGTATGCAGAACTACAAAGTGAGCCTACAGTATATGGCGAGAAGACCTGATAAAATTTACAATGGGTGTAGAGGCTCTCTCTCTCTCTCTCTCTCTCTCTCTCTCTCTCTGTGTATATATATATATATATATATATATATATATATATATATATATATATATATATATATATATATATATATATAGGATGTATATATCCAAAGACATATATATGATATATATATATATATATATATATATATATCATATATATGTCTTTGGATATATACATCCTATATATATATATATATATATATATATATATCCTATTGTTAGGGAACAACATGGTAGATGTGTTTAATAGAGTGGACAGTGAGTGGACACAGTGTTTAAAGACTTCAATGGCACTGCTGTGTCTGATCCACTCAATAACACATGACCACGACATCAGTGCCAGTGCAGTGCTAATAATGATACACTGCCCAAATACATATCCAAACCTGCTCAAACCATATCCACACACACACACAGCTTCTCCCTCAGGGTCGCAGGGGGTGCTGGAGCCTATCCCAGCTGTCATTGGGTGGAAGGCAGGATACACCCTCGACAGGTAGTCAGTCCATTGCAGGACAGACAGACAGACATACACATTCACACCTAGGGGCAATGTAGCATGTCCAATTGGCCTGACTGAATGTCTTTGGATTATTGGAGGAACCTGGAGAACCCGTAGGAAACCCACGCAGACACAGTGAGAACATGCAAACTCCACAAAGAAAGGACCCTGATTGCCCAGCTGGGGAATCGAACCCAGGCCCTTCTTGCTGTGAGGCGACAGCACTTCCCACCGTGCCACTCTGCCGCCCAAACCATATCCAGGCCTTCATTAATTTTATAGGGGGCCAAGACACCAAAACAGAATGTATTGTAAGCCTACTGTTTTTGTTCTCTTTATATTCAGGAAGGCTGGCTCTTGTCTTCTGATACAAGCTCTGAGTTTCAGTCCATTGTGTAATATCATAATATGACTGGGGGTCCCCAGCAGATCCCATCAGAAATCCATCCTGTGGTGTGAGGGGAGTTTTGATTGCCCCTATCTTTGCCTGAGAGATAAGCTTGGATTCTAAAGCCAGCTTATGTGATTGTTGTCTCTCGCCAGGGGAAGTGAGATCTGGTGGTAGTCAGATGGAATGATTTGATAGAGGGACACACAAACAGACAGACAGACAGACAGACAGACACACACACACACACACACACACACACACACACACACTTTGCTGAGTAAGCTAAAGCAGACACAGCTAACCACAGCACGGCATTCCAGGAGACACATGGGTATTCTCAGCAATCTGTCTGGCCAGCTGGCTAATACAACCAAGAGACCTGTTATGGGGAGACAGAGAATGTGTTTGTGCATCTCACCAGATTCGCATATTTAATCAGACGTTTAGTTTAGACTGTTTGGAGGGGAAAATGACCCTGCGCAGGAGGGTGTTCCTTTAGCCGTATGATATTACAAGGAAACTGAAGAACCATGTTAGCTGAGTGGTTGTTAGTTTTTTTTAATCAATCTTAATTTGAGTGCACTCTGTTTTCATTGAAATTCATTGAAATTATAAAGTACAAACATATCCAATTTTTTAATAGAACTTGATATGGTCCTGTATTTGTTTGGTTTTACACTCAACTTAATCAAATTAAAGACATTTCTGGGAATTTTGGATGCAAAATTATACGTACTGATCTCCTTCATTAAGTTCCTCCTCTGAAAATAAACCAATTGTGTCAATAAGCATAACAAATAATGTCTACAGCTATTCATTTCATTTTGATATTGTTAGTAATTTTCCAATTAACTCCTTGAAATGTCAAGGACCTGTAAATGGACATTTCAATTCCTCATAACTCAAAAGTGTCTACCGTCTTTTAAAGCTTCTATTCTTTTCAGGAGTTGCTTTCAGTGTTTGAAAGAAATCTGCAACAATATTTTCCCTCCAAAATTCTGTCTGCTTCTCATGATCAAAGTAATCCCAAACACATTCACTGAGGTCTGCACTTTGGGCTGGTCAGTTCATTGTTCTGAGAACACAACAGCTTCTTTGTTTCATTTGTAAATTGTCCTTTTTTGTCTGTTTTCTTAGTGATGATTTTAAGTACTGTGCATCTGATGATGACAGGTTTTGTGCTGTAGCAGGTCTTGCACAGTTATTCTCTAATCATTTTTAGAACTGTGGTTCTCTGCCAAGGGTTTCAACGGCATTGCTAAGGCTCTCAGACTCCAGTGAACCACAGTGAGAGCCATTATGGAGAAAATGAAAAAACACATGGAGAAAACTTAGAACTGTGGTGAGCCTTCCCAGGAGTGGCTGGCCTACCAAAGCGCAAGAGCGCATTGACGACACAATCAGGAGGTTAAACATCTAAAGACCTGTAGACCTCACTTGCCTCAGTTAAGGTCAATGTACATGATTCCATAATAAAAACAAAAACACTGGGCAAAAATGGCATCAATGGGAGAGCTGCAAGAACGCAAAGGCTTGTCTCACATTTGCGAAAAAACATCTAGATGAGCCCTAACGCTTTTGGGATAATGCTCTGTGGGCTGATGAGTCAAAGATGGAACTTTTTGGAAGATATGGGTTCCATTAAATCTGGTGTAAAGCGAACACTGCATTCCACTTTAAGAACGTAACACCAACAGTCAAACATGGTGGTGGTAGTGTGATTGTCTGGTGCTGCTTTTCTGTACGACCTGGATGATTTGTCATATTTGAAGGAACCATGAATTTTGCTCTCTATCAGAAAATCCTGAAGGGGAATATCTGCCCCGTAGTTGGGTTATACAGCAGGAAAGTGATCTGAAGCACAAAAGTCCAGCTCTGAATGGCTCAAAAATGTAGTGGCCTGACTTGAATCATATTGAGATACTATGGCAAGATCTTAAACAGGCAGTTCATGCTCAAAAAACCTCCAATGTAGCCACATCAACGCAATTCTTCAAAAGGACTGGGCCATAATTCCAACACTGTAGTTTAAAAGACTCATCAAAAGTTATTGTTTGATTAAAATTACTGCGAAAAGTGTCACAGCCAGTTATTAGGTTTTGGGGGCAATTACTTTTTCACATGGATAATATAGACTTTGAATAAATCTTTATCTTCAGTAAATGGCATGATCACTTAAAAGCTGCATTTGTGTTTATTTGTGTTGTGTTTATCTTATATTAAAATTTGTTGATGATCTGATTAGCTAAAATACAAGAAATCAGATGAGGGGCAAAAAAACTTTTTCATAGAACTGTAGATTGAAGATAATCTAATCTCCTCAGAAATGTCTAATGAAAAATAAATAACTCTTACTTAATGGCTTTTGTTTTTCACTGTGAATTAAATAAATGAGGGTGTTTAAAATAAATGTGACTTTTGCACAGTAAATTAAATAAATTAAATAAATGTGACTTTTGCAGAGTACTGCAAATTTTTATGTACAAGTTATGTTAATTTTAATTTGCAGTAACAACTGTGCCAACTACTAAGTCAACTGACCAAATCGAAGCAGAAAATAAATTACTGAGTTGAAAATCAATTAGACATTTAAAAAATAGACACAGCATATTGACATAATAGAAATGCCGGTACATAGTCTCTTATCATTGTTACTGTTATTAGGGTTAACAATATTGATAATTGATGCTAATAATTAATACTAATAATCATGCTATAGGCCAGTATCTGAATTTTTCTCACTTCTTTAAATAAAAGAGATTCATGTAGTATGTTGTTATGTTTTAAATTCAAAACATGCCATTGACCTCCCAAACTACACAGTCCATATTTATATGGGAATTATGCTGCAAATCATTTACATATACACATACACATCAAGCTCATTTACATATACATATCTTAAAGGCACAGTGATAAAAACCAACCTGTTTAATTGTAACAGGTAAAGAAAGGTTGAATTATAAATGTTTTGAGCCCTTTTTATGCTTATTGAAAGTTCTTCATTCTGATGCATTTGAGTTTTGGTAAATGTATACTTGAAATGTTGTCCTATAGGATAGTATTAGCATCTCTCCTCTGACCATTAGATCTTCCTGCACTAAAGGCCTTCAGTCCATGGCCATGTTAGCTAGTTGCTTTTGCAACCCTAGTGGCTAGGGGGTGGGGGCTTGGGGGGAACACATGTGTCGCCTGCTGCCTGCTGACCTCATCCAGGCACAGGACAAGAGGAGCCCTTTGGAAGCGCTCCAGGTTTGAGAAATCTGAACCAGCCGAAAAACCCTTATTCACAGATTATATTTTCTTCTACGTCCAGTTCTGTGTCTCAACAAAAGCAATAGCTGCCAGAGGAGAAGCTTTGGCAGGCCTGCGAGGGGGACTAGACGTGCTCAAAAGCGTTTGGAAGGTGTAAGAGAGGGACGTGATTTTGCGTTTCTTGGCACGGCCCATAAGCCGGTCCTCTCAGCATGTGCAGTTGTCACTAAAAATGGAGTTCCCTGCTCGATCCTCTCTCTTCATACCACATGTTGCCAGACAGCTGCTGGACCGAAAAAAAATCCAATTCTAAGACATATTTATCAGAAGGGAGGACGCGGGAGTCCAAGGTCACTGCCGAAGTTCCATACTTCACTGCTTTTAACACTCTGCTTGAATTCTTCTGCCATTACGTCAATGCTTTAGACATCCGTCAATTGCTAAATCACATGGCAGGGATCTGAATGTATGCTGAATGTGCTGGAGAATGTACGTATGATTTCAGTTAACTTGGCTTTGCAAACATCTTGAATTATTGTTAATGTTGTTGACTACAGTTGTTCAACTCTGGAAATGTATGCAGTAATTGAAATAAAACTTTCATTGTTGTTTAGCAGTGGAGAGTAACAGTATTTTAATGCTAAATAATAAATAATGTCGGAAGTTTACTTCTTTAGTTTTGCACTAGAGCTACAAGGCTAATGTAGCTAAGAAATAATGAAAGCTAGGAGCACTCCATCAATCAAACTGCAAACCTGTATTAGCAAATACATTAACTCGGATGAAGTTTATCTTACCTTAGAGCCAGCCTAATTCTGTCTGGAATGAAATTAAAACAACATCCTTCAGACCATCAGTATATTGTGTATTTTAATGACGTGTTTCTCAGTAACACCCTTTTTTAGCCTAATAATTCTGACTAATTACTGCCACCGCCGTTCTCACTGCAGGTTTGTTCACCTCCGAGTTTTGTTGGAGGAAGTAGCATTCTAATTGGCTAAAAGGAATGTCAATCATTGTTTTGCAAATGATCAACTTATCACAGTTTTAATCCCTGTTGGCTTCATCAGCCTTCCTGTTGGCTTCAAGTAGCTCCAGCGCTAAAAACTAAAGTAGCAAACTTGGGGCTTCAAAGCTGTCTGGGCTGATGGACTACATTGGGGGAATAACGTGTAAATTTGATTTTTTTGCCAAACTATTTCTTTAAAGTAACAAAGTAGACCAGCATTACTCAAGAGCTCGAGAGAAAAGGCCAGAGAGCGGGTTCTTTTCTTGGCAGTCAGCCTGCATGGTGTTTTAATCCTCTCTTTGACAACACTTTACCAGACGCCCCCAGCGTGCGCGCACACACACACACACACACACGCTGCCGCCTCCCTCGCAAGCTCTTTCAGCCCAGCAAGAGAGGAGCATAGGCTTCCACTATTGTATAGCAAGCCACATAGTGAGTGTGTATGTATGAGAGGGCTTAAGTGTGTGTGTGTTGTCAGAAATAGGATTAAGTCACTCTGAGGGTCACATGGCATTCAGAGTAAAGCAGTGTTTTACAAGACAGGGATTATGCTTGGCCTTGGAAGCTCAGATAGAGGCCAGGCTGCCATGCCTTGTGAGCCTGCCACAAAGAGGTTGACTTCATCGCAATTTTGTGCTCACTCTGCACCATAGGTGTTACTATTCACTTGGCAGGCAAATGTTTGGGGCTATTAGGGCTTGACACGGACCACCATCACTGGTGTATCATTCAACCTTCTTTGCCTTTCTTTCATGATCAATGTTTTTGGAACCATGTCTAGAGTAGGGGTCAGTGTAGTAGCTTGACCAATGTGTTTCACTAATATGTTAGAAATGGAGAACAGCAGGAGCACTTTGCCAGTTCTTGTTACTGAAAGAGTCACTGTTACACTACTGCAAGCATGGTAGAATATATTGTCACTGTCGGAACAAAATCTTGTGTGTCCAAAATAGTAACTACACCAGAGAAGGGAAAAACATTCTTAACTTTGAATGGAAGTTAATGTAAGAAGATTTTTCCCAAATAGTTTTAGGGCATTTCTATAGCTCCATTCATCATGACATTTCAACATAGTGTAAACAGCTTTCTGTAAAAAGAAAAAAAATATATAATAAGGAATGGAAAAAAAATGGTGATAACATACTGTTTACATAATACGCATTCTCTCAAGCAGCTTCATTAGGATCCACCTGGGATGCTTCTTCAGCAGGACTGAAGAAGGTACACATATACTGAGAGCAGTGGCATAACTAGGATCTTAAGGGCCACAGTGCATTAAAGTATCCCCACATTTGAAAATTGCTTTCAAGGAATACAAAAGGACAATGATGCTCTCAAGGCACGCCACTCAACCTACTAGCATCTAATGTTCACCTAATTGTTTACATTAGACTACCTATGTAAGACGATGAGATGAGGATCAATAATAAATCATGTTGCAAATTAAGGATCTGTTTGAAAAGAGTTATCATGGATGTAATGTATCATGAATCAGAGGAGTTAGGTCTGGCTGGATATTTTAGGTGGAAGCTAACTGGTGATGTATGTTGCTAAGAAATTGGATCTTTCTGTGAGTCACTAGTGTAAAATTGTATCAGTGTCTGTAAGAGGCCCAATAAAAATTTTAGGGGCCCTGGTCGCCATAGGACCTTCCGTGCCATAGCTCCCAGTGCAATTGCCTCCCTGTCCCCCAGTAGTTACGCCAGTGGCTAAGAATTTGTTGCTTGCTGTGGTAGTATTTCATGAGAAATATTCTTTTCCATTTAAAATATTTGTGTTGGAAAAAATCTTACATACATTCAGTTGCCAGGTACATTTTGTCTGTTTTTTGGGCCACTTCGTCATGTACACCTACCATATAGGTGCATCTTGAAGGTTGCAGCCTATCTTTTACTGTATGAAATATAAGTCCCACCATCAATGGAAAGTGACCACCGTAGGACCCCTGCTGACCAGACGGTAATATCATCCAATGCTTCTTTTCAAATCAAGGATATTAACCGGGAGTAATATGGAGCAATAGGGAGTTCTGGGAAGGCTTTACAGTAGATGTTGGAACATTGCAAAAAATCAAAATTTGATTGCATTCAGCCACAGGATCACTAATTCAGGTACTAGTTTAGGTCAGGTGCTGATCTTGGATGATTAGTTCTGGATCACAAACACCTTCTCCAACTCATCCCAAAAGCAGTGGATGGAGCTTCATTTTTCCAGAGAACACACTTTCACTGCTCCACAGCCCCGCGCTGGTGGGCTTCATAGCCCTCTACAGTCATGGCCAAAAGTTTTGAGAATGATACAAATATTAATTTTTACAAAGTCTACTGCTTCAGTTTTTATAATGGCAATTTGCATATACTCCAGAATGTTATAAATAGTGATCAGCTTAACAGCAATTAATTGCAAAGTCAATATTTGCCTAGAAAATTAACTTTATCCCCCAAAACACATTTCAACTTCATTGCAGCCCTGCCTTAAAAGGACCAGGTAACATCGTTTCAGTGATTGCTCCATTAACACAGGTGTGGGTGTTGATGAGGACAGGGCTGGAGATCAATCTGTCATGATTAAGTAAGAATGACACCACTGGACACTTTAAAATGAGGCTGGTGCTTGGCATCATTGTTTCTCTTCTGTTAACCATGGTTATCTCTAAAGAAACACGTGCAGTCATCATTGCACTGCACAAAAATGGCCTAACAGGGAAGAGTATCGCAGCTAGAAAGATTGCACCTCAGTCAACAATCTATCGCATCATCAAGAACTTCAAGGAGAGAGGTTCCATTGTTGCCAAAAAGGCTCCAGGGCGCCCAAGAAAGACCAGCAAGCACCAGGACGGTCTCTTAAAAGTGTTTCAGCTACAGGATCGGGCTACCAGCAGTGCAGAGCTTGCTCAGGAATGGCAGCAGGCAGGTGTGAGTGCATCTGCATGCACTGTGAGGCGGAGACTCTTGGAGCAAGGCCTGGTCTCAAGGAGGGCAGCAAAGAAGCCACTTCTCTCCAGAAAAAACATCAGGGACAGACTGATATTCTGCAAAAGGTACAGGGAGTGGACTGCTGAGGACTGGGGTAAAGTCATTTTCTCTGATGAATCCCCTTTCCGATTGTTTGGGACATCTGGAAAACAGCTTGTTTGGAGAAGACGAGGTGAGCGCTACCACCAGTCTTGTCTCATGCCAACTGTAAAGCATCCTGAAACCATTCATGTGTGGGGTTGCTTCTCAGCCAAGGGAATCGGCTCTCTCGCAGTCTTGCCTAAAAACACAGCCATGACTAAAGAATGGTACCAGAATGTCCTCCGAGAGCAACTTCTCCCAACCGTCCAAGAGCAGTTTGGTGATCAACAATGCCTTTTCCAGCATGATGGAGCACCTTGCCATAAAGCAAAGGTGATAACTAAATGGCTCAAGGAACAAAACATAGAGATTTTGGGTCCATGGCCTGGAAACTCCCCAGATCCCAAGTTCTCAAGTCCCATTGAGAACTTGTGGTCAATCATCAAGAGACGGGTGGACAAACAAAAACCTACAAATTCTGACAAAATGCAAGCATTGATTGTGCAAGAATGGACTGCTATCAGTCAGGATTTGGTCCAGAAGTTGACTGAGAGCATGCCAGGGAGATTTGCAGAGGTCTTGAATAAGAAGGGTCAACACTGCAAATATTGACTTGCTGCATTAACTCATTCTAACTGTCAATAAAAGCTTTTGTTACTCATAATATGATTGCAATTATATTTCTGTATGTGATAAAACATCTGACAAACACACATAAAAACCAGACGGCAGCAGATCATGTGAAAATATAATATTTGTGTCATTCTCAAAACTTTTGGCCATGACTGTAGGTGTTGCTGGGCCTTGGACATGATGCTGACCATAGGCTTATGTGCAGCTGTTCCAAAGTCTCCCATTCTTTTGAGAGTGCTTTTCAACAGAGATTATGCAAGCCGTGTGTACATCTGTGTCAGCAATAGGTGCACCTTAAAGTAGTGGAATACATTATTTAGAAAGGGTGTCTGGATACTTTTGTCCTTTAAGTGTAAGCCTTGAGTTCAGAATTGTCTTTGTAATAATACAAACACACATTAAATAAGGATTGGCACTTTTTGTTAAATATTCACACACCGGAGACATGAAATTTGCAGTGCTGTGCTTAAGACCATGGATGAAAATGTGGTTCGATAGAACACAGTCTCTATTAGACGCACCTGATTACAGAGCTGTTAAGGCCAAAAACATTGTACTGACGCATTTGAACCCAACCTGAACCAGACTTAGCGTTAATCTAAACTATGTGGCCCAAGGCGGAGATTTGATCCACTTGTTTACCTTGCTGAACGGATCTCCGAGACCGAGCCGACGATGCTTATTTGCAAAAGCTGATTTGTCGAAGCAGGAATGCGTGCTGTGCAGACATCAATATTTGCTTTTTGATTATCCTTGTTTTTATTCAGGCCATGGGTTAAGGCAGCCTCCAAAGACAAGTGTGAAACGAACACTCCTCTGCAGCAGCAGAGGAAGCAACTGTAGGTGATGGAGCTCTGTGCTTTACAGGTAGGGTCTAGAAACCTATTCACAAGATGAACAAGGAATATTATGATAATAACTCACCAAACCTGTCATGGGTGTTTGACTGCCTCTGGGAGGAGTGGAAAATTGTGTAATTATTATTTTTCATTCCATTAAACACATAATAATTCTTCTCTATATTAAGCTAATAACACATTTATATATAATAACTCATTTCATATTCTGTGCATGTACTCTTTGAAAATGTATGGTGGAAAAAAACCCTAATTTATACAACTTAACTTACCCCAGATTTAGACGAGATAAAGTTTGGTGTCAAAATTTTGGCCTCGTTACTTTAGTGCTGGAGCTAAAATGTGAAGGTTGCTAACAAGCCCTAGAAGTCAATAGTCACCCAAATATTTTCTTTAAATACATCCCCAAAACTCCTCCTCTCAAGGTTGTGCAGACTTGGTGTGGATTAGAGCACAACATAACTTACTGTGTGCTATAAAAATGAACAAAACCTCACCATGTATCTGAAAGCTGTGGGCAGCCATTTAGACAACATGTTATGAAGGAGAGTCGGCTCAGAATCTGACTCCCCTTTATGTTCACGCACGTCACAGGAACTTATGGATGCTAGATTTCAGATGTGATCTTTAAAAAAGTATGGTGGGACAAAAAGGGTGCGTGATTGGTGGAATATCTCAGATGAAGTTGTGGGGACTGTGGGGACAAGGCAGCTGCTGTTGAGCTCACAGGGTCAATATCCAAGGCCTTGACCTTTCCTGCTTGGAAAACAAAGCACAGGTGGCCCTGCCTCATGAGAGGTCAGGCAAGTTATTTTCAGGTGGGCTTTTTCCCCACTGGACACACCATGGTTAAGTTCCGATTGTTACATTTATTGCGTTGCTGTCTAAAGCTTTTTGTTGCCTGTGCTGAGTAGGCCTGTCTATCCAGATTGCTTGCATAAAATCAACTTTTAAAACATAAAATGCTGAAATCTTTTAAATAAGATTGACACCTGCTGGTTATTATAAAGCTAATTGGAAACTCAATGCATAATAACAGAATGCAGACTTCTGATGTGGAATGACTATAGCACATAGTAATTGCACACAAATAGTT
This sequence comes from Pygocentrus nattereri, assembly GCF_015220715.1. Classification (NCBI taxonomy): domain Eukaryota; kingdom Metazoa; phylum Chordata; class Actinopteri; order Characiformes; family Serrasalmidae; genus Pygocentrus; species Pygocentrus nattereri. The sequence continues at coordinate 26,320,418 of NC_051233.1, forward strand.
TTTTTTAGGAATTTTCTAAATATGCACTATTTAGAAGTCTTTAAGAGGTTTTTGGTCACAATTTACTGTACTGTGGAATGACAGGTTATAACAACTGACTTTGTAGCTTTGTAAATGTCACAGTGACATTATGCTAATGATGTGATATAGCTTAACTATTACAATGAAACTCATTCTGCACAAAAGACCACAGAAAATGATTAACATAATTACAGGCCTATGAATAAAAATGAATGAATGAATTAACATGCTTTTTGGTGCCTTTTTTCTTAAAAAAAAAACATGTCAATATCTTTCCCCAAAATATACATATCTTCTTATTATGAATCTACAGAGACATAAGTTTACTGTGAAATGTCTTTGTCTTGTCGTGTGGTCCCTAGAGAAGTGATCCGGAGTGTCTAGTTCAAATAGAACACAACGCTCTTCCACAGCTGTGAGATCTACTACCCCCTGCACAGCTGTTGCTGACCCCCCCAGACACTCTCCTTTTCTCTCTCTCACCACCCTAAACATACCAACACACACCAGTCAGCCACTAACACTGCCCGTGTAGGCCGAAAGTGACTGGAGGCGTCTATACAGTACAATTTTATAAAAGTATTCATTAAAAACTGATGTAGACTTTTGATTTTATTGAGTTTTATAGCTTTTTGGTCACTGAAGTACAATGGTGCTAGTTCTGAATTAGTGATTAGGTCCTAATCAAGCCAGACTAGTTTTATTAGGGATGTAGGTCATTAGTGGCATGGACAAGAGTTGGATATTGAAATTCAATACCTTCATGGTACTGACGGTATTAGTCCTACCTGGCTGTCTGAATGCAACTGACTAAATAATTCCACTTTCAGAATTTCCTTATGTGTGTCAATCAGAGTGTTTTGACGTGAAAGGCTTCATTACTGTCATTAAATATAATGACTGCAACTCACACTAATTTCTTACCAATTTTTCAATTCCCCATATTGTGCTTGCTGAAGGAAAGTGTTGGGACAACAACATGGATGGCACAGCAACATCTGGACTATCTTCCACCTAGCAGTGCGCCTGTACAGTCAAAGATTGCATGGTGAAATGATTCTTCAGGTGGAGAATGATGGATGGAGAATGTGCTGTACGGTTCTATTTGAAACCTTTTTGAAGATGGTTCTATATGGCGCCAAAAACGCGGCCAAGCTTTTAACAATAGAAGAGCCGTTTTTGATGTTAAATAGAACCATTTTCACAAAGGTTCTGTGTAGAACCATCTACACCACGTTCTCCATCAATCTGAGGAACCGTTTCACCACGCCAAGAAGCATGTAAATGGCGTGTCCATGGTTCTGCATAGAGCTAGATACTATCTTTACCTAAGAACCCTCTGTTTTCCTGATTGTATCCCGCCGCCAGGCTGCAGCCCGCGTGCGCGATGACGCTGTCGTTTAAAATTCAAAATTTAACGGAAAGTCAACGAATCAGCGCGAGCCGAACTAGCCGGTCTACAGAGTCACTAACAGTAACAGGTGAGCGAAATAGTCGAGTTTTTATATTGTTATTCTTAGAATTCATATTCTGGGGAATATTATTGTTATTAACAGACTTATAATGACATATTCCAATTGCTAACTAACGCTGCCCATCATGTTAATTATCGCGTTTTACTTCGCGTTACTTCAAATGGACCTTTCAGTCAGGTCAGTCAGGATAGCTAAGGCTAACCCGCTGTCTTGGCATTAATCTGTAGTGCAGTGAAATTGACGGTAAAAGCTATTGCTTTTTTAGGAGTTTGAGACGAGGCAGAGTTGAGAAAGCGCTCGGACATCAAATACTGCCTGGTAAGTTAGTTAATTAGCTAACTAGCTCAGTTCTTTATCTTTACTGGGTAACAGCTAATTTAACCTAGCTAAGTCAACTTAGCGTTAAGTTTGTATCCACAGTGCTGTAGCTAGGTTAGTTAAGTGCGATAGCAGCATGTAGCTACTAGGCTGGGTCACTTCTAGAAGATCTGGGACAGCTACAGTGATATCTTTTAATGTTTTACTGTGTAGTCGTTGCTGTCATTAGCTACAAAAAATATGAATATATGAATGCACTTTGTTAGTGTCTGGTTAATTTAAGCATGATTCATGTTATTCAAATGACAAGATTCTTATTTTCTGTAATCATAATGTAATGACCTTAACTATATTTTTGTTAAAACATCTCAATTTTATTGGTATTCATTTATTTATGGTATTAACCCTAAAAAGTAATGCACCAGAAAAATAATTAACCAATAATATCATTCTTTACCTACCCCTCTTGCCACCCTCACCTGTCATCAAGTGAAAATGCACATTGTGCACAGAGACCCTCCCTAATACTGATAATCAGACAGAACAGAGGACAGACAATTTTATTCTTTGCAGATATACTGATTATAAGTTTTGTCTTTCGATAGTTCTCAGGAAAATATTAATCTACCCACCTGTAATTTAAATGGAGATAAAGCAACAAATTACTCTCAGTTGAGAAGTGGACCCGATCTAATAAACACACTGGCACTCGACCTCTGCAACACTAGCCAGAGAAGTATCATTCTAGAACATTCCACCATTTCACAGACTTCAGAGCGAGGCGATCTGCAAGCCTGCAAAGCATTTTCACGTTCAAGGGCAAAAGTTCATGTCCTTTCTCTTACTCAAATCCTCTGGCAGAGCACTGCATGGCTGGCTGGATCAGTGTCATGCCATAACTGGCATTCTGTTGAGTGACCAGTGGAAATGGGAGCCTGGAGGTCAGCCAGCGAAGGCTCTCTAATGAAGATGCCTGATATGAGTGACAGGCCGGGACAGAAAGGGAGTGAGAGAAAGGAAGGTCGCATGCTGCTTGCACAGGTGGGTAACAACTAGTTTTATTTACTCAGTCACTTGCAATTCAATAAAATTTTGAAATACTTTTCTAAGAATTTCAGATGAGTTTTTTTTGCATAAATTCTTAGTTACACTTCGTTTCTTTTGTGAGGGGGGGTTAAATAAATTCTGTTCTGTTGGTGACTGCACTCGCTTTGAGTAACTGCTTTGCTGTTACTCAGACATCGCTCTTTGGTGCTGTAGCGCTTTATTTTAAAAGAAAAGGGAAGAATATTGCCTGAAACACTACCGTTCCTATGCTGATCGGTTGTGGGCGTTTGTATATGTTTTTCTGCAGTTCTATCGGGAACCCAGGACTTGAGTTTTTGACCTCATAGTTTTCATTATAGGTCCATCATTGAAATAAAATGTGCTTCTTGGCTTTTAATGAAATTTTAGGGTGTAAATGGAGAGCATAGCATTCTTCAGGCCCTAATCAAACCTAGATCTATTCTGGCTTTATTTAAGATGTGGTAGACCAGACAGAATGTTGGATTTGTTTAAGGAATTGTTAACCATACTTTACACATTTAGAATTATTTATTATTATATTAACCTTTATTTTCATTATTATTATCACATGAACTGAACTTAGAAATCACATGAATCCATGGGTGCCCTTGAACACAAGAGAGAGTCTCCAGTGAGCAACAGTGGCTGCATACGTCAATCAGTGAGTATACAATGCCTCTGTGGTTGTAGCCCCCTGGCTCTTGTTCTGGTACGTACGGCTTGTGGATTCTTGGTTCACTGGAACCCTATGAGGAGCCCTGGAGCTTTCCACTTTGCTATTGGTTTTGTTAGTTTGCTGCTTATTGATTTATCTATAGATACCACCATGGGGGTAGCTGAAAACCGCTTTTGTGAAAAGGGTGGTTCTATGGAACTTATTTATACAAATTATTTTGATTACACTAATAAAAATATGTGTGAAATTATTACATGGCCCTGTATGAATAGCAAACTGCTTTAATCACTGTATTAACTGTCCTGTCAATCAGTTACAATTGAATGTATTGAAAATGAATTTATAGAAAGTGTAAAACTTGTATTCACTATAATAAAAAAAAAATTCTGGACCTACTCAACAAACACAGGCTTTGAAGTGTCTATACCTTGCCTGAAAAATATATTGGGCAACACTGATATGTATTTTTAATGTGACCCTTCTTTAGTTGATAAAATAAATGCTGTAAGCAGAAGAAGATAATGGTGCATCAACCAGTGTTTTAGTGTAGAAGAGGTGCATATTCAATTTCTGAATGGTTAGTACAGTAATTAAAAATAAAATGTAAGCAGATAGTGTTGTGTGGGGCGTACGTCAGAACAGAGGGATAGTGAGACAGGTTTGCTAAGGCAGGTGTTAGATGGCAGAGTCTGTGTAGAAGGGTTATAAACTGCCTATCATCAGAATGCTGTTAGTCTTGTACAGGAGAGAACTGGCTTCTAATGTTTCATTATGTGTTACTGAACACCAGTGACACTTTAGCAAGCAAAGTTGATCTAGGATGTCATCTTGATATCCTTTTAATTAATTTGATACATGGCAGCACTAAACAGGGCACAAACAATGATGTGTATGGTACAGTAGATTTAGGGTCAGGTTCAGATTTATAATGTATAATATCTATATGGTTTCGTAACATTGAAAAAAGGCCTTAACCTCTCTGTCATCATTTAAAGGTACTGGATGCAACTGCCTGTTAAAAGACAATTTGTGGTATTATATTGCCAATGTAGTGTTGTTGGTAGAGGAGGCTTTCACATGTTCGTATCTGATTGCACATGGCTACTGGAAAATCTTGGGGAAAGTGAAAGTTATCCGAGTTGCTTTTTTAGTGTTTGAAAATGGGGCACATGTTTATAAGAACAGCTTTAATGATGCATTCTCTTATGTCTGTCTTATCATAAGACATGCATTGTCAAAGTCTCATGAGTGTTATTAAATCTGTTTTCATAGTCCCTTATTTGAAATGTTTATTCACAGAAGTTATTTGATTATAAGTGAATTTCAAGTTAACAGGTTTTCAGTCTATTTCTAAGCGCAAAGCAGTCCACTGAATTGCTGTCCGTGGTAATCAATAGCATGTGCCAGGAGTGTATTTAAAAAAGCAGGGAAATAAGAGAGCACTTTGTAGGGGAATGTATCAGTCATATAGTTTCTCTGCTGTGCTTCGTCTTAGTCTTACATAAGTCTCAGAAGATGCGTGGCTTTGCTTAAAAAGATTTCCTGTGAGATTACAGGTAGTGAGCAAAAGCCATCATGTTTGAACTCTTTGAATATCTTAAGAATGAGAAGTGATGTATTTTCCTTCCTAAACTGAGTATACATAACAACTTTTAAAATTTTTACAGATTTCACAGTCTTTTATAGAAAATACTTTTATTGTTCTTTTTTGTTAGTGCGCACACTAGATGATAAAGCAAAAAAGATGTTATCCCACACATAAGGAACTTCTGTTAAGGAAGGAATCTCAGATATTTCTGTTGTCACATGATACAAACAGAGCTGTTTCTGCTATGCACACACTAGTAGCACATCAAAAATGCAAACCGCAGAGTGAATGGGGGCACATCCAATCTAAAAAATTGTTTGAAGGAAGAAGGGCAAATTAGAGTTAAAATCACACGGTGTATGCCCATCTTTAACTGATGCTCATAGAATCTTTGATGCTTAAGGATGAGGATTTAGTCCAATTTACGTTCAGTGAAGAGTGGTATTATTCTTCTGCGTTTGCCAGCATAGTATGAAAATAATTTAATAGCCATATGTCAGTGTCATATGCTTAGGTAACCCAGGATGGCATACTTATGATTTTAGGGCAAACAGCGCTCTCTGCTGCCCATTGCACAATTTACAACTGATGCCTTGTTTCTGTATGTGTGTCTGTATCTTTTTTTAATTTTTTTATTTTTGTCTCTGCAAGTTATCAGACCAAATAAAACATACATACATTTCTCAGGCTGCCTTTATATTGTGAAACTGTAATGCAGCTAGTTGTATGTTGCGTGCTATAAGTTGCCCACAACCAAATTTCTGTGCAATTTGACAACTACATGGATTGGTTCATAAACTTACATGCAACATATTCAGTTACTCTGCTAGTTTACCAAATAAAACAACTTGTATTGTTTAATCTAATATTGTTCATTGTTAATAAAGGTCACTGCGAGTGACTGAGAGCGCGTCACTGTGAGCGACTGAGAGCGTGTCACTGCGAACGACTGAGAGCGCATCGTGGCAACGTTTTGTGCTATAAGCTCCTAAATCAACCAAAAGCGTTAAGTACCTGAAATATCATGGCTTCTGCTGGTTGTTTTGTCTGCTCAGAGTGTGGCATGTTTAGTTTAACCCCCTTTTCCACCTCTAGCGATAATGATAGTGGCTGTGTTTGTGCTAAGTACCAGCTAGTTAGCTCTCTGGTGGAGAAGGTGGACCAGCTAGAGGTGCGCATCCGGGGGTTATTAAGGACAGACAGCAAGATTCAGTGTTAGCAGCTGTGGGTGCCCTAGGGAGAGTTAGCACCCCCACGACTCCGGCGTTAGAGCCCTCACAGCAGGGTGAATAGGTGAAGACTCGGCAGTCTAGCCGGAAAGCTAAGGCTAATGCTAATGCTGAGGCCAAAGCTAGCCCACCAGAACACCACGGTCCTCTGATTCGCGTGTCAAACAGGTTTGCCCCGCTCAGTGAGGCACCCACTGTGGAGCCTGTTAAAAGTGCCCTGGTTATAGGAGGCTCGATTGTCCGACACGTGAAATTAGCTACTCCTTTAGGGGCGCCAGCAGTAACAGTTAGATGTTTATAGGGAGCAAGAGCACCGGACATTAGAGGCAACCTTAGACTGTTAGCTAATAAGAGATATTCGAGGATAGTCATTCATGTAGGGACCAATGATATCCATCTGGGATAACTAAGGGTAATATTAGAGAGGTGATTAAACAGGCCCAGACAATGTCCGATGCTGTAATTTGCTCTGGCCCCATTCAAGTGCGGTGCGGCGCTGAAACCTACAGCAGGCTTTCGGTGTTAAACTGCTGGTCCAAGTGGTGTTCCAAAAATCAAGTGGGCTTTATAGACAATTGGTTGCGTTTCGAGGGCAAACCTGGTCTTATAGGCAGGGATGGTGTCCACCCCACGCGGGAGGGTGCTGCATTACTTTCTCGCAGCATAGCTCAGTCTTTTAGTTAGTCGGCAGAGTAGTGTAAATAGCTGCTGACAGTGCAGAGCCGGGACCAGCCGCAGACAGACAGGCTAAACCGACCGTCTGCGAACCGCCTTGAGGCGTCACCCAGGTTCAACTTTATTGAGAGTATGTCTTTGCCCTGAATTAAAACTAAATTTAATCATAGAAAAACTCAATCAGCCTGTTTAAACAACCTAATCAATATATATCCTTATTCAGATGATAGCACTAACACCTTAGATCTAATAAAGTAGTAATTGTAGGAGATTTTAATATTCACTTTGAGAAGGTAGATGACCCACTAAAAAAGACATTTACTTAAATTCTAGACTCTGTTGGTATTACCCAAAATGTAACAGGGTCTACACACTACTGTAGTCACATGTTAGATTTCGTTTTGACACTAGGTCTTAACATAGACACGTTTAATATCCTACTGCAAAACTCAGCGATCTCCAAACATTACCTAATTTGTATGAGCTACGACTTAACCATAATATATGTATGTCCCCTCGCTATTCTACAAAGCACTCAATAAAACCTTTTACCGCCCTATAATTTATAGAAAATCTCCCAGAACTATCAACCCCAGTTTTCACTCCATCAGAAAATACCTACATTAGAAAATACCTTCCGATCTACTTTAGAAAATGTGGCGGCACTTAAAATAAAAAGAATAAGGCAGATAAAGCTCGCCCCATGGTACAATGATAAAACCCGTACATTAAAACAAAAAGTTCGGAAACTAGAGAGGAACTGGTGATAAACCAAGCTGGAAGTGTTCCACTCTGCCTGGAAGGACAGCCTTATAGAGTATAGAAATGCTCTCACTAAAGCTCACTCAGCATATCTGGCCTCCCTGATCGAAAATAATAAACATAATCCTAGAGTACTGTTTAGTTTGATTTCCCAAATCACAAAAAATCAGGCAGGTACTGAACCACAAATTCCGGCAACTCTCACCAGTGAAGTTTTTATGGACTTCTTTAATAATAAAATTGAAAATATTAGACAACAAATTCAACCCACAGTATTTAATCCAACTTGGCTGTCATCTGACTTGGCTGATATTAAACAAAACACAGTTGTAGGAAAAAGACTGGAAACTCTTTACCCACTTCCACAGCTAGAGCTAGAGAAGATTATCTCCTCTACAAATTGCACAACCTGCACACTCGATGCAATTCCCTCAAAATTACTCAAAGAAGTACTACCAGTTATTATAAACCCTCCTTTAACTATAGTAAACTCGTCCCTTAGTCTGGGCCATGTTCCCAAAGCTTTTAAACTAGCAGTTATCAAACCTCTGATCAAGAAACCAAATCTTGATGTTAGCGTATTGTCAAATTATAGGCCTATTTCTAACTTGCCATTTATATCTAAGATCTTAGAAAAGATAACTTAGTCCATATCTACATAAGAACCATATATATGAAAAATTCCAATCTGGATTCAGGCCACATCACAGCACTGACACAGCTCTAGTTAAGATAACTAATGATCTTCTTGCCTCTAATCAAGGCTACGTATCCCTGTTAGTGCTACTTGACCTTTCGCAGCTTTCAATACGATAGACCACAATATTCTCCTAGAAAGGTTAGAAAACATGGTTGGAATCACTGTGACAGCCCTATCATGGTTCAGATCTTACCTAACAGAACGTTATCAGTCAGTGTAAACAATTTATCTTCCAGTTATTCAAAAGTAAGATTTGGAATTCCACAAGGCTCTGTTTTAGGACCGTTATTATTTAAACTATACATGTTACCGTTAGGCACAGTTATAAGTAACCATGGCATTAACTTTCATTGTTATGCAGACGATACGCAACTGTACATATCAGCCAAGCCTGATGACAAATACAGATTAAAGAAAATAGAGGACTGTGTAAAAGACGTGAAGTGCTGGATGTTACGGAACTTCCTCCTACTAAACAGTAACAAAACAGAGGTTCTCCTTCTGGGTCCAAAATTGGCAAGAAATTAATTACCAGATTTAATTTTAAATCTTGCTGACTTTCCAGTTACACCTAGTTCAGCAGCAAAAAATCTCGGCGTCATATTTGATTCAGATTTATCATTCGATCAACACATAGGCAGCATCACTTGGACAGCTTTTTACATCTTCGCAACATTGCCAAGATAAGAAATACCCTTTCCCTGCGTGATGCAGAAACACTAGTACATGCCTTTATTACTTCTAGGCTAGACTACTGTAACGCACTACTGTCAGGATGTACGAGCAGGAGTCTAAGCAAACTTTAACTAGTCCAAAATGCTGCAGCCAGGGTCCTCACTAAAACTAGAAAATTTGATCATATCACTCCAGGGCTATCATCACTTCATTGGCTGCCTGTTAAATTCCATATTGATTATAAAATTATTCTATTGACGTATAAAGCCCTACACGGGCTCGCTCCTGAGTACCTGCAAGACCTTATTTCCTATTATGAGCCATCACGACTACTCAGATCGCAGAGTGCTGGCTTATTAATAGTTCCTAGAATTCATAAGGCTGCAGCTGGGGGAAGAGCTTTTTCTTATAAAGCCCCCAAACTCTGGAATGATCTTCCAGAAAATGTTCGGGACCCAGACACAGTCTCAGTCTTTAAAACTAGGCTGAAACCTCACTTGTTCAGTTTAGCTTTTGGTAGTTTTTGTCCACGGACACAGGGAATTATAGTAAACTAAGACGCTGGTGCTGTCATCCCGCAGCTCGCATGCGGTCACTCAGGTTTGTGGACGGTGGAGCGGAGGGATGCCAAACTTTCAGAGTGCTGCCGGGTCTGTGTGTCCTTCTGGTTCTCTCCTTTTAGTTAAGCTGTCATAGTCGGATCTGCCGGAGTCGTTAGCCACACTCTGTATATGTTTACATTCCCTGTTTAACGTACAAACAGACAGAATGAAACTAATTCCCTCTCCCTGCCTTTTTTCCGAGTATACAACCGCCCACACGTCCAGCCGGACACTGAAGGATGACTGATTGTTGAGCCCTCCTGCTACCCACTTGAGATCAGCTGCCCACCCTACACTGATGTTTTCATAGACTCCTAGCTATTATTACTACTACTACTACTGCTATTAAAATTAGTAGTATAAACACTTGTAGGTAGTTTGACCAGAGGAGGATGGGTCCCCCCCTGTTGAGCCTGGGTCCTCCCAAGTTGGTGGTTGGTATAGTGCAGGGAGTAACACCCCTCTTCACTCTAGACTGGTGTTTCATCACAAGCTGATCTTTTTTGGCCCAATGCAGAATCTTTTATGTATATCTGCAACTAGATTGTATTATATAACTAAAAACATTGTTCCAGGAGTTGTTTTTGCCAAAAATGTCTTAGGTTAGTCATCACCCACTTTTACTGGCCACTCCTATAGACAGTGTGTCTCTTCAGAGACATGTTCAGCTTGTGCAGTGTTGTAGTTCAGCTGTGCATGCTTGGAGGAAAGTACTCAACGCTTAGCTAAAGTATCAGTCAGTTAGAAAATGTATCAGTCTATTAAATGATTGATTTATTTCCATCATTCAAATCACAAATCACAATATTCTGGGCTTGATTCTTGGAACTGATTGACTTAAAAGGAATTTACATTTCACTCATGAATAAATCCCTGTTTACCAAAATAAGACAAATGTATACCACAGTGATTTCCTGCAGTTATCAATAACTAGATGATACTTATTTTCATTGTGCAAGGAAAGAGCAGACACAAACAAAATACAGCAACAAAAAATAACAAGTAGCAAAAAATGATTAAAAATTACCCTTAGATTTGATGGTCATATTTGGCAGAAATACAATCATGTTAGTAAGGGTAAGAATTAGCAGTTAAGGCAAAACATAAACTAACAAAAGAGAAATAGATTAATCTAAATCTGGCTGCTGCAGTTTTCAAACAAGCTTACAAAAAAGGCATTTGGCATTGGTGACTAATGTTAAATGGAAAATGAGTAGGTAATGCCTAAACAGCATTCTATATAATAGAATATTTCACTAACTTATTATGCTCAAGTGAAGGAGAAAAAGAGTGACTGGCCAAATCGAAGGGGGAAGTGTGGCTGTGTTCAGCTTTTAGCTAATGTTACCTGGGTATGTTTTTTTTAGTAATATATCACATCCATTGCTGAGCACTTGTCATATTTTCAGAATTTTATGGTGAAATGTTTTGTTTAAAACCATAATAAATAAACCACTAACTTGAAAATTGTCTAGAATCCACAAAAGTGTTGTGCCATTGAAAGGGTATTCAGATTTAGGCCAGCTGGTGCTCAACAGTGACAGCTCTGAGATCAGACTTCATCTCATCACATGTTATTGTTGATGCCATTTTTAATGCATAATTTAAATTAAAAAAATCATAGCTAACAGAGAAGTATAGGCCAGTAGACTTTTTTGATGTAACTGAGGCAGTAGATAATTAAAATTGTACAATGAAGTGAGACCCCAAAGCAACTATAAGAAAAAGACACTCTAAATAGTGAGATGTAGACATACAAAGCAGGACAATATCTGCTGACTGATAACATACTGAATTGAGCGCTAGTGGAGTTTCACAAAACCTTCTTTTTTGTAGACAGTTAATCACAGATCTGAGTGGATAACTTCTTCAGTTCTTCTGTCTCTTTGGAGACATCTGCAACATAAAAAATACATATTTCAAGTATAATTTAATAAGCAAATTCTAAAAATAGTAAGATGTATTATGCTGATTTTATGGTAAGAAATAAACCTGCACTTGAATATAATTTACCCATAAAGGACAAGGTGTTGGTATTAAGAAGCGAATACTCCATTGACGCCTTTAGTCCAGTTTTTATTTCCTCCACGGTGGAATGCTTTTAAAAGAAACATGTTAGAATGATGATGATAATTATCAATACATTTGCTTGTAAATTTAATTGTATATACAATTGCCCCATGAGGTATTTGGACATTTTGTTCCACACTTAAAAAGTTAATTGGGTTAGGAAACAAAGCCCAGTCAACCCAGAAGCATTTGTTTTGAGCAGACTATTCCAAGATTTTCTTTTCATTTTCTTTTTGTTAACACATCTTTTGTGTGCTTCTGTGCTTTACAGAATTCTTAGTGCAGTCTCCCCACAAAAAGTGTGTATCTTCATGTTTTTCTCTGAAATAAATATAATTTTTTCAGACATTGTATAAAGTAACCTAAATACAGTCATTGATGTTTACCAATGGTTAAATGATCAAAGTGTCCAAATACTGTTTGTGGCTACTGTAGGTACCAGTGGCAGGGGTGTGAAATCTTGAATCAAAAATTTAAAACTAGCATAAACTTTAAGATTTTAAAATAGGTAGTATAGATTAAGTACAAAATGGATGTGCAATAGGCTAGATTTCTGTGGGAAACACATTGTTTAATATTATTTACAGTGTGGATATGATTGCGTTTGTAGACAACGGCAGTAATTCTTCTTCTAGGAAATCAAAAATCAGGCCACGTTGTGACAGTGAAAGACAAATTGATTAATTCATTAGATTTCTAAATGATTATTTCTTTTCATCACGCAAATACAAACCATTGTCCTGTCCATCATTTCAATCATTTCTCTCTTTGCCTTCTGGAACATGTAACTCTTTGATGATTCTATGTATTCCAACAGCTCAGTCTGCTTCTTCTTCATAGAGCCGATTCCAGTAATAGCAGCAGCACCTAATATAATACAGTGTTGTTAATTTTTCTATGTTGGAATTAAATTTAAATTAATAAAATTAAGAAACATCATAAGGAGCAACTTACTCCTATAGCCTTGCAGCAATGTGCTTTTAATGGATTCAGGAAGAGATGCATAAAATGTTTTTTTTTGCTCGACAATTTTTTGTTTAAGCATTTTCTTCAGCTTCATTTCCTGTTTAAATTAGAGAAAGTTCATTAAAATACAATTCAAGTAGGACAGGTGACAAATAACATTACAAAATCTCCTTGGTAACTTTAGAACAAAAATGCTGTACTAGGAAATTAGATTATTTATGAGTTATATGCAATAAATAGGAAAATACCATCACAAAACAAGGGCTGTATATTACGATTCTGAGCAAGTAGCTTGGGTTCTAGAAAGTGTTGTTACAGAAATGGATATACTATAGTGCTGATATACAGTGACATAATATTTGTAAAAAGTATTAATCTCAATATGGTTAAAAGGAATGTTATAGGAGAATCTCACCGATTTTCAGAATGTCTGCATAATTTAATGAGCAAGATGTAAACAAAGTCATTTAGAGTGATTTCATGTGAAATGCTCCATTTTAGAGAAGCTTCCTATGTCAGAAATGTTCACAACAGTGGTAATGGGAACCAGATGGTTGAAGAGTATAATGCTTTCGAAATCTCCCTCACAGAAACGTATTTTATGAAATGGCTACAGATACACTGCCAAATGCCTGAGACATTGTTTTACGATAGGTTTGGCCTAAGATCTATATTAAAAAATGTATTCATGGCAGAGAGGTACGTAAAGGTAAATGGACGTTTTTCAGATTTGCTTCTATTTTACCATAAGCATTTGATACAAAAGCTTAGAAGATAAATGTAGATTCACTGGTAAATGTAGACTCAATGGCTATATCTGGCTAAATCATCACACCTCGTGGTTCCTATCACCACCATTGTAAAGAAATCAAAGTTGTTACGTTTTTTTTCAGCATGCTTCCATATCAATATCAACACTCTGAATGCTTTTGTTTATATCTCAATGACTGAATTATACAGAAATAAAAGGGAATCCCCTTTAATGTTCATTTTACAATTGTATAGATAATGCATTTTCTCTAGAACAATTCTAGTTTCCCACAAGAGTACATTATAATAACTCTTGTTGTTCTTGTTGTACCACTGAGAGGAAGGAAACCACACCAACAGGATGTCACAAACGCATGTATGTACTACAGTGTCAAATTTCAAAATGTGAAAATAAAATCAATTGTTGCCAGAAGGCAAGTCTCAGTATTACTTAAAATGTGATTTTTAGTTTAATCAGTTAATTCTAAAAAAGAATATAGGCTAAAGATAGCAAATGCAGTAGGCACAGAAGGGGGTAACCCCTCTGAATTCTGAATTCTTTGCATATGACTGTACAACCCTAAACTAAACAATCTTTGGCCATTTTGTACTTTTTCAAGACTCTGTGTTTACAAGTGCTTCTGTAGTGTTAGTTGTAGTCCATCAGGTACTTCCATCTTAAACAATAGAACTTAACCAGTGATGCAGAAATTAATATGTGAAGATGGCTTGGGCATTGAGCAAATGTTATTTGATATTGCACACACTATTAATACACAAGTATTAAGAATTATTCTTAAATAATTGACCATGTAAAATTCACAGTGTGTTTTCACTTATAGATTATTTTCAAATGAAGTGAACTGAGTTCTGTTAAAGTGAAGCTGAAAGGGAACCAACTGCAAATGACCTCAGTTTTTTTGTGTTCACAATATAAGTGAACTATGAAGAGGGCTCAGGTTTCTTTAGTTTTTAGCACTGATGAAATCTCACATCACTTGTTTAGACCACAACTCCATTAAAACTCAGACCCCTTTCACACCACTTACAGTGTGCACAGCACTTGTAAAGTAGGCAGCATTCTGTGATAAATCTAAAGTTTTAGGTGGTGAGAGGAACTACCAGACCAATTGGCTGACATGCATTGCGCAAAATTGGAAAAATGAGCCTGTGTGTCTGCTGCGGTGGGTTTTCCGGCTGTGCTCCTTACTGAGCTCCACCCGGTGAAAGTCCATGTCTGCAATTAAATTGTGTATTTGAAAAAGCAGCGGTGAATTTTTATTTATTCAGTGTTCAGTGTGAAAGCAGCTTAAAACTTGTGTTGCATGTGTGCCCAGCATCAGCCTTCAACACGGTAAAATCTCGCATCTTCTCGCTTTAACATGTCAGCACTGTTGTCTTATTGCAGATCGCCCACAGGCTTTATCCTGGGAAGAACATTTGAAATGATGTTTGGTGGCCTGTTTTTACCTGCTGAAGTGATGGAAGACTGTGGCTGTGTGTATGGCCTCCAGGTCTTCATAAAGCAAAGCAAAAGCGGACTGGGGCCGTTTCGATTTCCCAGTGCACAAATCAATTGAACCACAAAATGATCTACAAATGAATCAAACTTGAGGTGGTCTCAGTTTGGTTTGTTTTTGGGGCCTTGAGGGGTCTGAGTTTATTTGGCGTGTTCACATATGCACAGAAAACCATGACTAAGTGGTCCGAGTCCATTTTAGACACCGAAACGGCCCAAGTGTGAAAATGCCCCATCACTTTGAAGACTACTATGCCAAATAGTATAAAAATAATGCTATGGCTTTCTCTTTACAACACCCTCTGATGTGGCTAATTGGTGAAGTGATAGGAGATACAAACAACTGACCGATAATAAAAGAAGTCATATAGCTTTGATGCAGCACCCCACATTGATAGGCAGCAAGAATAAACCTTAATATGTAAGATGTTATTCACCTCAATTTTAAGGAATTTCATCATGTGACGGAGCACTGGTGAATTTTCATATTTTACCATCACCTCCTCATTGACAATGGTGAACTTAACCATTTTTGCTTGCAGTGATTTCTCAGTTGCTTTCCCCTGGACTCTGAAACAAAATGAAATTGAAAGTTAACTTTGGATAAAATACTTAATTCAGTAAATATGAGAGAAGTCTAACCCAGTACAATTAGTCTGTTTTTTTTTATATAGTCATTTTCATACAAACATCTTAAAAACAGCATTGTGACAAAGTAAATAATACACTGTATAGTGCTTTACAAGTCCTCCCTTTGACAAGATAACCCCACTCAGTGTTATTGGTTATGAGGGGGTGTTACATATACGTTTAATTTCAAAAACGCATGTTATTATACAGAAATTGTAACCAAAAAAATGTAACACATTTTTCAGTCTCTAATAATGGTGGAATATAATGCTCAGTCCCCAACAGCTTATTTCACCAAAAAAACATTGATGCAGTTTGATTCATTTTAAAACCAACCCCCTTCATATATACCTCTGTTTACTTGTGGACTACACTGCATGTCTTTGGATTAAATCCTGTATTTACTGTTTAGCTTCTTTAACTAGTGGTCAGTTGCTCGTACAGTGTGTGTGCATCAACTGGACTCACTTAATATTTTAATCCATAAATGTTTGGACTTGTCAACAGTGTTGGTTTTAATAGACAATTCTTTAACACTGATTTTTCAAAACTCGATTTGCAGAGAAGAAAACAATATAGTTGCAGCACTTTACCTAGTAATTTTTAACTGAGATCTAAGCATGCTTAAGCATGTTTGTACACTAAGGTCTCACCACTTTAGGGGCTTTTCACCAAAGTAGAGGAATGAACTTTGAAAGAACTTCAGTTTGTCTGTTCTGTGCTGCAGCCTGAATACTTACCTTTGTACATGCTCACGGTAACAGTAATTTCTGAATTATTCATTTAAAGGATCAACTTAAAATTGACAGTTCAGTTTCAAATGTTTACATGATGTCTACAAAATATAGGGTGTACAAAATATTATCTCTACAGAGTGTTTTGTATTTATGATGTATTTGAGAGAGGAATAAAGCTTTTTATTTTTGGTTATTATATTTCTGAAAGGTTCTCAAAATATAAAATGTAATTTGATCTTCGTCTAAGTCACATGTGTCAGGTTCCAGTCCTCACAGGCCAAAGCACTACAGATTTCAGCACACTACCTCGTTAAACAAGCCTGATTCAGCTCTTCAGTTAGTTAGCAAGGCCTGCATGAACTGAATTCAGAGCATTAGATGAGAGTAGACGCTAATCTCTGTAGCACTTTGGCCTGGAAGGTCCCCAGTCTGGCATGCTGGATTTAATTCAAAACAATAAAAGTTTTCTTTAATCAACAACTTACACTATCTTTATTAAACAAATGGCTTAAAGAAGTAAGATCATCAACAGTCTCCAGGAATGACAAATTTTTATTACAGTGGAGGGAAAAATTGCTCTCTAGTACAAAAACAAGTTTCCAGAAGTTTCTCAATAGCACTTTTGTAACACTAGTGAAACAACATTCCGTGGACAGATAGTTTTTAACTTTTTAGTAAATGTGCAAAGAATTGTTTTTGGAAAAACACCAAACCAACACCAAAACATATGTGATTTAAGTGATAATGCTGTGACATGATTGAAACTGGACTATTTAAGCAAAGTATACAAAATGTATTCAAGTATACAAAAACATGAACAGACATAGACAAAACAAAATAATACCTCCTGACCATAATACTGGTCAGGTACTACAGAAGCTTGCTTGAAGCTATTCCCAGTAAGTAGCCTCCAGCATTTACTGAAGATACAGGTTCCATATTTCACAAAGCAGGCTCTATTTTGTCTGTTGTGTGTCTGTCTGGAAAGAGAATCCACAAAAAAATTACACAATTTATATTAGTGTTTAATAGTTGTGTTATACAGAAATTGATGCATGGTTTCTACTTGTTGATGTAACTCACCTTTTTCTGAAGGCAGTATAATTGGCACTGAAATGGGCCTGTTGACTTGTGTCTCTGCCAATGTGAGCTGTTTAGACAGAATGTTAAGTTTAGCCTTCTTTAGCAGAACCAGCTCCAGATGATGCCTCTCCTGCTGCTGGAGCTCCTCTCGTTTCAGCTGAATCTGTTCTTTCTTTAGCTGAAGCCTTTCTTTTTCCAATGCTACAAGATGTTGATTGCACCCACAAACATTTGATCTTCTGTTCTTCTCTGTTGGAGCCTTTTGAATGGGCCCTACATGTGAAGGCTCAGGAGATAAAGCAGTACTGGAGAAAGACGCACGGGAAAGGCAGATTGTAGTAAGGTAGATTTTAGTTAAAGCACACATCTACCCTTCCAGGAATTCCTTATGTTAATGTTGGCGCTTTTTTGCCCAACCTCCACTTTTCCAGAGTGGGAGGCACTGCCAGTAATACCTAGTGGACACAAGTGAATCACTTGTGACTTGTTGTGTGCAGACTACAAGAGTGGTAACAGGCAAGACTGACATACTACATGATGTTTAACCTTGAGTGATGTGTGACAAAGCATGAGCAAAATCACACTCTTTCATGGAAATTAACTTCATTAATAAACAGTCTTTACAACGTGCCAAGCTGTAGTTTGAGAATCTTTTAGAAAAAATCTAAAAGAAAAAATCTATTTTTAATGGTGCTCTTTCCATTCCCTGGGGCTATACATCATGGAGGAGAAAACTGCTGTGAATATTCACTTGTAGGTTACTCTAACAGCTTACAGATCTAACAGCTTACAGACTGGGAACATCACATTGCTTCAAATGAAACAAGCGCACGCATGCAGCACTAACACTGAGCTAGGTGGTTTGCAGAGCCCAAAAATGTATCTGTAACTCAAAAATCGGTGCTAGAATCATGTAGCATGCAATCGGCTTAACTGCCCTCTGCCAGTATTGGAACTCTAAACCCCTTCTTCTTGTCAAAGTTGAAAAGTCAGTCCCCTTCTTACTTCTATGCTAGATCCTCTAAAAACTCTGCAAGTGGTACTGGGTGAAATGGGCAAAATTTTCATTTTGATTTGTTTTTCCAGAAATTTAGGCAATACACAATAGTTATAGACAATATACTTGCTCTTTTGTCAAAAAGCAATCATTCATTTTTTTTCAATCTGTGTCTTATAGTCTCCTTGTATTTATAGCTGTCACAATTGGCCCCTCCCAGTCCTGTCCATGTGCTAACGTTGTGTTTCAGTCTTCCATGTGCATCTGTTTACTTGTCCATGTGCTTCTTTCTTTGGGCTCCATCCTAGTCCAGCCCCCTTGTTTTCTGACTCCACCCCTGATCGTTCCCACCTGTTAACCTCCTGTGTCCTGTTATCCCTTGTTAGCCCTCTTGTATTTAAGCCTTGTGTTTTCCCTAGTCTAGTGCTGGTCTTTGTTGGATATGTGTGATGTTAGGTTTGATGTGTTGTATGTTGTTTGATCTGCTGGCCCTGTTGTTTGTTTAACCTGTTTATTTTCATTATGTCCATCCCATCTTATCTTTGTGTTGGCTCTCTGACCATGGACCGTCTAGACCCTGATTTTGGATTTGCCCGTAATAAATCTTGCTTTTCTCTGCACATGTGTCTGTCTCCTCATCGCTCCCCATTACAGTAACCTGTGTTTTTCTTCTGCTCTTTCCAGAAAAGTGGCAGAGTACTATATTTAGGCCTATTTCATGTTTTTGTAAAAGATTCTAGTACATTATCCTAGTTTCTGTGTATTCCTGTTCTTTGTTCTATGTTTTTGTTTATAAATCCTGGCTCTAATTCTAAATCTGTTTTCCTTGTCTGCATTAATTGTTTTGTTTTCCCTAGTCTGGTCTCATGCTGATTCCCTGCATATAGACACTGTCCCCCTCATGCCCAAAGACACCATTCAGCCCACAGGCAAAAAGTCATGCAGTCTGTTGTTCCTTGTATCACACAACCCACAGTGGAGCTAAGCTTCCCAAGCCAGAGTCCTCCTTCAAGCTCCACAAGCTTTAAACCCCCGTCAAGCTTGCCAAACCAGAGGGCTCTATTTAGCTTCCCAAGCAAGAGATCATTGACAAGGTCCCCTTGACACAGCTTCAGATGCTCCAAGTACATATGTGTACGGGGAGAGTAAAGGGGACAAGGAGGCATCTAGATGTTTTTAATTCGGATTTTGTTGGTTGTATTCTGATTGGCTTTCTGCATATCTATGTCTACTTACTTCTGTGTGCCTTTTTTTTCCATCGAGTAGGAAACATTTTTTGTTTATCAAGCTAAATGCTGGCTTGCACAAACAGCAGGCAGTTGCCTTTTCTTCAGGGTGACAATAATTAGCCATTCGAAGAAGTTTCTGAATTAAAAAAAAGTGTTGAATGCACTACATTGTTTTTAAAACCATACCACTTTGTGTTATTGTTTTTTTTATTTTAGCCCCACTTTTGAAAATCTCCTGCACCTGTATCTCACACAAAAAGAACAGCCATGTGCTTCTTTGTTTGGGTTTCTCCCTTGTTTTCTGACTCTGCCCCTGATTGTTCCCACCTGTTTTCCACCTGTGTCCTGTTATCCCTTGTTAGCCCTCTTGTATTTAAGCCAGAGCAAGCAGCAAGCAGTTGCCTTTTCTGATAGATTCTCTGCAAATAGTCAGAAGTCTGGCTTCTGAGAATAAGTTCCCCAGGCCTGAAACCTCTACTTTTGTTACACAGGAAACAGAAACAGAGACAGTTTTAGCTCCTGGTTCCAGCCTGGTCTCATCTCCTGCTCCTGACTTTGGATTTGATCCAGCTCCTTTCACCGACCTAGCTCTATTTATAACCCCTGTGCTACTGTCAGTCTAGCCTCTCAAATTAGTGCCGGTGCAAGCTCCTGTCCTCTTCTGACTACCCCAACCTTGTTTTTGCCCCTCCCCTCATCCCTGTCGTCACTCCACGTTATTTCGTCTCCCAGGTCCAGAGCTCAGTTTCGTTCACATGAGTAAGTCCACTTGCAAAGCACCAGGGTACTGTAGAAGAGTAGTGATTTGCATTATTGATACAACATGAGCAGAAGATTTACCTAAAAGTGGCCCAGGACATTTGTTGTTTTGCTGGTGCGGCCAGTCTCCATGGACATGGGGGTGATTTCATGAAACGTGGCCCACGACAGGCAACCTCAACACCATATAAGGGACCACTGACATTGGGGGCATGATTGTGGGTAGAGCCGTGGCCAGGAATCATTTTATATGCCCCCTCGGCTGATGGGGCATGGGAATACCAGCACCAAATAAAGAGCTTGAGGTCTCTTTTACCATCACAGCCAAAACTCACAACCAACACTCAGTATAAAACCCATCTTCTCCAGCATCAAGTGCCTCACAGTTGGATAATGTTTTAGTTATTGAGGAGTCCTTAGAAATACATGAAACATTTAGTAGTTTTAACTCACAATTTCCACCAGAGAAGTTAAAGATGTCTAAATGTATCAAAGTGCAAAGAGACCAAGCAAGAGAAACTGCTGAAAAGCTATAAGAAGTAGGAGGAAAACAGTGCAGCATGAAATT
This sequence comes from Pygocentrus nattereri, assembly GCF_015220715.1. Lineage (NCBI taxonomy): Eukaryota > Metazoa > Chordata > Actinopteri > Characiformes > Serrasalmidae > Pygocentrus > Pygocentrus nattereri. Next base: position 26,341,515 of record NC_051233.1, read on the forward strand.
CAAAAACACAGCACTCATATTTTTAACAAAGCTGTTCGAATGGATTAAATTACAAATGAAAATGTGAACGATCCCATAGGGTTGTTCTCTACCATGGTTCTACTTTTAAATCCTACTCAAAATCATTGGGTCTTTGACGCATCTCCATCCAAAGATGACATTTTTAACTAATATTCAGTGAATTTTAGCACGAGTCAGACCTTCACAATGCATGGTGCTGAGAAATTGACTCATGCTTTTGTCATTCACACTTAGATTACTGCAATACACTGTTTATAGCATTAGCAACCACAGTAGACTGGCTTGTGCAGCGAATGCTGCAGGTAGAGTGCAACATGTAGGACTGAATATATCACACTTGCTTTAGCTTCATTGCACTGGCTGCCCATTTCTTCTAGAACTGGTTTTAATCAGTCACTGATTTTAAAAAATTTCTGATAAGATTAGGCACTGGCCTGCTAAATGTTACAAAAATGAAGTTCCAAAAAAAGCATAAAAACTTTGGTGATGCTTTTTGTCACTATGCACCAAAGCTCTGGAACACCTTACGTTAGACAAATACCATTAACCATTTTAAACAGCAAGTAAAGACATATTTATATTGACATTTTATTTGTAATGGCCACTTTTAGATATAATGACCCTTTTTCACAGAGTTGCATGAAAAAGAATGCAGATTTGACTGCCTTTAAAGATGTACAAATTACCCTGTGCCTGATTCATGAAACTTTTGTACATCATTTGAGCGCAAATGATGAATCAGCTTCAGTGTATGAAATCAAACACCAGGTATCAGTACCTAATTTACACATCAGTTACAAGAAACACACCACAATTCAAGTTCCAAGAGGAAGCCAGTGAAATGTCAGCATTTTTGCTCATTTTGCAACTGTATGCAATTAAAGGGTCGTTTTAGTTATTATAACTTAATGTTTTACTTTTTTTACTATTTCTTTTACTGTTTTAGTTTTAAGCTGTGAAGCACCTTGAGCTGCATTTTAAGGGTGATATCTAAAAAGATATCATGATTATCAGAACGATCAATAATGGCACAACCCAGCGCATTGGCAAAACAGCGCCTTACCATTTTGCTTCATTTTGCACTTCAGTTATAAAGCACTACAAAATTCAAATGGGTCTGAATTGAGTACTTACGGGAAAAATTCACTGAATGCTTCATTAATGTATTGTAACATGTGTGAAGCCAAGCGTGAATTCAGATCTGTTGTTCCCTTCTTAGACCTGTAGAATCCATCATTCTTGCACAGCGCTGTCAGTGTTCTGTGAAATCCTCGACCGTCCTTCTTCTGAGTAATGAATATTTATAGTATAATAATTATTTGAAACTTGTTATAAAGTGTACATTGGATAAAGAAAACTACTCACCGGTGCAATTACTTGATTAGCTGTTTCAACACATTTTTCTTCAGATTCTTTTGCTCCTTTTGACAGAAGTTCTTCCAGAGAGCTGCAGATTTGTCGACAGCATTCGTGCAAGTGTCCAAGTGCATTTTGAAGATTTATCTCCAAGTCTTGGTATAGACTGGACTTCTTTTCTACCTAAAATACAAAGGGTATTACAACAGTTTGAGGTTATCCACTTTGGTTTGATGTTTTTAGTGTATGGCTTTTTGTTAAAATGGGATATTAAGACTGAAATGAGTGAAAATTGAATGCCAAGACATTGTTTTTGTACTGCTGATTAATGTAAGCACCATCAAAAATATCATTAGGTAACTGTCAGAACGGTTCAATGAACCCAATACCATTTTTAAAATGTTTGAGTGTGAAGTCCTCAAATTTTTTTACTAAAATATCTTCATGTTGCATTTCACATCCAAAGTAGGCAACAAAAATAACATTACTTTCCAAATGTGTCTAGATTGCTCTATAAAACATGAAGCTTGGAAATGCCAGATGAGTGACTGATTAAAGGAGAAACCAGTATGAAGTGTAATGAAGAGGGGTTGGGGCCCCCACAAGCTGCCAGAATAACTTTGGTGCACCTTGGCATAGATTCTACAATTCTCAGAAACTACTGGAGAGAAAAGCTAGTGTTTAGAGGATGGCGGTGGAGAGCTCTAACGTTTCAGTGCAAAATTTCACATAGTTGTTAAATTGAGTTGAGATCTGGTGACCATAATATATGATTTTTATGCTCTGTGACCCCCTCGTGCCCTGTGAATGTGAGCATTGTCATCCTGGTAGAGACCACCCCTATCAGGATAGAAATGTTTCATCTTAGAATAAAGATGACCAGTTAAAATGTTAGGTGTAATATTTTGAAGTGACCCCATCCTCTGAAGCAGCAAGTGCACCCAAACCATGTCAGCAAAATGGTCCCCCAGCATAATGGGGGCACCAGATCCCCTGACTGTAGAGGTTTGTACTATTCTCTTGGGCTGCGTCTCATTTAGCATTAAATAGTTAAAAAAGTGTATATAAAATACACGGACAAAACATATTGTTACAGAGTACCAACAAGTGGAGTGAAAGCAGACAGCATGTATCACAATAACGCATTGCTGCCGAGGTCCAAGTTCTGGTGATATTTCGTAGAAAAGTGAGTTAACATTATAACAGTTGGGTGGCGGTAAAAAAAAAAGAAAAGAAAAGAAAAAAAAAAATCAAGGAAACAGGTGTGGACAAATCTTGCTTTTTTTTGTCCGAGTATGAATTTTAACAACATGCACTCATTTAAGCACATCTTAGTGTTTTATTAAAAAAATCTTTCAAACCATAACCACTAATGCTACTACTACTACTACTAAAAGGACTAATCCTACTAATAATACCTCTACAACTACTACTTAATATTAATAATAATAACAATAACTAAATTGAGCTACAAATGAAAATTTAAAAGGAATAAAGGCTAATATTGTAAAGAAGACTGTAAAAGCACTCTGAAACACCTCGAACCTCAGGCTCACAGCAGATCCTGGAGTATATGATGATGCTGTGGCTGCAAGTCCTTGACAGGCTGTATTATTTTCTGCTGGCTGCAGAGGTAGACTCCTCCGCAGACCGTGGCTACCAAGGACATGCTCTATTCAGCAGCAATCCTTTAACACATGCACTTGTCTGCTTGTGGAGAACATGGTGAAGCATGACTCATCTGACTACTGTTTTCATATCTTTGTAGATTAGTGCCCATGTATTTTTTTTACCAAACTGAACACTCAAATGTGCATTTTTCTTTGTAATAAATTGGTTTGTGGCATAACATCCCTCTATGTAGTTGTGGATGGAATGTTTTTGCTGGCACAATCAGATCACATCCTTCATTGACATTCTTGACCTGAGAAACAGTTGCTCTCTGTTGTTAATTGCTTAATTGTGTCATGCAGTACACCTGCCTGGAAGCATCTGCACTCATTCTGTTTATCAACTGACTTATTCAGATTTTTCTTTTCATTTATCACATGACTTCATGAGACTATTTATTCATATAAATATGCATTTGCTTTTATGGCTGTAGCAAATGGACTGTTGGTATCATTACCATTTCAGCATTGATCTCCTTGAACCCTTGAATTAAGGAGAGGATTCCAAGTGCTCCAGCGATGTATTGACTCGCCATTTCATTTGTGTGACTATTGTTGTACGTCCTTAAGAGGTCCTTCAGCTTAGGTATCTCTAGATATAGTCAGATCAGAGAATGTCATGCAGCCCAACTGGTATTACTGCAGGTATTTTATCAGTGTCAATTTATACGGTTAGCTTAGAATTGCTTATGCTTTACCTGTTTCCTCTTTTTTCAGTATTGGATCTTCTTTGGTGAATTCTTCAGAGCTCACCGTGAACACAGAAAAGAAGTCATCATCGCAGTCGAAATTTGTCTAGCGCGGAAATATAAAAAAGAGTTTTGGTATTCTAAAAAGTACGTACGTCTGATGAAGTTGGATATATTTAAACATACCTGCTTATATTGTTTTTTACTGAATAACACGGATAAAGGTAAAGGTTATGTAATCTTTAGTAATCTTTTAATTTAGAAGCAAAAAGTTAAAAATGCAGTTGTCTACTATGGTAAATACACTAGCCTTGTTTCAATATGTTGCTTGCAAATTGTTTCCATATACATGACTGTGATGTTTTTTTCAAGCAGTCAGAGTGATCATCAAACTGCTTGACTCAAAGAATTGACCATCCTTGATTTTTGTGCACTTGATCCTGAGTGAATATATTTCCTAAAATAATTATCACTTGAATATAGGTAGGAGAATATTTTTATAGTAGTGCCCTCAAAAGATTAGTTCTTAAACAGCTAGCGATGTTCCTTAAAAGATAAAGCCAAGTCAATTAGACTGACCCATGTAAAAATTGAACTTTAAGGAGACAAACTGTATTATACTTTTTTTTTCCCTCTCCCAAGGTTACTAGTTCAGGCTGAAAGACTTCTAATATGATGGGGCTACAGTGCTGTAGTTTGAGTAGAGAGATATATTTAAATGCTTAGGGTTTCGTGACATCACTGAAACAAGGGATGCAAAACACTCTAATTTTACTGCCTAGTTTGCCTGTATTTTATTAGTATTGGTGGTGACTGGAAATTGGTTTTGAAAATTTAGTATGTAATTTAAATGTACATACTACATCAAACTCCTTTACTGTAAAAGGTGGGGAAATTTTGTTTTCTGGTATGAGTTCTTTAATTAATTGATTTATTTAGAGTTTGCTTGCTTAAATAAGCAATATAAAGTACCATATTCCTGTACTACCGCTTAGTCATAAGTTCCTTTATAGTTAGAGAACGCATGCCTGCATGGAAATAGGTCCTCTATGAAAATGTGAACTTTTATATTTATACCATTAAATACCTTTATTTGGTCTTGCAGAAGGACATTCTTTTTCACTTTTTCTTTGGCTTTAGCATTCCTGTGCAGAATGCATGCAGTTTTTTTCTTGCTGGCATATTGAGAGTCCTGTAAAGACATGCACTGTTTAAGGACTTAAAGGACTTCTTTAAAAATGTTTTTAAATAATTCAAACTATATCATTATTACCACTGGTGTGATCTGAAAGTCTTCATCCTTGAGCTTTGAGGATCTAAATGTTTGAAAAAAAAAAAACCTTTAATTAGTAAAGAACGTTTACATTTTGTGGAGGTTCTTTAAATGATAAAATACATAAAATTAAAAATCACACTCATGCACAATTACAAAAATCTATTAAGAATCATTGATTTGAAAGGTGGCAGAATGAAACAACTTCTATAAAAGTACAGTTCATATCATTTCAGCAAACACGTCAGGCATGAGTCAGCTGTGAGGCTTAAACTGGAAATTGGTTTGTTACATGACACTATGGCATCATTCCTAGGAATGGCACCTTTTGGCAGTTACATATTTAGGAGTGCCATGTTTATATATTTTATATTTGTTATTTTATACGTTACTGACCTCATGTAATTCTGTGGGTTGATGTCATCAGTCTTGGTGCATATGAAGCAGATGCTGCTGCACTCTCCACCTTGTGCCATGTCTCCTACACTGTTAGAAATAAGTTCCCAGGCCTCCTTGTCAGACCCAGCACGGTTTATTTCACTTACGATCCACACTGTAGAACACTCTCTCAGTTTCTGTAAAACATCAAGACATATTACAGACAACTGAAAATGACGTCTGCCCAAGAACTGTTCATCGGGAGCTTCATGGATTGGGTTACCATGCACAATGCAGAAGATTGTTAGGAGTGGTATACAGCACACTTGCATTGGACTCTAGAGGAAGAAATAATGGTCTGGGGCTGTATTTCATGGTTTAGGCTGGTATGAGGTAGTGAAGGCAAATCAGTTGCATTTGTTATGACCTGGTCATGTTATGTGTCTAAAGCAAAAAACACGTTTTAGCTGATTTTATTCATTTGGGGTGAGAAAGTTGTGCAAATGTAATTTTGGTGATCTTCATGATATCCATCTTCGCAGTATCAAAGGGCTATGAGCCCTTAGATATAATCAAGATTTAACATTAATCTTGACCATTTGGCCTTATTCTATACAGCAGTATTTACCGATTTCCACATCTGATCTCTGCTCTTGTTGTAATCTCCAGTTCCAGGAAGATCCACTAACAAAATGTGTTCCAGAAATTCTTTACAGTAAGGAACATTTATGGTCACACTCTTCACTACTGGCCAGTAACATCCTCCAGGATTTGAGTCATCATGCTGAACGTAACACCCAATCTGGTCAGAGAGCTCTGAGGCCTGATGTTAAACACACAATGCACAGACAAAAACATATAAGAGGTGCCTTATTTATAAATGCAGCATATTGACTTTTATTTAACTACTTGCTGACTGACAGAAATTCCACATTGACTTACTTTCTCACATGTTAGCTTTTTGGTTTGAGATCTGAGAAACTCTGGAATTTCTGAGAAATTATCATCTTTCATGAGGTCATCTATGGTCATAAAAACACCTTCCTCTCCATACATCGCTGTAATCTTCTCATTTGCTGTACTGAAGATTGCATTGTCCTTCTCCTCGCCATCTTCTGATAAAACATTCAGAAGCATCTTCAGTTCATCTTCCCATTCCTGAAGAAAGTAATTTATATAAGTCAAGTCACCTTTTATTTCTATAGCACATTTAAAAGACACCAATGTTGGCCAAAGTGCGCCCACTAATTAAAACTATACAATACATTGATCAAGAAAAGGAATAGAAATAAAAATACATACAAATATAACACAGTCAGAGGCATCTTTTTCTAAGAGGGGTGGTGGTGATGAAAGAATTCTTAAAAAACAAAAAATAGAACTGCACAGAAGAATAGAGTACATTGGTTGAATGTTTGCCCTGAGCTTTAGGGATTATAGCTGCAGAAATCATAGTCTTGTGGGGCCACAAGTGATTGTTTCCTGGGTTCATAAACAACTTTAAGAATAAGAGGGTTGATATTGAATGAGTTTTGTGACTGTCATAAGGGCTTAGGAGTCTAATGTGAGATCAGCCCTCTAACTAAGGACTGATTTGTGAAAACCAGCCCTGGAGACAAGAGGCTTGGGCTAAAAGAGAGTCTAACAATTTGTCCTCAAACATGTGTTCCTGTGAAGAGATCATATTTGGCCCAGAAAGACTAGTAAAAATGCAGATTCAGATTTATTCTGAATAAAGTTATATATCTTGGATTCCCTTCATATACGTACAATGTTGATTCACCACTGTGTCTCACATTCTTTAAAGAAACATCTGTTAAATCTGTCATCATGTTAACACTCGAAGTACAAAATGTATAATCTTTATATTATCAAATACAATAAACTGAACAACCTCCTGTGGTGCGCCAGTAATGGCCTTATTTACAGAACAAAAGACGGTGATTATAGGATGTTAGCTAAAATCCTTCAGGTCACTCAACCCGTCTCTGGGTTCCAGAGGTAGAAATGTTAAATGACCCCTCTCTGGGACTTCTAGTGTTAAACATCACGTTTATCTTGACCACCATCAAGGTGAGGTGCAGGTGGTCTGTATATTTTACAGAATGAATCAAAATTCAATCGTTTTACATGCTGCTTCTGTTTATAAATGAATACTTAACGCATATTCCGTAAACAGACATGTAATGGTGTTCAACAGTTATCATGTAAAAAACTTTAAATATTTTAAAGAACTTTGTCAGTAAATGAATCCAAATTTTGCCTTTTGGTGGAGTGGAAAACTGTTGACATGCATGGACAGTGATGAAACATGTTATAAAAAACGTGTACCTTTTTTGAGATGAATTCAATCTCAGCTGTGTAGTTGAAGTCTGTTAAGTTGGCTCCAACCTGTATGATGACTGAAGTACAGGCACACAGGGTTCCTGAGGGTAACAGATCTGTTTCCCCCAGGATGGCGTTTATCAGAGAGCTCTTCCCAGCCCCTGTCTTCCCAAACACTCCAACAGTACTTTTCTTTTTTATGGTGGTGTCCAATTTTGTGATTATTTCCCTGTGCACAAAATGCATAAATATGAACAGGTACTAATTGGTAACACTTTACATTAAGAATGGAAACGCTTCCTCTTTACCTCGTTCAGTCTTTCCTACATGAAGCTTGTATCAGCATTTTTAATAATATTAATATTCTTAGTTTAGGTATTACAGTAATAATTTACAGCTCCTGCAGTAAAGCATGCATGAGAAATGGTTACCTTAGGTATGTTTATGAGGATTCCTGATGCATTATGTGTATGCGTTAATGATTCCTGGTGCACAAAATAATCCATTCTGTGTATCCGTAATATCAATTTTTACCCCAAAATTCTGTCCCTTCTTTAGTGTAGTGATTAGATGCTTAGAAATGGGCAATATGACAATATTTTATTGTTATTGTGATAAATGATACACTTTTGTGGCTGCATCATGGTTATTGCCAGTACTTAAAGAACACTGACCAATGTTTAATAAAGAATGCATAATATCCTGTTTAATTGGATTAAGTGTGGTATAGTATGTGCAGTGTAGAATAAAAAATCATTGTACCTAGAGTTTTTGTTGGCAGTTTTTAAATGCAGCGTATTACATATTGTGATATTGTCTTAAAGCATGGTAATACACTATATATGCCATATTGCCCACTCCAACATTGCTATTATTGAGGTTACTGTACCTGACATATTGAATGAGCTTGTTTGTGGGGGTGTCTTGAAGTTCGTATTTGCTGAGTTTATGTTTCACATGTCCCATAATCATTTGGCCATTTCTGATTACTAAAAAACACAAACACATGTTTTGAAATGGAAAAGATGACAAGAGCAAGTAGTGCAAGTTGTGCTTTTTCTTTACTAAGAAAACCCTTGAAGAACCATCTTTTTAAGAGTGTAGAGTGAGCATTGCATTATACATGATACACTGCGTCAGTCCAGAATAATCATGTAATGCGTATGTGTGTGTATGTGATTCATAGCACCAGAGAGTTGCTACATATCCGTCTGTTTCTTTTTAACTAACTCTACTTTTAACTAATAGTTTTCTCGACTGTTGCTGGGTTCCCACCATGGCGGGCCATCACTGTCAAAAGAGGCTTCTAGAAGCAACCTTTCTGTTGGAGCCTTGACTAAAAGGACTGTAAAACTGTGTATGTAATTAATCACACAGGAGAGCTTCTTGATATCTAAATTGCTGTTGACTCTTGACACGTGTGGTGATCTGCAAAAGTGAACTGTTTTGCTTTTCTAAAGAAAAGCCAAAAATGGGGCAGAAAACCAAAATACATTTTCTGTAGTTTCTGGGACATATGTTAAAATTGTGAGTTTAGTGTGTGTGTGTGTGTGTGTGTGTGTGTGTGTGTGTGTGTGTGTGTATTTTACTTTTGAAGACGTAGATAAGGCAGATAAAGCAAAGTGCCTTTTTGAAGGTGAGCTTGTGAGCATTTATAACACATATGTATTGTAAATGTATTATTACTGAGGTTACTGTTCATTGACATATTGAAAGAGCTTATTTGAGGGTGACAGACTCTTCTTCTCGCTTCTCTCATCTACCAAGCATGAACATTGAGAATGAACTCGCGTAACTAATGAGAGTGATTACATCAGTTATTGTTGTGAAGTTGATATTTTTTCCTCTGGTATAAGAGTCAAAATGGAAGACTCAACCAAGTTTCAGGAGATAGGGCACTGCCTCTGAAGAGGATGTGGTTTAGTTTGTGGTTGTAGTGAGGATTTTTTTTTTTTTTAAGCCCTGTTTTGATGAACGCTTAGCTGTTAGTGCTTTGAACAGGTGTGTGTAGAGCTGCTTGTTGTAGTGCTGTTAAATATGGTGCGGGTACATGTTGTGCATGTAGTAGTGTTTATTCTTGGTAGTCCTTCAGACATTCAGTCACACTAATTTGTGGGCTGTAGCAATTTTGCTGAAGTAACACTTTCCCTGCTTCAAATGAATTAAATTAAAAATGAAAATTAAAAATTAAAAAATGAATGATTGACATTATTGTTCCTATTTAATGTTGAAATGGTGATAAAATTATTTTAATTGTGCTGATTTATAGCAGTGTCTGGGGCGAGTTAAAACTAAGTTATCTTTATTTCTGTGGTTAAACAAACACACCCATTCATCATATGCACATAATTTCCATCCAAAGAAAAAACCTATGTCTCCAAAATGGTAACTTTACAGAAGAGGGCAAAACAATGTAAGTTAATGTAAATTTTATTTGAAGCAGTACTTGAGCATTTGTAGTTTTATTATGCCATTTTCACATCGTGAAAAGGACTGCTGCTGAACTCAAATTACGCAGAAAATGAAAAATCCCCAAAAATTGAGATTCTTGTTTCTTTTGGACAGTGCTTTCTGGCCTGAGACAATGTAGAATTTTCAAAGTCAGATTTTACAAAGGACTATAGATTCAATCAATGGTGATCTGAAAGCTTTAAGGAAACCCAAAAGAATTCCCTCTTGACTGTTTTTTCCTGGAATAGTTTCAGCATTTAACAGCAGCAAAATGTAAAGCTTACCAGCATCTGTCCTGTCAGGGCTGGAGCACCTTTTTTGTTTTCTAGGCTTCCCATGTGGAATAGAAATGTTGTCAGTTCCAAGTGTCCTTTTATCTCCTGGTAAGGAAATAAAACATGAATACATTTGAAGTGCTAAAATTCAAAGGGTTATTTCTCATTCTAGATCTTTAGAGATTGTTAACAAATACCTCTGTAATTCATTTGGAGAGTATCACCCTAAGAAAGAAAGAAAAACAGAAGAAATATGTATGTAAAAATCCAATATAATAAATATCCAAAATAATACATATTTTGCAAGTGTTTGCAAATTTATATTGATATATTGTCAACTAAATAAGTTTTGAAAATTGCTGGTTTAAGAAAGAAACAGTGGTCCAGTGGCTTGAGATTTTTGGGCTTATGGAGATGCATTTAAAGACATCAGACACACAGCATTTAATTACATTATAAAAAAGCACACTCATTAGTTTTAGTAGACATAATGTAAAATGCAAAACATTCATTCCCAGTATTTATTCCATAGAATATTTCATTAATAGATACCTATGGTACATTTATAGAACACATCTACATATGGCTAAAAATATTCCAGGTTATCAGTTATGGTCTGCACTCAACAATTTACAGTCATTTAACCTCTGACCTGAGCAACTTTTATACATAATTTAAGTAAGGTACTAAATATAAATACAGTGTTATTATAAATATACTGCTTTTTAGATTTTACTATCTTTAAGTCATGGATCTGGTGCAGATAATACACATAGTATAATGCATTAATCTGGATAATTACTTTGATTCCGTTTTACAGCAAAGTGCAAAAATCACAGGCCGCTCTTCATTTCATTTCGTTCCCATTCAAAATGGCCACTGAGTGTGAGTTATGAGTGTCTGGGGGGATTAGAGATGACCCACTTCCATAAGAAAGAGAAAAGTCAAACATTAAAATGACAAGAGTTTCCAAAACTGGAAAAAACTGGGTTACTCTAAGGATAGTTTTCACCCTGTAAAAATGTACATTAAAAAGTGTGTCAGACATAATCGAGAGTCCTTTATCGACACATACTGCCACCGATTATCTCAGGTTCTTCACATTGATCAGATTTCAAAGAACAGTCATGTGAGCTCAAAAACCCAAAGTTAATTTGTCTTGTGAACAGTAGCACACTTAGTTTTTAGTGGACTGTGAATGTAAACACTTTTGAACTTTTTTTTTTTTTTTAACTTTTTTTGGTAACATTTTCAAAAAGTGTGACAGTATGGAGTTGTGCTGTTTTGTAGCATGTATGTAGCATGTGGGCTTTACCACCAGTTTAATTTATTTTGTGTTAGTTAAGCTTAAAATAAAACCACAAGTTGAAGGACCATATTAAAAGCTGACGAAAAGTGTAAATGAACCACTAAACACTACACTGTGTCCCTATGATAATCGGCTTGCACAACCCATAACAAATTAACCAACCTGGACCTCAGTATGGACAATAAAACACGCAAAGAGTTGGTATATTATAAATAGTATACTTACATTTCACCATAAGGATGAAGAGGGTTTCCCGGAAATCATACAAGGCGATAAGATATGATTTGAGATTTAAAAACCTTCAGCCAGGAAGTAGGCAATGACTCAGAGTGTGTGTGTGTGTGTGTGTGTGTGTGTTCTTGTTCTTCTATTCTGGTGGGGACTTTGACCTGAATACACATGGACCTATGGGAACTCGTGTCACGATGGGGACAAAAATTTAGGTCCCCACGGGCAATAGGTTCAAAACAGTATTTGCCACACCCCCTGCAATTTTCTAGGAAGTTTCCAAGACAAAAATCTGTGTGGAGCTGTGCTAGAGGTCACACACCGTATTGCAGTCCCCACAAGGTTTTGTATTCCGGAAGTGTGCGTTGCTTTTTGTACACTCTACCGCCCTCCCTGGACACAAGTAATATTAAAGTTTGGAAATATATTTTAGACTTTGTGTGTTTGTGACCACAGATAGACATGAATTTACTAATAAATGTATGTGAAAAATAACAATCATCATATTTTATTTCATATTTGTAAATTTACACATATAAAGTGTTGCCTTTAAAGTCTTTTTAAACCTTTCATCTCAACCTCTCAAAGTTACCTCAGATTTCTTTTTGTTAAGTATCATTTAGTTAAATAAAACATACATGCAATAAATAGATACAAACAAATTAATTAATAAATAATAATAATATTATTTACCATATGGCAGGCTTGAATCCTATTGGAGAAGTGGCCCTGAACAAACTCCTATTTCTTGAAAACAATTGGTTTTATAACAATTAGAGACCTCTGTGATGAACTTCAACATCTTATCCATAAACTAGCAAATTATGACTCCACCTGCTAAAATCTAAAATGAAAGAATGGTTTTGTGAGACAAGTGACCGTTGGAAGTGTTGCCACTGGCAGAACCTATTTACAGCAGCTCTACACTCTGTCAAGTAGTATTTCACATACGCAAAAATTGTAGTTTAATAAACAAACATTATACTGAATTAAGTGTCAGTTCTTCGGTTTGATTCTGACATCAGCTAACCTAAGCTAGCTAGCTGTAAATCTGGCTGTACAGGTGAATGTAGCTGCTGCACCATTTAAGGTGGAACAGGAAATGTAAGTAGGAAGCCATAGTCTAGTTAGCTATAAAATATATTCTTAGTGTTGTTCTATGCATCTGTGGCAGTCCCCAGAGAAAATGGACATGAACAGTGATGCATCAGACACTGAAGTTGAGGAAGACATGATTGTGAAGGAGCTGTGCCTCCTTCATCTTCACAATCGTCAGGGCAACTATTGAGAGGGAATAATAGTAAAACTAGAAAAAGGCTAGTATTCTGAAGAACATTTTTTGTGTGCTTATTGATTTTTGGGAGTTCCAGGTATTGGTATGTTTCCGGGTGGATATGCTGTGATCACTATGGTGTTGCGGTTGATAACTTGGGAGGTTTTATGTGGTTTCAAAAGTGTTACTAAGCAGTTGCAAGTGATTCCTAGGGTGTTTGTAGGCAGTGGTGGTGTAGGCAGGTGTGGTGTAGAAGGTTGCTAGGGGGTTGGTGGACGGTTGTTATGGTGCTGGTGTTAACATAAGGGCATTATCTTAAAAACACACACCAATGAAAGGCTCACATAAAATTTCATTAAAATGATAACTTTTCCATAAGTACTATAAGAGCCCGTGTGTAAAGCTGCATTTAAAAAAGTAGTAACAGTCCATTTGGCCTTAAAATTGATAATGCAGTAGGAATCAAAGTGTTCTTATGAGTTCTCTTGTTGGCCAGAGGTGCTCTGAAACGAGCTGAAAGGAGTGGTGAAGTGGGAGTGTGGGGTCCTTATTGATGCCTGCCTTTCTTCATTTCATGACTATGAACGTCTGAGTGTTGGGCTTTAGTGGTGCTGTGAATTTAGTTGCGCTCTTGATGATTCTTGTGAGTTTTTCCTTGCTTTTCTCTGTGAAGAAGTTGAACCAGGATACAGTGTTGAATGTGGGACTCGATGAGTCGACCAATATATTGCTATTAAAATGGACCATCTGACAGTAAAAGTTTCAGCCTTCACTGGGGAAATTTTTAGGCTTTTTGTAGACCCGCTTGCACGCTGTGCGAAGGACAGGTAATAATCGATCTCTGTGTCCCGGGGATCTTGACCTGTCCCTCCATTTGCCCCTCCAGCCTGAGTGGTCCAAAAAGAGGGTGTGGGATATCACTGCAACACGACTCTTCTAAGGAGTAGACCTGGAATCAGAGGATGTGGTGTGGACAGGGATGCTTTTGAGCACAGTGTTTTAGCTCTCTGGTGACCCAGGGCTTGTTATTGAATGACACAGGATGGATGGAGTCATTGAGTATGGAGTATGCCCCAGTCATTGAGCTCAAAACATCTCAGCGAGTCATTTTCCAAACCTGCATGGTTGTGTTTTTGACTTTTGTCTGTATTTTATCAGCAGTAATATTACATTATGGTCTGAGAAACCAATAGGTGTGGAGGACTTTGAGACTTAGGTGCTGGGTGAAGCTAGCAAAGTCCTCAGAAGAAGTGTCCAGTGTTTCATATCTGAGCATGTAATTGATCAACTGCACAAACTGATTGCAAGCATAAAGAAAAACAAATAACAAATAGCAATATAATAAAACAGGATGAGCCTCAAGCCACAAGCCACAAGTCGCTCAAACAGAGGACTCCTCCCTTCCTTCAGAAACTATATTAATAATAATATAATAATATATATAATAAGATGATATATGCAAGACAACTGTTTTATGGGTCGCAGACCTTATAGAGGAGCCCAGCTGCTGATGGAAAAATTATTCTTATGGTGTGGTTTTGATCCTGATGGACCGCAACCTCCTGCCGGATGGGAGTGTCTCAAAACCCTTGTAGAAGTGCAGTATCATTGACTTTGGGAGGTTTGACTTCTTGAATGACTTCTTTTGTGTTTACTGGGGAGAAAAAGAAATCCCAAATAAAAATATTTTAACAGGGAGGTCAGTTGTGTGCAGTTGGTTAGAGAGGTCTCTGGTGAATCACACACAACAAAAGGTAAGCTGTTTAAAGTTCTAGTGGCTTAAGTTGGAGGCTTGAGACATGGCAAAAGACGTAGTAGTTGCCAGCAGCTAAGTTGTCTGTAGGAGGGTAAGACAGTTTAAACAAACTTGGACAGTGTAAACAAATAGCCAACTCACTAACAGTAAACTAGAGGAGTGAGTGGGTGAGCGAGTGAGGGAGGGAGGAGGTGGTGGTGTGTCTGCTGTGCATGCGGGCACACATGTACAGCACATGTATAGCTGCAGTCCTGATAGCAGTTAGTTCTGGTAGAGGTTCTGCTGGAAGTTCCGGAAGAAGCCTTTCTAACAGAAATCCAACCCCCTTTTTCTCTCACAAACTGTATCTGGTAGAAAGTCCAGAAGGTGAACCTCTCCCAGAATACGATACGATACACATTTTGTGATAAAAAATAAATTATGCAGTTCTTTGAGCAAATCAGTGTTCCTGAATTTTGGGTAGCCACATTTTGCTGACTATAGTGACATGAATGCATTGCAGTTTATTTCAAAGAGCAGGTAAATTAGTTTTTCCATTCAAGTGCATCTTTAATATTGATACTTGTCTAGATGATTGGGAAACTCTTTTCTCATATTTCATATTTCTGCTACCATTTCTGATTTTACTAACATTGATGCTCCAAATACTTCTGCTAGTGCTACGACAGGCTGCTCTGATAGTACTTTCAGTATTGTGTGCACAGCAGCTATGATCATGATTATAGCCTCATTATGAGCTGGTGATGTCACATAGCGCATAACCTTTTCCCTTTTATTCCTTGTTTTGAAGAATATTACATTACTGTTTCATTGTATTCAGGGTCCTCAAAAACCAAATGAAAGAAGTGGACGGAAGAAGAAGTCCAGGCTGTGGAGAAAACACTCATGGACTACATCAGTGCTAGAAAAGTTCCTGGAAAAGCCTAGTGTCACAAGTCTATTGAGACTTCACCGGTATCACTTAAAGGGAGGAGTTGGGAGGGGTTGAAATTTTATGTAAAAAAAAACGTATTGATGCTTCAAAGTGAGACATTTTTGCTGGGGTTATAAATGTTGTCTCTTCTCTGTAAATTATGTTTGCCATTTATGGTTTGTTTTATAGTTGAATGGGTTTTTTTTGCATAAGAGCAATAGAGATGTTATATTACTTTAGAATATGCAGTCAGGGCTGTAAGTATTCGAACTCCTTAGTGCATTCGAAATGAAGCAGTCAGTGCATGATTGAAGTGTAGACTTTCAGCTTTAGTTCAAGGAGTTTAGTTAAAATATTGCATTAACCATTTAGGAACTATAGCCATTGTTCCCTCTAGTCCATAGAGTCCCTCTTTTTTTATAGGCTCAAAGTAAAAAAAATGATAAAAATGCTGGATTACAAAACAGTTAATGCAATATTTTTGTCAAACCCCTTGAATTAAAGCTGAATGTCTGCACTTCAATCACATCTTCACGCTTCATCTTCATGCTTCATTTTAAATTCATTGAGGTTTTGTACAGACTCAGAATTACAAAAAAGTGTCACAGTCCAAATACTTATGGGACTGACTGTATACACTAACTGGCCACCATATTAGATGCACTGGTATAGTCTGTTGCAGTTCAGGACAGCAGCTCTTAGCCTATGAATTTCTAGTTTTTGCTGACAATTTTACTGTTTACTGTTATCTAGTATATATTTTTTTTCATTTTACTTTATTCACATTATTGATTAGAATAATCATTATTCAAATTATTATCAAGGTCACTTTGTGTGATGGTGTTGAACTGGACCTATTATAATGAAAGTTGTGAGGTCAGACACTGATGTTGGACGAGAAGGCCAGGCTCACAGTCTCCGCTCTAATTCATCCCAAAGGTGTTCTATCGGGTTGAAGTCAGGACTCTGTGCAGGCCAGTCAAGTTCTTCTGCACTAAACTTACTCATCCATGTCTTTGTGGACCTTGCTTTGTGCACTGGTGTGCAGTCAAGTTGGAACAGGAAGGGGGGATCCCCAAATTGTTCCCACACAGTTGGGAGCATGAAATTGTGTAAAATCTCTTGATCTGCTGAAGCATTAAGAGTTCCTTTCACCGGAACTCGGGGGCCGAGCTCAACTCCTGAAAAACAACCCCACACCATAATCCCACCTCCACCAAACTTTACACTTGGCACAATGCAGTCAGAAAAGTACTGTTCCCCTGGCAAGTGTGATTCGTCTGCAACACTTGCACATATAGTAAGCTAATATTAAGCAGATCATAAAACAGCATGTACAGCGAAAGGATCTTTGATCCTGGTTACAGAGGGTGTCATCCCACAGTAAAACTTGTGCTACATTCCTCTTCATTATCAATTCTGTTTATATATATATATATATATATATATATATATATATATTATATATCCCCTGTGGATAAAACTTTAAAAGTGCTTTCTTGATTGTAAGATGAGCATTAAGAACAATATGCTATTTAGGTTTCCTACAAATGCAGTTCAGTAGAAAGTGCAGAATAAGTTGAGGTTGTCTGAGGTTACTTCATGAAGGATGGAAAACTGTTCAGCATTCCAAAACACCACTTTCAGCTCCTCCCTCTCAAATGTTCCACACAAATTGCAAACAGGCCTTGGTGAAACGCATGCTGTGTATGATTCAAAATGAAGAAATCAGCTTTGCCAGTTGAGACCATTTCCACTTTTTTCAATAAAAAAGTGAAGTTTGAGGCATTTTGTTTGGATATAAGCTGCTTTTATTCTTTATACAAAGGATGTAATGTTTCTGACTCTGAATCTCCTGTTTATTGCTCAAAATATCTATTTCTGTATTTGGAGTTTTTTGTGCAAAGTTGATGAATATGTTACCATATATACAGCACAAATCTGTGAACAGCAGCTTTTTTGGATATTTACAGTGAGACAAGGAAATGTTATCCTTAAATTATACTGTAGTCAATAAATCTAAGTGAGTAGTTTACTCAAGATAAACTGGCAACCTAGTTATGCTTGTTCATGTAAATATGACGTTATTGGTTCGTTTGGTCAAACAACAGTAAAGTAAATGTATTAAAAAGATCATGTTACCAATTAAATCAAATTAACTTTATTGTTGTTATGTTATGTTAACTTACCAGACCTTTCTAGTGCATGTTACAACCAGACCCTCAAACTGTTACAATTAACCCCACCTATGAGGTGACATTTCTGTTCACTTTACTTTTTGTTGTAAAGTTCATAAACAGTAGGCCTTCAGAACAAAGTTTGTCTCCTTTTGTAAAACATTCATGAATGAAAATGAAAATGATTTACTGAACAGCAAAGTGTGTTCAGTTGTGACCTGCTGTCCACTACAAAACAACACAATTCTGACAAAATTGTGTCACTGTTCAGTTATTTATGGACTTATTATAGTCAGTAATCACATTCTCTCAGTACAATAAGCCACTCTCCAATTATTGTAGTTTCTTTGATTCTATAATCTGTTTTGTTACACCTCTGCCAAGTCTCACACATTCTTTTCACTTTGTGTTAACCTGTGCCTGCCTGTTTCTGTTTGTGAATGAATATGTTCTTAACCTACTTCCACTTGTACACACTGTTCTTTACTTAATGCCACTGAATGGTGAGTTATAAGGAAAGGAATGAAGAATGACATCATAAGACATGCAATCACAAATCAAAGTGGTGGTTTGGAAACATGTCAAAGAAGCTCTGTGGCAGCATACTGTGTAGTCTTGTGGGGCCAGACATAGGTTTGTAATGAAAATATATGTTGTTTGTATGTGTTGTATGTCTGGTCCAGCAAGACTATGTAAGCCTATAGCCCATATGAACTTGCCTACATACTATCAAAGAACTCAAAGCCTCACTGAGTTTCCATTGACATTCGTCAGCTTCAACAACTATACATCAGGTGGGGGCTCCAGAGTGGTGGAGCTCTCTAAGCATTGGCAATAAAGACATTTGAAAAAAAAAGAGAAGCTTGCTTGTAATGATGAATCTAAGTGAGATTTATTGTCTGATGGAATATTATCTCTTTTCTTTGTAGCTACTGCATGTTCTAGCACGTTATCTTTTCACAAACATTACTGTGGGCGTTGTCAGAGTAATTGCACCAGAAAATGTTTTCTTTAAGATCACTCCAAACAAATTAATTATCTCTTGCCTGGAAGACTGCTATTCTGTTGTTAACCCTTTCTGTTGTTGTTACGCCTTTAATATCTCATTACTGACAGATGTTGTTATAATTACTCTATTAAGTCTAATGACTATTAAAAGGTGTTATGGCATAGGGCAAGAAATGGTCATAATACAGTAAATATATATTTAGACTTAGACTTAGACTTAGACAGACTTTATTGTAATTCAAATTAACACCGTACAGTGCGAACAAGAATGAAATTTCATTGTCTTGGCTCAGAGTAGATCGGTAGTACAAGTATTACAATGTCGTGCAAGATACAATGTAATGCAAAATACAATGTAGTGCAAAGTGTAGTGCATATGTAAACATATGTATGTTGACAGATAAATCATTTTTAATAGGTAGATGTACAAAAGTATATTACACTGGAGGTCCCATGTACGAGGTAACCAAAAAAAGAAAGAATTGGAGCAGCATGTTATTTAGAGTTCAGCATTCCAGCATGTGGGAAGAAGCTGTTTTTGAACCTGGCTGTTCTGCTTTGAAGGCTTTGGAACCTCCTTCCAGAGGCCATCAGCGAGAACAGTCCATGGTGTGGGTGGGAGGGGTCTCTGTTTATGTCTTAACTCTGGTCAGACAGCGAATTTATCCTGTATTGGAGGAAGTGGAGTCCCAGTAATTTTCTCTGCTGTCCTGACCACCCTCTGCAGGGACTTCCAGTCAGAAGTGCTGCAGGCTCCTGCCCAGACAGAGATGCAGCTGGTCAGTATGCTCTCTACAGTGCCAGGTGGTGAGAATCAGAGCAGGGAGGTATGCTCTTTTCATCTGTCTCAGGAAGTGCATGCGCTGCTCAAAGTGTCCGTCATCTGTACCCCCAGGAACTTTGTTTTGCTAACTGTGTCTACTGCTCTGTCCTTAATGAAGAGTGGCATGTGGGTGGGTTGGCTCCTCCTGAAGTCGACAATGATCTCTTTGGTTTTCTCGATGTTCAGGACCAGGTTGTTGGTTTCACACCAGTCAACCAGATGGTTCACCTCCTCTTTGTAATGCAGGTCATTGTCATCCTGGATTAGGCCCACTACTGCACGCTGCAGTCGTGGGTCATCAGGGTGAAAAGCAGCAGGCTCAGGAAGCAGCCCTGAGGGGAGCTGGTGCTCAGAGAGATGACACTGGAGATGTTGTTGCCCACAGACTGAGGTCTATTTGTTAGAAAGTCCAGCAGCCATTTACACAGGTGGGTGCTGAAGCCAAGGTGGACCAGTTTGCTCATCAGATGTTGTGGGATGGTTGTGCTAAACGCTGAGCTGAAGTCCAGAAACAGCATGCGCACATCTGTATTCTTTCCTTCCAGGTGTTCTAAGCTCAGGTGAAGTGCAGAGGAGATGGCATCCTCTGTGGAGCGATTAGGGCGGTAAGCGAACTGGTATGGGTTGAATGTGCACTTTATCATGATGTGGGTGAGTGCTACAGGGCGGTAATCATTGAGGGAGGAGATTGTGGGTTTTTTGAACACGGGTATGATTGTGGCAGTCTTTAGGCATGTTGGTACGACAGCCTGTTTCAGTGAGGTGTTGAAGATGTCCGTGACAACCCTGGCCAGCTGATCGGCACATTCCTTAAGCACCTGACCGGGTATGTTGTCATGGCCTGTCGCTTTCCAGGTGTTTACTCTCCCCAGGGTTCTTTGGACATCTGCCATATCCAGGCAGAGAATCTGCTCATCAGAGTGAGGAGTAGATTTCACCACAGGGGTGTATGTAATAGCCTGAATGTAATAGCCAGAAATATGTTCTGGTAAGAGGTAACTGAAGGGTCTGCTTGATTAGTGGAGTTAGCTGCTAGGCTAGCCACCATTGTTAAATACCGATTCACCTAAAAACTTGTTTTTGGCCAAAACTTATTGCATATCCATTACAAACAGTCTGTTTTAACTTGCATTGACAGCACAATATCAATGGAAGCATATCAGTAGCAAAAAACAGACCAGAGAGTAACGAGATGAAAGTGCGTGCTCTGAAGCACTGAAGCAGTCTCCCTCACACAGGGGTTTTATACCCCAAACTGGGTGTTGGCTAGGTACCAAATAAGGAAAGGATTTGGCAACTGCTGTTATCAGTCTTTAGCAGATTTCCGTTACTATAGCCATACAAGGTTGTGAGTACATGAGGGCATGTTCAGGTACCAGAGATGCTCCGACTAGAATACCTAATGAAAGTGAAGTACTGTCAGGTGCAGGATGGCTGACAGAGGTTAATCGCTATATGAGGATACTTCCTATTGTCATATTTAGGCAGCAAAGCACTTTTATTAGTCAGAGGACAAGGTATTTTGTCCATGAACTTTCGCCTGTACATAATCTTACACTCTACAAGCACTAAAGGAAATACATTGAATTAATACAATTTCCATAACATTTGGCCCCTTTAATCATGTAAATGATACCAAAATAGCAAATTAATTCAAGATAGCTAGACTACTGTTCTAAGGCTGTATAGCATTTAACATCATTGACTGGTTTTCCATTTATATTTTTGTTCAGTGTACAAACCTCCATTTGTCGGGTTGAGGAGGTTTTTGGACCCTTTTATTTTATTTTTTTTTCTGTGAAAATTGGTGGTCGAATCAGGTCAGGGAACTATTACCCCTGCTTTTAATAAGGAGTCAAACACAGGTCTGATCCCTTCCACAGCTTCTGGTTTCTGTGCGTATTGTGCTTGTCTAGGCCTGTAGACTGATTTGTGTTTGTTCACATCTGGTTAAGCACCCTTGATTACACCCACATCATGTTTATTTTTGCCCATAATTCAGGAGGTACACTACTGTGCGAAAGTTTTAGGCATTGAAGCAAATTTTTAAACAATTTACCTCAGCAGTGAGTTTATCACAGTGTACAATAGGATACAGTCATATTCATAATTCAAATAAACATAAAAATAATAAAAAGTAATAAGAACTTCTTGGGTCCATATTTTTCCTTGGCGCCTTCACAGCTGCCACAGAGACTTGTTAATATCATCATTTACATCATGAGCACAATTTACTGAGCACTGATTGGTCAAACCAGGAGCTGCTTTTTAACTTCATATAATACTGGGCTTCCTCAAGGAGAGGCTTGGAAATGGTTAAACAAACACACTAACATCCACAAAATCAATATGTGTGTGTGTGTGTATATATATATATATATATATATATATACATTATATATATAATTATTATCAATTAATATATCAATTTTGTTTATTCAAATTTTGATGCTTATCTCAGCAAATAAACACATACTACAAAAATAAATAGATTTTGAAAATGTGTCGTGGATGCCTAAGACTTTCGCACAGTACTGTACCTCCACCAATTTAGGGGGAAATTTTTCTGTGGGTATTTCTGGAACCTTTTTGTATACATCACTAGCCATGTCATTTGGTGCAAGTTCAATTTCCCTTTTACTGTGTGTCAACAATGGCATTTTCTATCTGTCTATATTTTGCTTGCAGCCTAGCACTAAACCAAATACCTGGGGTTTCTGTGAGTGTCCAGTCGGACTCCCTAGGATCAGAGCATCTCTGCATCCATGGGCCTATCGCCTTCCATTTAACTGCTGCTGGTTTAGGAAGATGTGTGTAGCTGAGTGTTCCACACAAAATATTTGCTTCTGATTACACTCACAATTAAGCTCATCTGATCCAGTGAGTTCGACTAGGCATGCACAGAAATCTTTGTCCCAGTAGAGTTCTGTTATTTGCAGTCTTTTATTCAGGCACTTGAAATGGTTCCCTCAACCATTCTTTTCATATTTTTACAAGTACATTTACAGCATTTAGCAGACGCTCTTATCCAGAGCGACTTAGAAGAACTGCTTTGTCTATCTAGAGAGAGTATCTTTGCTATGTGATCTGTATGCAGCATCAGTCTAAACAGATCAGCTGAAGCAACCTGCATGCGCAAAAGAACAGTGCGTTCTGTGGCTTGTCCAGAGGTAAACAGTCATGTGAACACTAGTCACGCCCGGTTTCAGCTTCGCCAGCATCACAGGAACGATTATGATGTTCTAGTGGTTGACAGCTTGACTCATCACCCACAGTGTGTTTGAGTTCACTGTAAAAAACGGCACATTATTTGGCCACTTCTTTGGTTCATGTCCTCGGATTGTTTAAACTGTTCTCTTAAGCTTCAGCCTCGGGCTCCTCAAGCTGCGCTTGGCTGTTTCGTTCGAAACCTCTTCAAACATGGAACCTGTGCTGATCTATTTTTTGGTACAGAAACATCAGCCTAAATGTTTGTGAGTCTCAGCAGTGCGAAGTGATGACGAATGTCGAGTTGTACTGACGTAAAAGTCGCATGAATTCTGATCTGGCTGTTCAGACTGAGTCGCATTGCCACAGATCGGATACAGGTTGGATTTCAGTACCACATATGAAAGCACATATGAAACTGTCAGATTCAATGCATTTTTTGCTGTTCACACTGACACACACATGACAAATCTGTGTCACATAAGATAGGATTTGGGCAGTTTTACCTGCTGTGTAAACATAGCCAAAAAGTCACTGTTTATACCCAGAGAAAAAGGAACAGAGCTGAACACGGAGCAGTGCAATACAATACAATACAATACAATATGTCAATCAAATGTCTTGTCCCTGCACATTAGCTGTACAGTGGAGGTTGGGAGGGGGCATATACTCAATATTTTGTTCCTCACTCAGTTTCTCCCTTACCTTTTCCATCAAATATACTGTGATTTTTGTGGTTGGGTCAGGACACAACTTCCACTTGTATAGGTAGAGAGGACTTGCTGGTCCTACTTTGACAAAATTCAGGCTGTTTTCTATGACAGTGACACCTTGTGGTGCCAACTATAGGCAGAGGCTCAATGCACACATCAAATCCCTTCTCAACAGGTTTATGGGACATGTGCTTGAGATAAGAAATAAATGTTTTATTTTGCGCACCTCCTCAGTCTCACACCCCAATGGTTGACTGAAATGTTACACTACTGAGTGCCCAGTAACCCCCACAGTGCAAACACTGCGGTTGCTGAGTTTTGGATTCTCATGAAATTCAGCCATTTATATTACTGAGTGGGTTGCTCCAGAGTCAAGGAATTGTATTTTCCTTCCCTCAACTGACAGAGGTGTACATGGCAGTTGGGTGAAAGGAAAAGCTGTGCATTGTAAAAATGACAAATTTGTGTTATGTGTGTGTTCTTGGTCTACATTATCCCTCCCATTCTCAGTCGCCTCACCATCCTTGTCCTCCCCCCGTAAGTCAGTCTGGGTTTTCTCTTCCTCTTTCCATTCTGTGTTGCAGTCTTTGGCAAAGTGCCCTTTTTCCATGCAGTTCCCCCAGATCACATGCGTAAGATTCAGTCTGTGTTGGCCTCCCCTTTGTTCATTAAGGAAATGAAAGTGATACAGACCAGACAGTAAAGAGATGAGAGCGTGCAATGATTTGACAGCTGCTGTTATCAGTCTTTAGCCTCCTTCAGGCTGAACACCACTAAGCTTGTTATCAGTGCACAGTTCAAAAGCCAGTATTCATGATAGCTGAGGGGGGCATTAGTGGACATGGCATGGGTGACATGCACATCTCTGAAGATACTATCAATGCTGAATGATATATACATGTTTTGGGACCACATGCTCACATCTAGATGATGTCTTTTTCAGAGAAGCTCTGTATTAAGAGTCTGGGAGCTAAACTGACCTGTGTGCAGTCCAGACCTGTCACCACTGAAAATATCTGGTGCATTACATAATGAACAAAATGGCAAAGGAGACTCCAAACTGTTGAGGAGCCTTACCTTAGAGTACCTTATTTGTTCACTACAGATTCTTGTAGTGAATGCTGTTAATGGAATAATGAATCCAGTTTTTTTTTCCTAGCTATATTATGCACTGTTAGGGTGCACTACGTAGGCAGCAGGGAGACATTTGAGATCTAGCCCTCGCATGGGAACTGTTGAATTGGTGTTATAAAAGACTCACAGTGATGACCAAAAAGTACTTTTAAAAAGAAGGATTTTGCATTAAACAGTGGTATGTTATGAAATGACCACAATATACAGTGATATTCAACCAAAACTTATCCCCATCCCAGTCCATTTTTCTTTGGGAAAGATGTCATAGTCTAAAGAAGTTACATTTCTTGGCAGAATATTTACTTAGTTAGATTCTTATTAATAATAACAGTTTCTGAAAACTCACCAGTTGAGGGCATGCACTATTGCCCATGATAAAATTGCAGTAATGCCTGTGCCTCTTGTAACTAATTGCTTTAGTTTACTTTCATCATTCATAGACTGAGAATAACACATAAAAAAGCTACATGATGCAGCTTAAGTGAAAAAAAGATCAACATGTTGCAAATGAACATAAGCATATTATATAGAAAAGACATAGATGAAATATACAAACTAAGGACATGTTTTTATATACAGAGATCGTACTGACCTGCATAAACCTTAAACAGAAAAAAAAACATTTGGTGTTAATATACATGTGAGTTCTGGAATGCTGTGCTCTATGCTGAGGACATTGAGGTGAGTGGGATGGTAGTGTTGATTAGATCTCTCTCTGTCCTCCTGCCTTGTCTTTAAGCCTTAATGTAATGGGGAGCGAGGAGGCGGACGCATATGCGGAGATAAGCAGCGTTTACTATGGGCAAATCCAGGGTCATAGTTGAAACGGTCCAGGGTCATAGAGCCAACACGGATTGATCGGGGGCAGACATGACTGACAAACTAGAATCAAACATACAAACAGTACATCCAGGACAACAACGTAAACAGTTCAGACAACAATACATAAGACCAGTACATCCAACAAAGACCAACGAAAACAAAGGGCAAACAGTGGGCTTATAAAACACAGGGATAACGAGGGACAGGTGGAAAACAGGTGGTGACAATCAGGGGTGTAGTCACTAAACAAGGGGGCTCAAAAACGCACATGGAAGATCAAAACAAAAAGCGCATGGATCAAAAATGCACATGGAAGATCAAAACAAAAAGCACATGGATCAAAAATGCACATGGAAGATCAAAACAAAAAGCACATGGATCAAAAATGCACATGGAAGATCAAAACAAAAAGCACATGCATCAAAAACGCACATGGAAGATCAAAACAAAAAGCACATGGATCAAAAACGCACATGGAAGATCAAAACAAAAAGCACATGGATCAAAAACGCAAATGGAAGATCAAAACAAAAAGCACATGGAGTGGGAGGAGCCAACTGTGACAATCAGATACTTTAAATGAAAATGGCAGAAATGATGCAGTGGTTTGAGTTAGTAGAGTGCACTTGTCACGCATCCCTCCAGCTCTGATGTTCTCAAAGACCTGTCCTGTATTGTGCCTCATACAGACAGGAATCCAGCCTGAAGTAACTTCAGCATGAATGGACAGGACTAAACTGCTGTCAAGAAATAAACTTCAGTTCTCTAGACATACGGCTAGCTCCGTGGTTTTGAGACAGGTTTGTATTCTTCATGTGGTGGACTTCTCATCTCTTTGATGTAGGTGAGTGGCCCATTTTGAAGCCCTAAAAATGGCGGTAGAGTGTGTTTAAGCCTGTATTGTGGTGTGTTGTCTATAAGCCCATGGCTGAAGAAAACTGTACTACAGAAAGGGGTGGTAGAGAGGCACCTGATTGGTGTGATGATGTATTTATAAAGTAGGCCTGTGGAAGTATAAACATTTATGTGTATAAAGGTTTTTAGTGTTGTCTTGTGTTATAATGGTGGTGTTAGGTGTCATCATTCAAGCTGTCATAGTCCTTTTTTTATGACTGAATTGGTCCAAATCTCCCACAGATTGTGGCTTACCAAAGGTTGAACCTCAAGCCTATCATGGAGGATTTAGTTAGTCAAGGTGTGTTGGTTCCATCCCAAAGTCCCAGCAGCATACCTGTGTGGCCGGTTCTGAAAGGGAATTCATTTCATCTGGTTGTAGATATTTGTGAAGCCTTACAGGTGCATTACAAAAATTGCACCTGTGGTAACTGATCGATCAACAATATTAAATGGATTGTGTTGCCTGAACATTGTGTTTTCTTTGTAATCGATTTGGCAAATAGATTTTGGTCAGTGCCTTTGCATTAAGACAGTCAATCATGGCTATATCAGTACCAATGGGGCAGATTACCTGACTGTTGTGTCGCAGTATGTGTTATTTCACAACCTGTTACATTTGCACAGCTGCAGTCTTTTCTGAGATTGTGCAGTTACTGCCGACCGAAACGTAAAACAGGAAATCTGAAAAGTGAGTTTCAGCTAAGTGATGATCAGTTACAAGTTTTCCAAACTCTTAAGGATGCATTTTGCAGTGCACTGGCTCTAGACCTCCTAGTGAACATGGACCTTTCTGTCTGTTTCATCTGTAGCTCCTATCATTATAGATCAGGTTCTCACTGTGAAATGTCTACACTCAGTTTGCTCTTGACTCTTAAATAGCAGGATTGTTTCAGTGACAGCACACAGATGGGGTAACTGGTTTGCGGTTTTAACTGCCCCTAATATAGTGATCAAAAGGTCACTCTGTAAATTGGAATACAATCCAGTTGACCATGACTGTGAAACGCTGGTTTTTAGTTTTGTGCAATGTATGTATGCTGAAGCACCTTTGCCAAATGCTGATGTTGTGTTATTGGTTCTTCCCATGTCCTTGATGACAGAGAACGCACAAGGTAGGCTGTCACAATGTAGTATAAAGAAATAGCTACTGGAAGATCCTTATTCTGCACCACAGCCAGAGCTAGTAGCACTGACTATGCTTGTGTGCTTTCTAAAGATTTAAAAGTTAATGTGTTGTCATAGCAACGCCAAAACGGCTTTTGAAAGCGCTTCCAAGTCCAAACCAGGCAACATTATGAAGGGGTTCCTTGTGTGGATGCCTTACCTGCGGTACTTTGAGCTTTGACTAACAGAAATACCCAGCTGTCACTACATGATATTATTGTGGGTAATCCCATCTCACTCTCTAGGATTATTGATTTGAAAGCTGCAGATATAAATGTATGCTTGCTACTCTGGCAGTACTGCCAGACTTCATTTGAAGCCATTGCAGTCACTTGGAAACAGGTGTTGGATGCATGGAAAGATCCTACTAAGGGGGATCCCTGTTGCCATATTGTCTCAGGACAGTGTGTGATGATTAAGGTGCATAACAAATCCTTCTTACCACGTCCTGTGCTGTGAAATGTCAAGGAAAACCAAAATGGATACATTTGAGCCATACCAAGGTACACTTAGGTAAGGAAAGAAGGTATCCATGACAATGGCTAAACCAAAAGTTTGCATAAGGGCATACAACACTGTGTAATAAGAATATGATGCTAACGCTTGTGTGTCTGTGTTTTTTCTAAGATCTAAGATGGTGACAAATGAACAGGACATCAGATTGGTTCCTGATTAGTGGATGAAGAACTAACATCAAATCTAACATCTCTCTAGCTCCTTGGACACTGCTCTGTAAGCTGTTTGGACATATCAACCCTTCTTTTGGATAAGAAGCGTTGCCTCTATGGAAAAACGAAACAAGAAGAGAAGATGGCTACCACTGCGACAAGTTCCATAATAAAGAACTTTTCATAAGCAAGAGCGAATGTTATTTACTTTTGCCCCAGTTTACTCTGGTGCTTCATATCTAAACTACACTGGCACAGATGTTCTTTAGAAACATGGAAACACTTAATTTCCCAAATTGCCTTATGTTTTCAAGATGTGTAGAAAGAGGGAAATACATCTATGCGTCCATGCAGTAAGCGAGTAAAGTTTTAAAAAAATTGTTTTAGATATTTCTGAGTTTGTAAAGGCAATGCTTTCCTCAGATGGATATTTAGAATAAACAGGCTCAACTTTGTGTTATCAGGCACATAGTTTATTATCATAGGTGATTGTCTATATCTGAGCTTACTGCATTTTTGATCTTTTAAAAGGGTAGTCATTTCTGTATTATTATTTTTACATCCTGTATTAGATTTCATAGATATTATATTGTTTCTAAATTACTTTCATGTGATTTGTCTCATGACAAGCATGTGACTATGGAACCATTATGTTGTGCTGAATGTTCATGCATGGAAGGTGGTCTTGTGTGTACTAAACATTTGCATTGTATTTCTGCATTATTGTTCTCTGTTAAAGATCTCTAATAAACCATTTCTAAGTTTTTGTGTGGTCTACACACCAACCAACAGGATTTCTACAACCTTGACTCTTCTTTTGACTTTTGGGTCTGATCAGATAAATTAAATTTTCAGTCTCATCAGATTAAATGCTTTATTTCATTTACAAACCAATCCCAGTTAAATAAGACAAGCGTTTACTAAATCTGTATGTATATAAAAAGAAAATCATTGAAATCACTTCAGTGTATGCAGTCTAGTAATCACTGACGTGAACAATCAAAATTAGGAAAAGTAAGTGACAGCAGGTAGGAGATACAGAACAATGCCAATATGATGAAGTACTTTGTTGCAAAATGTCAAAATTTGTAGCCAGTGACTCTCAGAACAGCTGCCATATCAACAGCAAAAGTATGTTTATCAATGAGCTGAATGTATACTTACAGCCAACCAATTGTTAGAATAAGATAATGACAAATAACCCTCAACCATTGTTATACATGACTAATATTAAAAGACAAAGCGATAAATGCAGGTCTGGCTACTGATTGTTTTCAAACTGTCCTATAAAATTATGCTGCAACAGTTACATTTTTTCAATCAAGATTATGTAGAAAGAAATTCTAAGAAATTTATAAGAAAAATGTTTTATAGTCTTTGGATAAAGTCGTAATAGACAGTTTGAACAGTATTTTAATATGAGAGACCTCAAAGTAAAAGATACTAATGTAATATTTGAAATATCAAAACATTTGGCCTACAGGGCAGATTAAATGTCGTGTGACTGATAACATACTGAACTCTGATACATAACATCATCAAATTAGCCAGCAGCAGTGGAGTGAGATTTCCACCAAACATCCTTGGACTTCTTTTTTGGATAAATGAGCTCAGTCTTGAGTGAACCTTTTCAATTCTTCCATTTTCTCTATTTCCTTGGAAACATCTAAAACGCCAAAGAAATGATATTCATTATATTCCTTTTGATCATTTTTAATAATCCCTATGGCTATATGGTCATACCAGTACAAGAGAACCTGTGCCTGGCTTTGAGAATAACTTACCCATGTAAGGCAAGGTGCTTGCACTGCAAAGTGAGTATTCCATTGATTCCGTTAATGTTTTTCTTATCTTCTTCATGGTGTAATTCTTTTAAAGAGAATGTGAATATAAAAATTCTAACAAATGATACATTTGCATAAAAATTACATTTTATTTACATGTTGATAACCATAAATTTGCTTCAATGGGAGAAATACAAACCAGTGTTTCATACAGCTCATCAAGCATCTCAGTCTTTGCCTTCTGGAACATTTCACTCTTTGATGATTCTATGTGGTTCAACAGAATTTCCTGCTTCTTCCTCATAGAGCCCTTCCCACTATGAGCAGCAGCGTCTAATACAAAGCAGTGTTCACTTTTCTATGTTAGGATTAAATTAAAATGTATCATCAAATTAAATAACAGTAACTTACTCTGATAGCATGGCTGCATTGTGGTCGAGATAGATTTGAGAAGAGTTTCATATATTTCCTTTTTTCGCTCAACAATTTCCAATTTAAGCTCTGTCTTGAGTTTCTCTTCCTGTTCACAGATAAAAGCAGATGAAATAAGTTACAACTAGTACACATTGTATGAAAATGAAACTCATAAAGAATTTTCTAACAGTCAATTGCACAATAGTGCAATAATATTCTTCATAACATACTCAAAAACCTCATTAGTAGATTGGCATTATCTCACGTTATATGTGAGATAACTATGTAAATGCTACGATAAAACTGTGTATATATTTTGCCACAAAATGTACAACAGCCAGGAAAAGGAGGCTGAAGTTCTGCTAAAACCTTCTCTTTTTAAACATCTAGAGACCACATAAAATTATCATATGGTTATAGTAGCAAGGGGCATTGTCTGGAACTGTAAATGTCCAGGGCTTGGCCCAGTTCACTATAAACGTTTTTTTGAGATATCACCCTTTTTGAATTAACCTATAAAATGTGCTTATTTAAGACTTATTTAAGAAATTACACTCTAATTGCTTTCTTTCTCCGCCGCATTCTTGCTCGCTCTCTTTCTGTCTTGCTCACATAGTCTTTCTCTCTATCCACTCACTCTCTTGAAATGTTAAAGTTATAAGGTTTGGGGCTGGCTAAAAAATATTAGCAGCTAAAGCCCCAGAAATCCAGGCCAGGTGACACCCCTGATTGTAGCTATCATGTGGATTGTATATAGACAGGTGTTAATTGCGAGTAATATCCCATTCACCTCAGTTTGAAGGAATTTCAGCATGTGACTCAGCACTGGTGATTTGCTATATTCTGTGATCAGGTTCTTTGGGATGATAGTGAACATATCAATGTTTGCATGCAGAGATCTCTCAGTTACATTCCTTTGGACTCTGGAAAAAAAATTGGCAAAATGTTGATAGTAATAATATGAGAAAAATCTAATTTCCATCTATAGATTAAAAAAGACACAAAGCTTACAATTACTGGTACCCCTTTTTTCTTTCTTTGTAATTTGAGTTAACAGCCAACACTATACTGAGTCCCTGATTTATGCACTAGCAGTTTGCTAAGTTAGTGATTTGGTTGGTGATTTACAGCAGTTATTTACACCATAAAGACATGCAAGAAGGTGGAGAAAACCAAGCTGTGTGCTTTAAGTAGTGATCTTTCCAATGTACTCCTGTGTTACCAGTGGGGTCTCCTATACCTGCGTGCACAGCATGCAGAGTCTTGTCCGAACTGCTTTTGGCTGATGGCTACAAGCTACTAGCAGATAGAAACATACAAAACACTCTTGTTTGATGTTCGATCCTCTCAATTAGTTGTTTGCTGGTAAGACACCAGTGTTTGTTACACCAAGAGTAATAGTGATGAGAGCTAATCTAGTTATCTGAAATGACAACATGGATCAGAACAAATAAAAAAAAACAACTAAATATTGTGATGCTAATTTGTTAGAACCTAACTGTTGCAATTATTTTAGTGTTCCTTTGTTCCGCAGAATCAGTAAGTAATAGCACTGAAAGAACAGTGTATTGAGTAACAGTGTACTGAAAGCTTAAAGATTTATTTGGTGGGTCTTGGCCCTGCTGAAGAATATTTTGGTCCAGTGTATTTTCTTGCATTGTGAACCTATAGGTGAAGCAGTGCGCAGTAGTATGTGACCCTACCCAGAGATGGCAAGTAACAAATCAAATTTACTTTTGTTACTGTACTTGAATACACCTCACATAATGTCCATCAGAGGATGTTTGTAGGTTGTAGGTAACTTCACAACTTGACAGACAGCTAATACAGCTGGACACAACTGGACCAATAGCATCTGGTGTTCAGTGTTTTACTTTTTCAAAGCATCCAACCACATGTGAAAGTGACATATCACACTTTGTGATTGGACCAACTGAGACTGTTTCAATTTATAGTCGTGTATAGGACCTGCAGCTTATCTAAGAGAGGAGATTCAAGCATTGCTTGAATTCAGTTGCATGAATAGCTTTTACTGTATGCCAGATTGACCAAACAACTGTTTTCCGATTCATTTTAAATGAAAAAAATCAGACCAAACAGGGCAGTTTGCTCTAGTAAAGCACCCCCCCCCCCCCCCCCCCCCCCCCGCCAATTTTCTTGTCTCCAATTCCACCTGCTCATTAGGACTCCCCCAATCACACAATACCACAAGTGCTAGGAGGGAGAGGGCTAACACAGGCAACCTCCGAGACCTGTGAGGCCACCTGCCACATCTTTTTGAACTGACGCTCATGCAACATCATTGGACAGCTGAATGTGCTCGGAGGAAAGTGCCAACCGCCAGATCTGTTACATCAGCTAACAGATGCATGTGCTGACTAACATTACACCAATTGTGCTCTCTCAGACTCCCAGCTACGGATGGTTGTAGCATCACCAGAGATCGAACTCACGATCTCCTAATGACAGGGCCAAAGCTTAGACGGTTGCCCCACTTGGATATTTTGGGGCCTGTAGTGCATATTTATGTATGTATGAAATTTAGGTAGAAAAAAGCAAATTAAGTCATGTTTCCATCCTACAATATTGCAATGAAACTTCAAGGGGGTCTTTTTAATGATTTACAGGTAAAGGCCATTTGTTAAGCAGTTGTGTCCTTGTGATCTTTTGTGTGTGTAAACTTGGGAGTTTCTACAGCATATGGGTACAATACTAATAGTGGCATGCAAATGTTTGGGCACCCCTGTTCAAAATTTCTATTACTGTAAATAGTAAAGTGAGGAGATAATGAACTGAACTCCAAACGGCATGAAGATGAAACATTCTTTTCAACATTCATTTTAAGCAAAATTTGTGTATATTTTTACTATTTTAGAGTGGATAAAAGGAAATGGGCTACATGCAGACGTTTGAGCACCCTAAGAGATTTGAGTCCTCAGATAATTTTTTTTCAAGGTCTCAGATCTTAATTAACTTCTTGGGGCTATGTATTTTTTTTTACAAACATCATTAGGAAAGGGCAGGTGATGCAAATTTTAAAGTTGTTTAAATACAGGGAGATTTACTCGAAAAAGGCCCCGAACTCCTGCACAAATATGACCTTCACGAAGAGTCATCAGAAGAAAACCTTTCCTGTGTCCTCACCACATATTTCAGCATTAAAAGTTCGCTAAGGCATGTCTTAATAAGCCTGATGCATTTTGGAAACAAGTCCTGTGGACTAAAGTTAAAATAGATTTTTTGGCCACAATGGGCAAAGGTATATTTGAGGAGATTGAAAAGAAACACCTCTCCAACTGTAGGATTGGGGTAGATTGAATAAGCTTTGGGCTTGTGCTGTGGCCAGTGGTGCGGGTAACATTTCACTGGTAGAGGGAAGAGTTGATTTGATTAAATACCAGCAAATTCTGGAAACAAACATTACACCATGTGTACAAAAGATAAAGATGAAAAGAAGATAATGATCCTAAACACTCCTCAAAATCCACAATGGACTACTGCATTTTGTCAATAAATGTGGTGTCAATAAATGAGTTTTTAGAATACACAGAAATCAGCTACTTATGAAGAAACTAGATTTGACTTTCTTTTTCTCATTTCAAGGCTATATAGGCCATCTTTTAATATTACTTATTTATTTATTTTATTTAAGTAGTGGTGGTACATTTGTCTAGTAGGTTTTATTGTCAACATTCCAGTTGAACCATTTGAACCATCTGTAGTAATGCACGCTGAAGCCCAGCTGCTTGTTTGCTTTTATGATAAAATCCATGATTGTAGTCCTCTCCTTCAAATGCAGCTTTATATGTCTTTTACAGCAAGATTTCAAGACATATTTTATGCAGTTGCCTAATCAGTGTAATACATTGCTTTTACCTTTTTGGTCTTTGAAAGCAGATCTTAAGGTCTGTTATTAAGCTCTATACAAAGAAACTGAATTAATTTTTACTTACGGGAAGAAGTCATTGAATGTTTCATCAATGTGGTCCAACATGGGTTTGATCAAGCTCATGTTAAGATTTCGTGTTTCTCCATTCTTAGACATGCAGACTCCGTCATTCTCACACAATGCTGTCAGAGTTCGATGAAATCCTCGACCATCTGTATGATTCTACAAAAATACAGTAATAAAAAGGACTTGAATACAATGTTTAAAAATGATTCAAAATGATATCATTTATAAGGGGTAAAAATACCATGATTATTTCTTTTGTTGTTGCAGCACATTTTTCTTCAGACACTCTTGCTCCTTTTGAAAGATGCTCACCCAAAGAACTGCGAATTTGGCGACAGTTTTCACGCAGATTTTCAAGTTGGTTGTCAAGATTTTTCTTCAATTCCTCGTATAGTGTGGTCTTCTCAGTCATCTAGAACATACATGTTATTACAAAACCTGTTTAAGTACTTGTTTGCTTGTTGGTTTCAGTATACAATCCTTTTGTTAAAATGTAATACCAAGTATAATCATAATATCATAAAATCATAATCATAATATTCCAAGAAAAAAGTCATAATATTTTGATAATAAAGACATAAAGTTAAAAGAATAAACTTGCAATGTTTCAATGATAAAGTAGGCTAATTGTAGGTGGGGCTGCCATAATATGTTGGGGCCTCGGTTACTGTACTGGCAAAGACCAAGACGGCAAGGATCAATCATTTGGATTACCATTCTCATTGTCTGTGAAATTACATGCTCAGTTATGTAACCTCCGATAGCTGTGTAGACGACCAGTGCCTGCGAGTTTTTCTTCAACAAAACAGACAATTTCCTCCAAGTCTGTCTGGGTCTCTATCTGGTTTCTTGCACAGCCATTTGAGCAGTTTCTTATACTAATAACAGTCTGGCACCATTTTTACCAGTTCTGAGAGCCACACAGTTTGTTTTACATTCAAGGCTATCA
This sequence comes from Pygocentrus nattereri, assembly GCF_015220715.1. Lineage (NCBI taxonomy): Eukaryota > Metazoa > Chordata > Actinopteri > Characiformes > Serrasalmidae > Pygocentrus > Pygocentrus nattereri. Next base: position 26,377,147 of record NC_051233.1, read on the forward strand.
TTTAGGAATTATGTTTAAGAGAACTATAGAAACCATCCCTGGTATTCTACGTTTAACAGCATGAAATCTAACTGTATTGAATTTACAGCATGTATCATCTCACAACCTCTGTGTTGAAAAAAGAAAAGAATTTTAACATACTTATTGTGACACTCCTAATTAAAGCTATTTTATTGTGCTCTCATGTATGTTTACGTATTGAAAAATTGTTTTGTTTTTGAATCATAATATGTTTTGTGGAGGGTCAATCTATTGCTGCCATTTCTGTGCATTTTTAAAATCTGATTTCTTTGTTTTGATTCAATTTCTTTGTTTTTATATGATATGATATGTGTTTTTTTGATAATGAATGATACATTACAAACATCAGCAGGCACATGCCATCAGGAGATCTGTTCCTTCAACCCATATTTGGAAATGTTGGGTCAGTATGTGAAATGCAAATTTATTAAGGCACAATATTTGTTTTGCATAAAAAATGCCTTTGGCTGTATGATGGACTGTTTGTGTCATTAAAGCCATACATTCAGTGGTGTGACATACCATTTCAGTGTCACTCTTCTTGGAACCTTGAATTAAGGAAAGAATTCCATGTGCTCCAGAGATGTATTGACTTGCTCTTTCGTTTGTGTAATTATTGTTGTACGTCCTTAAGAGGTCCTTCAACTTGGGTATCTCTACATATGTTCAGATAAAAAAAAAGTTCTTATCTTTGTGATATTTTCACTAAACTTATTTTGCAGTTTTAGGCTTAAATTAATATTTGCTTATGGATTTAGGAAATTGGGCTTTACCTGTTTGTTCTTCTGTCAGGATTCCATCTTTGTTGAAGAATTCTTTAGAACTCACCGTGAACACAGGGAGGTTATCATCACATTTTAAGTGTCTCTAGTGGAATAAAGAGGAAAATCACTAAATTAGTTTTTTTTTTCCCATATTAAGGGGAAAAAATCCAGTCACATGGATGAAGGCTAGGACAGCTGATGCCAAAAAATTACATACACCTAGGCTAAAGATAGTCACATTTCATATTGCTGTATATTTCTTTGGGTACATCAGTTAGGGTGTCCACTTTCTTTACATCAGAAATTTAAAAAGGGGTTAAAAACTAGAAATTTAAAGCAATCCCTTAGATACTTTCATTTCAGCTATATTTCATTATAGAGAGATTTCCAGTGGGTGAATTTTTTTACACATCTGTTTAAACATTCTTGAAGATTCTAGAAATTGATGTTAACACTTTCTCTTGTTTCAGTTGTTTCTGTTAACAACTATTGGCTGGCGTTTTCTCATAATAAGGAGTTAATTGGGAGTGTACTATTAGAACCTTCATAGCAAGGAAAAATCCATGAACAGTTACAGAGCGGGATGCAGAGTGTTGAGGTGCATAATGCATAAAAATCACTGCTCTGGTAACTCAATAATAACAGAGGTCCAAACCTCTGGCCTCCAAGGCTGAGCAGCATTTAAGCTTTGTATCACTAAGCACAAAGCCAAGCACTGGCTGGAGTTGTGTAAAGCGTGCCACCCCTGGATTCTGTAGCAGCGGAAATGTATTCTGTGGAGTGATGAATCATGCTTCTCTTAACCGGCAGTTTGATGGATGAGTTTGGGTTTGGTGAATGCCAGGAGAACATTATCTGCCTGACTGCATTGTGATAGCTGTGCAGTTTGGTGGAGGAAGGATAATGCTATGGAGTTGTTTTTCAGGGGTTGGACTAAATGAAGAGAAATCTTAATGCTTCAGCAAAGCAAGACATTTTGGACAATTGTATGCTTTCAACTTTGTGGGAACAGTTTGAGGAAGAACATTCTCTGTTCCAGCGTGACTGAACCCAAATGCACAAAGCAAGGTCCATTAAGGTATAACTAGATGAGTTTGATGTGGAAGAACTTGACTGGACTGCACAGAGCCCTGACCTCAACCCCATCTAACACATTTGGGATAAACTAGAATGGAGATTGCAAACCAGGACCGTTTGTCCAACAACAGTGTCTAACCTTAGAAATGCTTTTCTGGATGAATGGAGAAAAATTCCCACAGACACACTCCAAATTCCTGTAGAAATCTCCCCAGAAGAGTGGAAGCTGTTAGAGCCAACTCCATATTAATGCCTACGGATTTAGAATGAGATGTCATAAAACATCTCTTTCTCATTCTCTTGTCATAAAACATGTCTTCTGAGGATAACGTAGCTCCATTAAAAATAATAAAATTAAAACACATTTTTAATAAAAAATTCAAAATGCACAGTTAATTATTATTAATTTGCTCCCTACAAAGCTAATTCAGATCTTGGGTACCATGTAACTACAGCCGTATTCACTCACCCATCCAAATCATTGAATTTAGGAGTTCCAATCACTTCTATGGCCACAGGTGTATAAAACCAAGCACCTAGGCCTGCAGACTGCTTCTACAAACATTAGTGAAAGAATGATTCGCTCTCAGGAGCTCAGTGAATTCCAGCATGGTACCATGATAGGATGCAACCTGTGCAACAAGTCCAGTTGTGAAATTTCCTCGATACTAAATATTCCACAGTCGACTGTCAGTGGTATTATAACAAAGTGGAAGTGATTAAGAATGACAGCAACTCAGCTACAAAGTGGTAGGCCACATAAAACGACAGAGTGGGGTCAGTGGAAGCTGAGGCACATAGTACACAGAGGTTGTCAACTTTCAGAGTCAATCACTAAAGACCTCCAAACTGCATGTGGCCTTCAGATTAGCTCAAGAGAGAGCTTCATGGAATGAGTTTCCATGGCTGAGCAGCTGCATCCAAGCCGTACATCACCAAGCACAATGAAAAGCATTGAATGCAGTGGTGTAAAGCTCCGCCACTGGACTTTAGAGCAGTGGAGACGAGTTCTCTGGAGTGATGAATCACACTTCTCTGTCTGGCAATATGATGGACGAGTCTGGGTTTGGCGGTTGCCAGGAGAACGGTAATTGTCTGACTGCATTGTGCCAAGTGTAAAGTGTGGTGGAGGAGGGATTAAGGCGTGGGGTTATTTTCAGGAGTTGGGCTCTGACCCTTAGTTCCAGTGAAAGGAACTCTTAATGCTTCAGCAGATCAAGAGATTTTAGACAATTTCATGCTCCCAACTTTGTGGGAACAGTTTGGGGATGGCCCCTTCCTGTTCTAACATGACTGCGCACCAGTGCACAAAGCAAGGTCCATAAAGACATAGATGAGCGAGTTTGGTGTGGAAAAATTTGACTGGTCTGCACAGAGTCCTGACCTCAACCCGATAGAACACCTTTGGGATGAATTAAAGTGGAGACTGTGAGCCAGGCCTTCTTGTCCAACATCAGTGTCTGACCTCACAAATGCGCTTCTGGAAGAACGGTCAAAAATTCCCATAAATACACGCCTAACCCTTGTGGAAAGCCTTCCCAAAAGAGTTGAAGCTGTTATAGCTGCAAAGGTTGGGCCAACATCATATTAAACCATAAGGATTAAGAATGGGATGTCATTGAAGAAGTTCATATGCTTGTGAAGGCAAAAGAGCGAATACTTTTGGCAATATAATGTAGTTTAATTTTTTATTAGTCAAAATTTATTTGCAATAAATCCAATTCCTACATGTTTACTCAAAGAAATTTTGCCAGAAATAACCAAGCCTCTTCTGTCAATAATAAACTCCTCTCTTACTCTTGGCTATATACCAAAATCTCTTATAATAGCAGTAATTAGACCTCTGATTAAGAAACCTGATCATGATCCCTGTGATTTATCAAATTATATACCTCAAATCTCAAATCTTCCCTTTATATCAAAGATTTTTGAAAAAGCTGTGGCACAACAAGTTCTTGAAAAATTTCAGCTTGGTTTTATGCCTTATCATAGTAGAGACAGCACGAGTGAAAACTGTAAACAATCTCTTATTATTCTCTGTCCAAGGAAATGTATCTTTGCTCGTTCTACTTGATCTTAGTGTAGCATTTGATATGAAAGACAATTACACTCACTGGCCACTTTATTAGGTTCAATTGCTTGTTAACACAAATAGCTAATCAGCCAATCACATGGCCGCAACTCAATGCATTTAGGCATGTAGAGGTGGTCAAGACAACTTGCTGAAGTGCAAACCGAGCATCAGGATGGGGAAGAAAGGTGATTTAAGTGACTTTGAACGTGGCATGGTTGTCGGTGCCAGACGGGCGGGTCTGAGTATTTCAGAAACAGAAATTTTCACACACAACCATCTCTAGGGTTTACAGAGAACGGTCCGAAAAAGAGAAAATATCCAGTGAGCGGTCAGTTGTGTGGATGAAGATGCCTTGTTGATGTGAGAGGTCAGAGGAGAATGGGCAGACTGGTTCGAGATGATAGAAAGGTAACAGGAACTCAAACAGCCAACCAAAATCTCTGAGGAATGTTTCCAACACCTTGTTGAAAGGTTCTGAAGGCAAAAGGGGGTCCAACCTTTTACTAGGTAAGGTGTACCTAATAAAGTTGCCAGTGTATGTATATCTTACTAGATAGACCTTGAGTAACAAGAATAGTTCTTTCTTGGTATGTGACAGATTACATTAGTTTACAGATTACAGATCAGTCTGTAAACGCAAATCATCTGTTTATACAAAAGCAAAGTATGGTATTTCACAAGGCTCTGTTTTAGGACCTCTATTATTCACATTATATATCGTTGCTGTCAGAAGAAAACCTTGTATCTCCACTTTTGGCATTTTTCAGTTTTTGACATAATTTGAAAGTATCTGTTACTCTTTACATTTTTTGTAAATTTTATGATGAATGGCCTAAAAGAAATGACCCAAAATTACATGGGAAAAATTCTGGTTCCATTGACTTACTTTGAAGTAAAGTTAAAGTAAAAGTTTTTTCCTTCTCCTGTAAAGTTACCATTTTGGAAATACAAGGTTTTCTTCCGACAGCAGCGATATGCTACCACTGGTTGCCATTATCAGTAAACACGGCCTCAGTGATGTTGATGTCGCTAATGCCACACAATTGTATATATTGACCAAAGAAAATGATAAACTTCAATTTAAGATTAAGGACTGCCTAAGAGTCATAAAAGATGTCGAGTAACTTCTTCCTACTCAACTCCGACAAACTGTTTAACTTAATGCTTAAACTTAATAGTTTCAGTTGCATCAGTACAAAACTTTGGTGTCACGATCGATCTTGATCTGTCCTTTGACGCACATATAATCAAAATTACTAGAATAGCTTTCCTCCATCTTTGAAATACTTCCAAATAAAAAGATGCACTCACTGTACATGACACAGAAAACCAAGTTTTGCATTTATTACCTCAAGGCTGGATTACTGTATGCCCTGCTGTCTGTATGTTACAGCAAAAGCCTGAACAAGCTTCAGTCCAGAATGGTGCAGCCAGAGTCCTCACATTTTAGTGAAGTTTTGTCAAACCTATACTGGCAGCCAGTTAAATTCTGCATTGAGTATACAATTATTTTACTGACATATAAAACTCTAAAGTTATTACCTGAGTGAATGTATTTCTTATTATGAACCATCACATCAGGTGCTGGCTTACTATTAGTACCTAGAATTAATAAAGCTACGTTTGGGGTAGAGCCTTTTCATACTTAACCCCCCCAGCTTTGGAATGATCTTCCAGTCAGTGTTCAGAACTCAGACACAGCCTCAGTCTTTAAGTTTAGGCTAAAAACCTGCTTGTTTGATCAAGGCTTTGGGAATTAGTTTTTTCTCATTAGATAAAGGGTGCAGAGTATTATGGTAAACTGGGAGTGTTGGTGTCATCGCCCCACAGCTCTCACACGTTCACTCAGGTTCGCTGATGGTGGAGCAGAGGGGTGCTGACATCTCAGGGAGCCTCATATCTCTGTTATCTTTCTGGCTCCCCCTTTTTAGTAAGGCTGTAATAACTCGACCTGCTGCAGTCTTTGTTAACACTGTACACTGTTCTCAGTCACTCCTAAAAGAATTAACTGTGTTTGCTGTCTGCAGTCTGGTGCTGTTGCTTCATCTGTCTTGATCAGGTGCCCCTACTCACAAGCCTTCTCGACCAGTTTCACCACCATGGAGCTTCCTGCTGTACAACAATGTGCATGATCCTTTTGGAGATATCTTGGGTGGTATGCATGAGCATAGAAAAGAATGGAGCACCATTAATTTCACCTTGAATAACCTGTTTCATCCCTGACTGGGCGAACAGGGTCCTTTCTATGTGGAGTTTGCATGTTCTCTCCATGTCTGTGTGGGTTTCCTTTGGGTACTCCAGTTTCCTCCCACTGTTCGAAGACATGTGGTCAGGCCAATTGGACACGCTAAATTGCCCCTAGGTTTGAGTGAGCGTGTGAATGTATATGTCTGTCTGTCTGCCCTGCGATGGACTGGAGACCTGTCCAGGGTGTATCCTGCCTTCCACCCAATGACCGCTGGGATAGGACAAAATGTGACGAAATGGCTTAAAGACTATAAACCTTTATGCCACCACAAAGCCATATGCTAAACTCCATAGACAATTTGTGGACTGAATTGAAAAAACGTGTCCTAACAAGGAGGCCCACAAACAACTTCTGTCAGGAGAAATAGACAACACTTATAGCAAGGTATTGTGAGAAGCTTGTGGAAAACTACCCTGAGTGTTTGCTCAAGTTAAGCAATTAAAAGCCAGTGCCACCACATACTAATGAAATGTATGTAAACTACTGCCCCACTGAAAATCTGACATAATAAATAAAACTTAATAGTGATTAGTTATTATTTTGGGAAATTAAGTGCATATCATAACTTAAAACTAATATGTGGCAACAAGAAATGTGCACTGTGAAAAATTTAATTTGAATGTCTTGAGCGTAAACGTTTTGGCTTCAACTGTAAGTCACAAAAATTCTGAAGAATGTACTTGGACATTGTAGCACTAGGAAGGACTATAATTATGATAAGAGATCCACTTTTCCTGATGACATGTTTTGAGACTAGGAAACTTGTATATAAAAAAAAAAAATTACAAAACACAAGTACTTTTATGTTATGTTGTTCTTTAAAACTCCTCTTCACATCTTCCTTGGCTACGCCATTCCTATGCAAAATGCATGCAGTTTTTCTCTTGTCCTTGTATTGTGAAACCTATAAAGAAAATGAATGTGTTAATGCCGCTATCTATTGATATAAATGACAAACATTTTAAGTAAACCCATATTACCTGTGGGGTGATCCGAAAGTCTTCATCCTTAAGCTTTTTGAGTCTACAAATCAAATACGTGTTTGTCAGAAGTGCTTATGAAAAACGACATTAATGACAAAATAGACAAAGGGGAAATCCACCAGACTTGAGGAAAAAAAAATTGTAGAATTAAATGGTTAATAAATACAAAGTAATTCAGAGTCGTTTAAGGTGAAATACTATGTTATAGAGAAACTTAATTCTGGATTCTATTGCAGTGCAAATAATAACATTCAGAGCAAATTTTATGGGTCACAATACAGGAGCATCAATATCCTATCAGACTCATGATTTCCATGATGTACAAGACTCAAAATCCTCTACTCACTCAAACATTAGAGTGAACAAGGCAAATATTAAAATGGACAGGACTGCTACACTACTCTCTAATCAAAAAAATGTAGCTTGGGATTAAACATTAAACATGACTTTGCTAACCAGAATGAAATGACACCCATCTGTTTGCCTATGTTAATTTTAAATTTTAAATGTTTTATTGAGAATATCTAAAATGTCCAACAGCTGTTTCACAGTATCACTCTGAACAAAGCAATGCATCTACTTCATTTGCTGAATAAAGGCAATAAGCAGAAAAAAAAAAAAAAGAGTAACTGATTTATTTATTTTTTGACAAATTACCACCCCAAATATTGATGTTTTGTCGTGTGGACAGTAATTGTGCAATGCTGATAGAAATAAAAGATAGTGAGGTTTACCCATAATGGTCATCCACAGATACATTGTTAGCACCATAGAATGGAAAAGTTTGACAAGAAAATTGTATAGACATGTTTTTTCTGAGCCTCTGGATGCCTCCCTAGGGAGGTGTTCCAGACATGTCCGATGGGGAGGAGACCTCAGGGAAGACCCTGGACATGTTGGAGGGATTATATCTCTCGACTGTCTTGGGAACGTCTCAGTATCCCTCCGGAAGAGCTGGAGGAGGTGGCAGGGGAAAGGGAGACCTGGGCCTCTTTGTTTAGGCTGCTGATGGATGGATGGAGATTATTTATTTTTATATACACTGCTCAAAAAAATAAAGGGAACACTTAAACAACACAATATAGCTCCAAGTAAATTTAACTTCTGTGAAATCAAACTGTCCACTTAGGAAGCAACACTGATTGACAATCAATTTCACAGCTGTTGTGCAAATGGAACAGACAACAGGTGGAAATTATTGGTGATTAGCAAGACACACTCAATAAAGGAATGGTTCTGCAGGTGGGAACCACAGATCACTTGTCAGTACCTTTCTGCTTTCTGGCTGATGTTTTGGTCACTTTTGAATGTTGGTGGTGCTTTCACACTTGTGGTAGCATGAGATGGACTCTACGACTCACACAAGTGGCTCAGGTAGTGCAGCTCATGCAGGATGGCACATCAATGCGAGCTGTAGCAAGAAGGTTTGCTGTGTCTGTCAGCGTAGTGACCAGAGGCTGGAGGCGCTACCAGGAGACAGGCCAGTACACCAGGAGACGTGGAGGAGGCCGTAAGAGGGCAACAACCCAGCAGCAGGACCGCTACCTCCGCCTTTGTGCAAGGAGGAACAGGAGGAGCACTGCCAGAGCCCTGCAAAATGACCTCCAGCAGGCCACAAATGTGCATGTGTCTGCACAAACGGTTAGAAACCGACTACATGAGGATGGTATGAGGGCCCGACGTCCACAGATGGGGGTTGTGCTCATTGCCCAACACCGTGCAGGATGCTTGGCATTTGCCAGAGAACACCAGGATTGGCAAATTCACCACTGGCGCCCTGTGCTCTTCACAGATGAAAGCAGGTTCACACTGAGCACATGTGACAGACGTGACAGAGTCTGGAGACGCCGTGGAGAGCAATCTGCTGCCTGCAACATCCTTCAGCATGACCGCTTTGGCAGTGGGTCAGTAATGGTGTGGGGTGGCATTTCTTTGGAGGGCCGCACAGCCCTCCATGTGCTTGCCAGAGGTAGCCTGACTGCCATTAGGTACCGAGATGAGATCCTCAGACCCCGTGTGAGACCACATGCTGGTGCAGTTGGCCCTGGGTTCCTCCTAATGCAGGACAATGCTAGACCTCATGTGGCTGGAGTGTGTCAACAGTTCCTGCAAGATGAAGGCACTGAAGCTATGGACTGGCCCGCCTGTTCCCCAGACCTGAATCCGATTGAGCACATCTGGGACATCATGTCTTGCTCCATCCACCAACGTCACGTTGCACCACAGACCGTCCAGGAGTTGGCGGATGCTTTAGTCCAGGTCTGGGAGGAGATCCCTCAGGAGACCATCCGCCACCTCATCAGGAGCATGCCCAGGCGTTGTAGGGAGGTCATACAGGCACGTGGAGGCCACACACAATACTGAGCCTCATTTTGACTTGCTTTAAGGACATCACATCGAAGTTGGATCAGCCTGTTGTGTGTTTTTCCACTTTAATTTTGTGTGTGACTCCAAATCCAGGCCTCCATTGGTTAATAAATTTGATTTCCATTGATGATTTTTGTGTGATTTTGTTGTTGGCACATTCAACTTTGTAGAGAACAAAGTATTCAATGAGAATATTTCATTCATTCAGATCTAGGATGTGTTATTTGAGTGTTCCCTTTATTTTTTTGAGCAGTGTAGTATAGTATAGGATAAAGTTCAGTGTTAGAAGTTGGTTGCATTGTCATGATCCAAGCTATCCCAAACACATTCAGTGATATTGAGGTCAGAGCTCTGCAAACAGGTCTTAGATTTTTTTTTTATCCGGTCCTCATGAAACTTTATCAAATTATCCATGAGAGCCTTTACCCCTTAAATACCCAAGATTATTACATACTAAGGCGTATTATTCAGTGACTACAATACAAACTGAACTATTTTTAGGGTATAGAAGTGTGTAATGAAACTGGGCCCACCAGCAGGCCCTGGACATGCAAGGGGTTAACCTTAATAAATCACATGTGTGCAAGATGGACATGATATATATAACTTAATGATTAATTAGATAAATTTCAGCTGACCTCATGTACTCCTCTGGGTCGATGTCATCAGTCTTGGTACATATAAAAGTGATGCTCCTGCACTCTCCACCTTGCGCCATGTCTCTTATGCTGCGAGAAACAATCTCCCAGGCATTACGGTCAGAAACGGCACGATCTGATGTACTTACAATCCACACTGTGGAACAATCTTTCAATTTCTATAAAACACAACGATACAGTTAAACATTACAAGGAAACATGACCATGTAAGCAGGGAATGTAGTGAGCAGTCATGATCTTTTGAACACCTGTTCTCTTCATAACTATTCTGGCATATTCTACACACACACACACATGTTTATTTTATCTAAAAAAGACCACTCAAAATAAAGTGTCACTATTATTGTTTTATTTTGTAGCTTAATAATAATAATAATAATAATAAATAATAATATTATGTACTTGTTTTGCATTTAAATTAGTAACTTCTCACAGAATTGCAAGCAAAATTTAAATAAAAAAGCACTTTGTGAATAACAGCTTAGTCAGGTTAGTCATTCCTTAATGAGCACGTTTATGTAGTTCTTCAAGAAGTGTTTTGGGAAATGTCTGCTAAATAATGAACATTAAGATACTTTCCAAAATGAAAGAAAACTCCTACATGAAAGGAGTTACACGATTTAATTAGAATTATTAGATTAGTTACATTCAACCGAGGACTCACCCATGGGTGACGTCTGGTATTCTGTTTTTGGTATAATCAGAGGAATAGTGTATTCTAAAAGCTGGTCTGTCATTTCTGGCATTGTAAAGTTCCCATTTTGCCTTTCAGGAATTATCACTGTGTGTCTGTCTATCATTATTCATGCAGCATTATTATATTCTATTACGCTTTTTACAATAACTTTTGTATATATCACGCAGATTGTTAATGCTAGTCCCATTTTAGTTTTTCTGTACCTCCTACCTGTAGTCAGGTCAGCATAGGATTACAACTTGTAATTTAATTTCAATTAATTGTAAATTAATTAATTCTTGTCTTAATATGTTTAATGAAAAGATTGCTTATCTGTCATTAAATCCTGTTTGTTTTTCTGTTTGCTTCAGTTCATTGCAGTACACACAACCCCTGAGCAGGCTGTGGCCTGTCTTATGAAAAGGTAAATACACCAACATAAAAGCTATATACTCATGTATTTGAGTATCTGTATCCTCAAAAAAAAAAATTTGGGGGGTAAGCTGCAGGTACAGTATGTGTGTATAAGTAGAACAGCATTTTAAGCTTAAAGGAAACATTTGAATAGCCTACAGTGAAATCCTGTAAGTAAATGTGGGCATTTTTGATGAAACGTTAACAGAACACTTACATGAAGAAAACATTGTGAATCACATTCATCTAACATTCACATTTATATGGGGTATATATTATGATATGTTTATATTTCTTAAAACAAATGCCTTTGATGAATGAACTTCCTTCCTCACTCATTTAGGTGCCAGTATCGCTTTTAATTCTGTTCTCTCTTCACCGATTGCGATTTTTAAGAGCTTTTATTCTCCGCCCAGTGACCGCTGAGATAGGCTCCTACTAAAGTGGTATAGACAAAAGTATGGACAAATTACCAGCTTTAAGGCAGATACTACTACTCTTTTAGCTACATGATATACTTTTGTCCATTTTTACAGACAACAGGACATTGAACATTGTGAGAAACTACATAAAATGTCTACTAGATATTACTTTAGCTTTGTAATTCCAATGCAAAACTAAAGAAGGAAACTTCAGATCTCACATGTCTTGTTTGATCAAATGTATTTGGAGTAACAGGAAAATCCTAGAAATTTAATTTTTATCTAAACCATTGCTGTAAAATTGTCTTGAACTGAACAGACAATTTCAAAACTTGTACTGATGAATTTGCAATCAGACCCACATTTAACAAATTATTAAATTATCAACAATAATCACCGATCTCCACATCTGATCTCTGCTCTTGTTGTAATCTCCAGTTCCAGGAAGATCCACTAGCACAATGTTTTTCAGAAAATCTTCACAGTTTGGAACCTTGATGGTCACACTCTTTACTACCGGCCAGTAACATCTTCCAGGACTTGAATCATCATGCTGAACGTAACACCTTATCTCATCTGAGAAATCTGTGGCCTGGTGTTGAACAACATAATGCATAGACATAAGCACAAAAGAAGTGCATTCAGATTGATAAAACATTCTCAGCAAATAAACCTATATTCACTTACTTTCTCACATGTTATCATTTTGGGTTTAGATTTGAGAAACTCAGGAATTCCTGTGAAATGATCATCTTTCATGAGGTTTTCTAAGTTCTTAGAAACAGTTTCCTTTCCATACAGTGCTGCAATCTTCTGCTTTGCTGTACGGTACACTGCACTGTCCCTCTCCTCACTGTCATCTGTTAGGTCTTTATGAAGCCTCTTAAGTTCATCTTTCCATTCCTGAAGGTTAAGATACTACTTTAGTTATGAACAATACAATAAGAAGTTAAAAAAAAAAAAAGAAAAAAAAAAAGCTAAAACATGAAACACATCTCAAGGGTGTTTGGTTTTTGTGTAGAATTCTCATTATTATAAGTGATGGATTAGAGTTAGGATCAACTCCAAGAGTTTCCTTTTATAAGGTGAAGCATATGCTTAGTGTGGCAAAAAAAATAAATAAAATAAAATAATATCAGTGCGTGATATAACCAGTGGACTTTGTGTGTGTGTATTATATATATATATCCATCCATCCATCCATCCATTTTCCAAGCCGCTTCTCCGTCAGGGTCGCGGGGGGGTGCTGGAGCCTATCCCAGCAGTCTTCGGGCGAAAGGCACGATACACCCTGGACAGGTCGCCAGTCCATCACAGGGCAGACACACAGACACAGACAGTCACTCACACACTCACACTTAGGGGCAATTTAGCACACCCAATTGGCCTGACTGCATGTCTTTGGACTGTGGGAGGAAACCGGAGAACCCGGAGGAAACCCACGCAGACACGGGGAGAACATGCAAACTCCACACAGAGAGGAACCTGGTCACCCGGCCGGGGAATCGAACCCAGGCCCTCCTCGCTGTGAGGCGACAGCGCTACCCACCACGCCACCGTATATATATATATATACAGAACCATTTTTATAACAGTTTCTAGAACCATATGCAACACGTTTTCCACCTAAAGAATCATGTCATTATGTAAACCAATGCAAAACTACTTAAAACAAATGCAAAACTAAAAATATAGGCATGCAATGGTTCATGTTGAACCATTCTAAATAATCAAAAACCATGCTTCATTATAAAAAAAAATTAACAAACAGACCAACAGTTGTAACTGTTGTAATATTAGCAGCCATTGTGATGCCTGAATTTTGTCTGAACTTTTGTATATTTTTGTTCATGCAATTTGCAGGATGCTAACAGGTGGCAACAGTGCAAATAAGATTATTTATATATATACTAAAACCATATATGTCAAAATATAGCAGATTAACTATACTTTGGTTGAGGGAACAATTTTGGGTAAAACCAACCCTTAAATATCAACTACATTTTAATCAATTAGGCAAATTATAATAAACTACGAGTTTCAGTTTGTGTAGTAATACAAATGTGTGTATAAATTATGTACCTCTTTTGAGATGAACTCAATCTCAGCTTTGTAGTTGAAGTCTGATATGTTGGCTTCAACTTGTATGATGACTGAAGTACAGGCACACAGGGTTCCTGATGGTAACAGATGTTTTTCCCCGAGGATGGCGTTTATCAGAGAGCTCTTCCCAGCCCCCGTCTTCCCAAACACTCCAACAGTAGTTTTCTTTTTTATACCTCTTTTCTCCAACTTTGAGATGTTGTCTCTGGACATGAAAATACATATGAAAAATAAATACTGTTCAGAGTTTATACAGCCTTATCATTGTGCCATTAGTATATTAATAAGTTCCTATTATTAAGAATACTGTACCTGACATAGTCCATGAGTTTCATTAGGTTTGCGTGTTGATCAGTCAGTTGATTATTAACTTTTGTCATCATTTTTTTGGCTATGCCAATGTATATCACTACAAAAAGATAAGATTAAAATGTAAATTAATGTACATATAAATCTTCAAATGATCTTACACAATGCTGTGTTTTTCACTCTCTTTTACTACCATTTATATTTAAGCTTAACAACATTATGCTTATGCAAAAATTCTTAAGAGGGTCTGAGAGTCAGCTATAATGCAGTGTCCTTTATCAGTAATGGGCATTATGCAGTGGGACAACAGAAATCTACAAGGATTTCATGGAAACATGAACAGAACAGAAACAGGGGTGCACATTACCACATTAGTTCATCATTTATTGCAGCACATGTGTGGGGATACATATTGTACAAGGTATACTAATTCATTCAATTTTAACAGTCTGAATGTAAAATGTATTTTTGAGCCACAGAAAAAAAGAGATTGGTTTTCCAGTCAGAAATAGGAAGATTTCTATTCATCATAGATGCATGTTCCACTGCACATTTTGATTTGAAAAGTATGGTAGACTACCTTGTGGTTTTAAAAGCACTCACTTTTTAAAACTGTGATAAAGCTCAGTGACTTTAAATATGGCACTGTCATAGGATGCTACCTTTGCCAAAAGTAGGTTTGTGAAGTTTCTGCCCTGCTAGATCTGCCCCTGACAACTAAGTGCTGTTATTGTGAAGCATCTAGGAGCAACAACGTTACACCACATGAACACACAGAGTGGGGCTGCAGAGTGTTAGAGCATTAAAAAAAACAAAAACTTTCCTCTGCTGCATCACAGCAAAGTGCCCTGATCTGAACCCCACTGGACACCTATGGGATGAACTGAAACAGAAATGATGAACTAGGCCTTCTCACCCAGCATTGCTTTCCAACCTCATAGATACTTTTTTGACTGAATGGGCACAAATTCCCATATTCATTCTCCATAATCTTGTGCAAAACTTGCCCAGAAGAGTGGAGGCTGTTATAGCTGCAAAGGGAGGGAGCTGTTCCATATTAATGCCCATGGTTTTGGAATGAGATGTCCAACAAACTCATAGGTTTGACGGACAGGAGTTTAACATACTATTGGCCATATATTTTCACTTTGAAAAAAAATAAATAAATAAAAAAAATCAATAAAAGGTGATTGGACCTGGGGCACCCAAACTTTTGCATGCAACTGTACTTTTTGCTAACTCCTTCCAGTCTCTGGGTTGTGTCATCTGTGCTAGACAAAACAGCTTGCCAATGTTTGTGCACCTGCTCATCACTAGTGGGCAATGTTAGTCCATGTTTCTTACTATCTAGTCTATAGGTAATTTTTTTTGGACTTTGAGTAGATAGTGGACTTTAAATTGATTTGTTGTCAACATCAAATCTGTACAAAATAATCTAATTTCTCTTTGCTGAAGCCTTTGACAATAGCAACAAAATATAAAGCTTACTAGCATCTGCCTTTCCTGGAACAGGACAGTACCTTTTACTTCCTGTGAGGGGGGAGAAAAAAAAATTATTATACACTGTTTACCCATGCAAAATATCTGCTATATCTCTAAGCATATGGTTCATAAGTATGACCAAACAGTTTTTAAAAATATAACCTTTCTGACTCAGTTAACTGCAAACTGTAATAACCACACTGAAAGTACTTAAATGTAAATAGTTAATTTCCCCAACTTGTTCTGAATAAAATCTGTTTTCTTTAGAAACATTTTAAATGATTTTCAGCATTTTAAAAACAGCAGCAAATTATAAAGCTTACCAGCTCCTGTGCTCTCTGGGCTAAAATAATGCCTTTTTTCTCCTAGAAAAAAAACATTTATGAATAAAACAATACATTTGTACATATATAATATGTAATGGTGCAGCGGGTCATATATAACTATGTATGGGTGTGAAGTATGACAATGCAGATTTTTAGAGCCTTAAAACAAATAAACAAGTACCTTTTTTATTCATGTTATTCATCAAGTGTCAACCTGAGGAAGAAGGAAAAAAATAATGATGAACAGCACTGATATTCTAATGCTCTCGACTACTTGATCAATTAATAAACGCACTGTTATGATCCTTTCAATGTCAGTTGATACATCAGGTTTTGGATTATGTGGATACATAATAAAAAGGTACATGATTTTTTTTTTTTTTTTTTTTTAAAAGACTTATTTCCACATCAATGCATTTCTCGCCAGTGACCACTGAACAAATTTGGGACCAGGCTTGCTTATTCACATTCATGCTGCAATTCTGAGCGTTTGATTTACCTAGTTTACTTCTGATCTTTGACATGCTTTTTGTTATTGTGGTTTTGGCCTCTGTTTTTTGGTTATTATATTTTCATGGTCTTCTGGCTTTTGCCAGAAGAATTTACATCTGTCCACTTAGCTCTAGATAACATTTTGATCTGGCATTTGCTATACACTGACAACTGCTGTTTTGCCAGAACAGTATTAATTGCAAGAAATTGTGTCCATTACAAAAAAGTTTTTGTAAGTATGTAAAATGTAAACCTGTAGTATTATTATTGCCACTTCAGAATATCTACAAAGTATCTTAACAGCATCTTTACAGTACCTGTGCTAATGGAAATTGTATTTTTTTAGCTCTTAAAACAGCTAGTCATCTGCTTTCTAATGGCATTTAAGTGCTTGTGTGTTGCTACTTGTATGCTAAGGGCTGGGTCCCATGTTTGCTTAAACTGGACTCTCGAAAACAGAATGGCAATAGCTTGAGGTTCCTTTTTGAATAGTATGACTGTGCTTACAATACAAAAACATGGCTGTACAAGAATGTCCCAGTGAGTCATGCTTGAAGGTACAATAAAGGTGTATTTATTATAGGCTTTCAAAATTTAGAAGCCTATGATTTCAAAATGAGCACTGCAGCTTGAGCTATAATCACCTGTAAGGATCACTTATCAGTAGCTTAACATAACATAACATAAAAAAAAGAATAATGGGATAATGGGACTATTCTTGTTCACCAGGTATAGTCAACAAAGGTTTAAGTGATGGAATGAAGTAGGCTTTCTTTTTAGTACCCAGTGTAGTGACTTAGTTAACAGCTCTGCTTAATGTAAAAAATGTACACTAGAATAAAACTTAACAGTTGAGAACATCTTAATGGAATTAAGATACTTTCTCCTAAATCTTAAATAAGACATTAATGTTTACAATACATTAAGTTTCAAGTTAATGAAAATAAATGCAAATAATAAATAAAAATGTATTTGTTTGTGATATGCTCTGATATGTTCTTCCCTCTGAAATATCTGCTTGTTTCTTTCGGCTCCTCACACTATGGTACCATTGTTGTACATACTGTAATGATTTCTACACTTCTTTTAATGAAATATGCAACTTGCTGTAGAATCTATAAATTTAGTAAAACTATTTTCTCAGGCTTTCTCATACAGATTAATAAATCAAAAACAGTCATATATTTACTTTAATCATAAATGTATCATTTTTAACAAAAATTATTAAATGAAATAGCAGCATGTGAAAAAATATGAGAAATCATTATTGGTCATACATGGTCATGAAATCACCATGAAGGGACTACATGCAGTTGGAATTAGCAAAAGAAATAAAGAACCCTGAATAATAAATAATAAATCAAATGGAAAGTAATTCCCTGATGGAACATAATGAAACTCTGAAGGAGTATAAACATGAGGGTACATGAGTAAATGTTGCTCAGAATGGAATAACAGTTGTGAACTGTTGCAACACTCATATTAAAGTTTGAACTCAAACAGATCCTGAAAAGGGTGTGGTGTGCATTGGAAATTAATCTGGTAATCACACCATTTCTGAGAAAATGAAAGTTGTGAGGGTGTGTCAAAATGGTTGGGGAACTGCAAACCGACCTACACTAGATTTACTGTACTATGAAAGTCATAAATGTTATTTAACTCTCCTCTTTTGAACTGAAATATACCAGAATGAGTGTAAGCCAAGCTAAAGTGCAGACTCCAGAATTAGTTTTAACACGGTGTTACAACTGAGCATTCCAAAGTTAACAATGGGACATTTGTAGTAGAGGTGTGCATGTTTGCGTAAAATGTGTATTAATCTCACTGAAATGTTTTAGAAATAATTTAGCAAAAATACAGATGTACACTGCTCTGCACCATTGACACAAACATTAATAAATAAACGTGTCGCTGTCCAGTTAATTATGGAATAGTAGAGTGTGTAGTAATTAACTACATTCTTTTAGTGCAGTATAAGCCATTTCATCTTATTATAGTAGTTAAATAATATATAATACAGTAAGTTAGTCGGCCCAGGTCTACAAACTTGTAGAGTCTCGCAGATCCTGCCATATAGGGAAAGCAGGGGGCAGGGCCTACCTGGTGTGACCGGGCCATCACTGGCATTAAGTGCAATATCTGTACAATAAAAGCACCCAAAATTGTACTTATATAAACACCTAAAGTAGATAGAGCTTCGACTACACCACCCCTATATTATGGGGAGGGAGACCCCCTCCACAGGCCACTCAACTAAGAGTGTTGGAGCCAGCCAAGAATACACATGCATCAATCAGAATATGAAGTTGCAGTACATATTTTATTTCAAATAGTTATAAAAAGCAATAAGAACAGGGAATCTTTAAAATTATAGTTACTATTAATAACTGTGGGATTCAGGCTAATTACAGGAACTAATTAGCATAGCACAGTGTTAATGAGAGGGAGGCAGGTGGAAAGGTGAAGATGCAAGGAGTAGAGGTCGTAAAGGTGGATGACTTCAAATATCTTGGGTCAACCATCCAGAGCAATGGACAGTGTAGAAAAGACGTGAGGAAGAGGGTGCAGGCAGGATGGAGTGGGTGGAGACGGATGTCAGGGCTGATGTGTGACAGAAGGTTTACAAGACAGTAGTGCGTCCTGCTATGATGTATGGTTTGGAGACTGTGGCTCTGTCTAAAAGACAGGAGGCTGAGCTGGAGGTGGCGGAGATGAAGATGCTGAGATTTTCGTTGGGAGTGACAAGGATGGACAAGATTAGGAATGAGCAGATCAGAGGGACAGTGAAGGTGGAGCAGTTTGGAGATAAAGCCAGAGAGGCCAGGTTGAGATGGTTTGGACATGTGTTGAGGAGGAACAGTGGATATATTGGGCAAAGAATGTTGGAGATGGAGCTGCCGGGTAGAAGGAGAAGAGGTAGACCTCAGAGAAGGTTTATGGATGTAGTGATGGTGGACATGGAGATGGTTGGTGTGAAAGTAGAGGAGACAGTAGATAGGGCAAGATGGAGGCAGATGATCCGCTGTGGCGACCCCTAAAGGGAGCAGCCGAAAGAAGAAGAAGAAGAAGAAGAAGAAGAAGCATAGCACAGGCCCAAATAAAACTAATGTGGCCAAGAAGGTGCCCAAGCCCACGATGCCCTTCCACATCAAATTACCACTAACCACACAAAACCATCCTTATCAGTTAAAAGATCACCCATGGCAAGATTACACAACCGAAAAAAACACCCACAAATGGTACAGAGCACCAGGGCAGCCCACCCCTTGACCACAAAACAAAGAAAAGAATAGAAATAAACACCTTCCAGGGTGCAACCACGCATAAACCACCTGTGATATGCTATTACAAGTTTTCATAAGTAACAACGTAATACCTAAAACCTCAATCCCAACATTGCATCAAAAAAAAAAAACTGGAATTCATAAAAATAGCTATAGATGGCTCCTATACCAATTACAATGGCACACAACACAATAAAGAAAGGAAAACACGGTGGAGGGAAAATCAGTGGCCCACAAGCGATCCCACTCCAGGTAACAGGCACTGCTGACGTCAACACAATTGCTTGCTCAGCATACTTGCTCCATAGCTAATAAATATGTAGACAGCGTTGGACCAGCACCAATTTGTTCACGGTTGACACCAAAGCACGCCAGCTATTGAGTTTGCTACGTGCACTTCTCTGGTTCTCGCCTGGTTGGCCACCCCCGCTGACACACACACTAAAAACAATCAAAAGTAATCTTAAAATACCCTCTGCAGACTTCAGGCTGTCACTACCAGCTTCCTGCTAACAATTAGCGACCATATGCAAACGTACCAGACAGAGGTCTTCCAACGACGACAGCAACACCAACAATTCCCACCGTCCCTTTGTTCAACCAAATTGGAAGTAAACTCAACTGGCTGTGCTCCCCTTTTGTCTTTCCACGGAAAAAGTACGCCGCCTACCTGCGCGTGGGTGTGTCTCTTATTACTGGTTTCTTTCACCATCAATGGGGGGTGGGGGGGTGGGGGGGGGGGTGGGGTTGGGGGGGGGTGTTGCTGGAGCCTATCCCAGCGGTCATCGGCCAGAAGGCAGGACACACCCTGGACAGGTCGCCAGTTCATCACATCACTTTATCATGTTTGAAAATTTTATAAAGCAGAATTTCACAAACTAATGACTTAAAATAAGATCCCTTACAGAGCTCCCTTGATTCTTGTGAGCTATCAAATTATAGACTTATTTCAAATGTTCATATTAAAGATATTGGAGAAAACTGTGGCTCAGCAACTAAATTCCTATTTGCATATCAATCACAGACATAAAAAAATCAGTCTGGATTTAGCCCTCATCATAGCACAGAGACAGCACTAGTGAAAATGATGTACTTAGTGAAAAGTGGATGTACTTATTTCACATGCATATTGATGTAAACAAATATTCCATGCTCCATTTCCAAGACATATTGCATTGTGCTTTTGTTTTATACTGACTCTGCCAACAAAATAAATAATACAAAACACAGCTAGTACAGAAGCATCTCATACACTGCAACAGTACAATGTCAAAATATGTTATTTTAGGAAAATAATCACACCACACAATTACATCATTCTACCATGTTAAAAAATACATTTTACAATAATCATTGTTTATTTCAAATGCTATGCTTTCTGGTCATTATAATTTTACATTATTAAGTGTGGTCAGTGGTAGAGGGGGGCAGTACACTTACTTTCATCTGCATTAAATGGCATCTAATTAACACAAGCACTAAATACAGTTATGAACGAAACAAATGGTCAGAGGTAATTTTTGAGGACGATTTCTTGATGTACTTGATGAATAGGGACTTAAAATAGTTTTCTATCTGATATACATGTAAATATTTTTGCATTATAGCTGGCATTTTGTAAGTATATATAAAGAACATGACTTTAATATTAGGTATTTTAGCAGTGAAGTGCAGTGAAGTGTAGGAAAGATCTGAAAGTCTTTCTAAGTGAATGTGTTTAGATTTTTAGCCAGGTTTATAAATATATTTAAATAGCTGGGATGGCTTATGATTTGGGTCTGGAAACCTTATATTTTGCGAACACTCCTGGTATCCACCCATTCTAGGTGTAGTCTTGGTGAGGAGCAAACCAGGTCAGGAGAAAGAACGAATATTTACCTGTCTGTAAACTGATTAATGATGTTAATGGTATTTGCTTTTTCGGTGTAGTCTACTTCCATATGTGTATATTCGTGTTCCACTAAACTAATAGTTTTTATAACGTAATCAATCAAAGCAGTGGAAAAGGCTTGTGGAGTTATATATAAAATGATTAAGAAATTGTTTAGTAATGATCAAATGCTACTTAATCATTACCTATGTTCTATGAGTCTCTTTGAGCCTTACCATGTCTAAGTGAATAGTGAGCTACTATGATGCTTTATGTGGATGTTACACACTTGGGGTGGGATTAGAGCATGCCTCATGAATACATGAATTCTAAAATAAGTCTAATGCTGATTGTGAGTGATTAGTTTTAAAATCTGTAACATTTTCAGAATAAGTTTCATAAAATGCACTTTGGTGCCCACTTAGTTTATAAAAAAATGATAAATACCTAAAAAAAAAAAAAAAAAACTTTGCACTTGGCTTCCAGTGTTTTGCTTTACTTGAATGTAAACTAGATCTCTCTGCTGTTCATTATGTGCTTCACTAGCAGCCTAATTAACCTTTATATCTGTAAACTCTTGAATCTTTGGTTCTCCATCTCAGCAAATGAAATACATTCTCCATCTCATTACATTAAATGCACTTTATTTCATTCACTGGTAAAGCACAGTTTAATAAGTGTTTACTAAAGCTGTATAAAAAGGAAATGCATTCATTCAAATCACTGACGCATTCAGTGCATGCAGTTTGGCAATAATTGATATTAGAAAAGTAAGTGATAGCAGGCAAAAGAAAAAAACAAAAAACTTTGTTGTAAAATGTCAGGATTGGTAGCTATTCAATCACTATTATCCAGTGCTTCACAAAGCAACAGCATTTCAACAACAAATGTTTATCAATTACCTGCTATAACCTATGCTATGACATTGTCAATAACAATTGATCAATAACCTGAATGTATACTTACACTAGAACAGAATATGGTAAGGACAAATATCCAACAATCAAGGATATAGATGATTAGAGTAATATTAAAAGCGATAAATGCAGGTCTGGCTACTGATTGTTTTCAAACTGTCCTATAAAATTATGCTGCAACAGTTACATTTTTTCAATCAAGATTATGTAGAAAGAAATGTTCATTTCTAAGAAAAATGTTTTACAGTCTTTGGATAAAGTCGTAATAGACAGTTTGAACGGTATTTTAATATGAGAGACCTCAAAGTAAAAGATACTAATGTAATATTTGAAATATCAAAACATTTGGCCTACAGGGCAGATTAAATGTCGTGTGACTGATAACATACTGAACTCTGATACATAACATCATCAAATTAGCCAGCAGCAGTGGAGTGAGATTTCCACCAAACATCCTTGGACTTCTTTTTTGGATAAATGAGCTCAGTCTTGAGTGAACCTTTTCAATTCTTCCATGTCCTTGGAAACATCTAAAATGCAAAAGAAATTTGATTCAATATCTAATATCAATATCTAATATCAATATCTCTTACATGTAAATACATAATTTAAATAATATAGTCATTCAAAGAATCAATAGAGATAAAAAAGCAGACATTAAAAAAACAAACATTATACAAATACTATATAATAAACACTATATATATATATTTATACACTAAGTACTATGTTTAAAAAAACATACAATACATACAACAAAATTATGATTATGATTTTTCATTTGACAAATACTAACCAGTGTTTTACACAGCTCATCAAACATCTCTGTCTTTGCCTTCTGGTGTCAATTACCCATGCATCTATGATTCACTCCTCAGCCAGTCTTCCATTTAAGTATAGAAGTTATGGGAATAATAGGCTGTAATACGCCTGGGAGCTAAAAACATACCAACTTAATAGAACTTGTGTAAGAATATTGTGAAGAAACAACTTTGTAATTTAGGTAACGCACAACAGAGAATATTACATTCAAAATTTTTATACCTTCATAGAGTGATTTAGCAGATTAGCATAATCATATTAAATTTGTATAATAACTGTGAAAAGATTATCATCCACACCTGCAAAATGTACCATGTAGCAAAAGATCGAGAACAATAAATATAATCCTAGAGTACTGTTTAGTTTGATTTCCCAAATCACAAAAAATCAGGCAGGTACTGAACCACAAATTCTGGGCAAATCTCACCAGTGAAGTTTTTATGGGCTTCTTTAATAATAAAATTTAAAATATTAGACAACAAATTCAACCCACAGTATTAAATCTAACTTGGCTGTCATCTGACTTGGCTGATATTAAACAAAACACAGTTGTAGAAAAAAGACTGGAAACTCTTTACCCACTTCCACAGCTAGAGCTAGAGAAGATTATCTCCTCTACAAATTGCACAACCTGCACACTCGATGCAATTCCCTCAAAATTACTCAAAGAAGTACTACCAGTTATTATAAACCCTCCTTTAACTATAGTAAACTCGTCCCTTAGTCTGGGCCATGTTCCCAAAGCTTTTAAACTAGCAGTTATCAAACCTCTGATCAAGAAACCAAATCTTGATGTTAGCGTATTGTCAAATTATAGGCCTATTTCTAACTTGCCATTTATATCTAAGATCTTAGAAAAAGCTGTGGCCCAACAACTTAGTTCATATCTACACAAGAACCATATATATGAAAAATTCCAATCTGGAATCAGGCCACATCATAGCACTGAGAAATCTACTTAATTATGTGTTGCATACCAGACCATGCAGCTATTTCATTCGTCAACTGTCTGCATGAAGGGGCAAGGGGCCAATCTGGTCTTAGTGGCAGTTTGAAAAGATTCATTGGCCGATTTCACATGTCCAGGAGGAAACATGCACTAGCCCTGCATTCACCCTCCCAGCTCGGTAGTATCATGTGTTTAGATAGAATCGCTAGAGGCTAAACTAGATTTGGGATGCAAAAAGAAAGTGGTTGTTTGTCATGGTTTGTCAAGTCTACTGAAATCTACTGTAATACCCTGTGAACAATGCTGATTCATGAGTCAACTAGTTAATAGTGGTGAATTGTAACAATAGAAAGAACATTAATCCTCTGTATTTCAAATAAAAAAACACATGTCTACGTCATTAAATTGCTGGTGTGATGTTTAGCAATGTCATAAAGCATTTTTCCGGGTATGGCAGCATGCTAATGGAATTAATATCAAGCATGATATGCATTCAAAGCAATGGTGTATGTCTACAGCTACAGACATGGCAGATTCTCAAGACAACAAGATTTAATTCTATTTCAAATGAGTCAAAATGCATTTTACTCAAATATATTGACCAGTTGCTGTAAGAAGGAAATGCTGAGCATTGTACTGACAAAAAAAGATACATGCCTTGATAAGATCTTCAATGCTGGATAACATCTACAAGATTAGAACTGATCACACATTTACAAGTTCACAAGTTTAACCTACAACTGAATGAACAAATTAAGATAAATTCATAGGGACCAAAACTTTAAAGGGAAGAAAAAAAATACTGTACATCTAAAAAAGTAAATTTCATACTTCTAAATCATCTCATTTGTAAGATTTGTATAAACAATGATAGCAAATAGAAATTTTTGGTTTATTTTTTGGTTTCACAAGTACCTTGTCTCTTCTTGATCAGTAATACTGGTCTTTTTTTGGTTATAGTGTTGTGTCTCCATAATTTCAACTAGCATTCAGTGAAATCAGAAAACAGCAGATGTTATTTCATAGTTTATTTTCATCATTTAACACATAAAAACGAAGCATCAACATTATGAAAAAAAAAAAAAAACATAATGCAGCTGAAGTATAAACATTCGAAATATAAAATACATACCAAATCTACATTTAAAAACCTGTTCTCACTTTTACACAAACTACATATATACACAGATAAGTACTGCATCTTAGTGAGCTGCATAAACCCTTAACAGGAAAGATCCATTTGGTATTAATACACCTGAGCTGAGGAATGCTGTGCTCTATGCTGAGGACTCTGAGGTGAGTGGGACGGCAGTGTTGATTAGATCTCTGGGTAGACTCTCTCTGGCCTCCTGCATTCGCTTACGAGCCCTCTGAAATGCCTCTGCACATGCAAACACACACAAACACCAGTTAATTCAGAGCAGTATTTGATGAGCTCAGTACTGCAGTGTATTAAAGGGCCATTTCTCTTCTATTTTATTTGCCCAACTTATACTTTTAGCGTGGTTTTAAAACACCTCCCCGTTTTCTAAGCCACTTCTTCTTCTGGGTCGCAGGGGTTTCAGAACAGTTGTATTTAATTTTTATGACAATAATCCCCAAACTCAATCTCATGTAGCGTATTCACTGTTTGAAGTGCACTGCAGGTTTTAGAATTTAACAAGCTGTTTTTATCACTGTGACTAATACACTGATCAGACATAACATTGTTTTGAAACATGTTATTGAACCCTCCCTGTTTCAATGCTCATTGTCCATTTTATCAGCTCTACTTACTATATAGGAGCACTTTGTAGTTCTACAGTTACAGACTGTAGTCCATCTGATAACCTGCATACTTTGTTAGTCCCATTGTACCCTGTTCTTCAGTGGTCAGGACCCTCATGGGCCCTCACAGAGCAGGTACTATTTGAGTGTTGGATCATTATCAGCACTGTAGTAACATTGATGTGGTGGTGGTGTGCTACTGTGTGTTGCGCTGGTACAAGTTGATCAGACACAGCAGTGCTGCTGGAGTTTTTAAACACTGTCCACTCACTGTCCACTCTATTAGACACTCCTACCTTGTCGGTCCACCTTGTAGATGTAAAGTCAGAGGCGACAGCTCATCTGCTGCTGCACAGTTTGTGTTGGCCATCCTCTAGTCCTTCCTCAGTGGTCACAGGACGCTGCCCACAGGACGCCACTGGCTGGATATTTTTGGTTGACTATTCTCAGTCCAGCAGTGACACTGAGGTGTTTAAAAACTAAAGCAGCACTGCTGCGTCTGATTAACTCGTACCAGCACAACACACACTAACACACCACCACCCCCCAAATAGTACCTGCTCTGTGAGGGTCTGTGGGGTCCTGACCACTGAAAGGGGCTAACAAAGTATGCAGAGAAACAGATGGACTACAAGGAGATGGTCTTAATGTTATGCCTGATCGGTGTATATGTGAATGGCCTTTATTCTGATTGGGTGTCCTGTACTGGGTGTCTCACTGAAAAAGTCTGGATTGAAATATACTAAACAAATAGTTACAAACTGAGACAGAAAGATGTCAGAGGAAATAAACTTCAGCCATTGTGGATCCTTTGTAAGGCTGCAGATTTAAACACATGACATCACAACAAGGATAAATTCAGTATCCACTGTTTTTGCAGCTTAGTTTCTGTTTATGAACTAGTGAGTAAATGTTACATTAACATCAACTATCAAATTCTTTTAGTTAAAAAAGAAAAAAGGGTGGTTTTCTATGAGATGGGCAATTTTATGGTATTTTAATCTCAGCTTTACCTAGCACATTATAGACAGATCCCTGCTGACTGTGACCACCCAGCTGGTCTAAAACAGTCTGCCGCCTCTTCCTCAGAGTGTTGGCGTCCACAAATGCCCTGTGATAAGACAGCAACATACTTATTACAAATCAGAATAACACTGGAATCATAAAAGTAAAAACAGTATTGCTGAGTGTTTCCTTTAGCTAACCGGGCATGCTGGATGCAGTTGAGGTTAAAAGTGACACTTCCTGTTGTTTGTGTTCGAAATCCAAACCGGCTCAGTCGGTCACCCTTGGAAAAATGAATGAAATCAAAATTACAAAATGTAAACGAAAAAAATTCCTCTGTTCTCCAGTCTTATAATAGCCCTCTTAGATGAATTGTATCTGTTTCACCAGTGGACATTACTGGTATGACTGACCTTGAATGTACCCGATATCCTCACATCACTGATGTCCTCCAGTTCAGGAGCTCCACCGATAAAGAAGCGTCTGAGTTCTGCCACCGTGCCTGTCTGCAAGGGCCTCCACGTGTGGCATGTCACTCTGTGGTATCCTGACAGCATGCACAAACATACATTATACATACACTTTGTGTTGGAGTCCTCTTCTCCTTTCAAATTGATATAGTAATTTTATTTTTTAGGTCCTACCAGGTGTTGAGGGTATGACTAGGTAACCATAACCCTCGGTTCTGTAGCGCTGCCAGAAATCCAGGGACAGAACCTTGAAGTACAGCACTGGCCATTGCGGTAGTGAGTCTACCTCGAAAAAACAAAGCAAATAAACAAAAAAAACAAAAATCAAGATCAATACCAACTCCTTCTTTTTTCTAGTATTTTATATTCTTTCTGTCTCATATATGGAAATGAGATCTGTTCTGATTGGCTGTCCTGTATTGTGCTTATGTACTACAACAAATTATTATTTCATAAGGATGTGGGCCCTTTAAAGGAGTAGTCTGGCAAACAATCAAATTTACAGTTATCCCTTTTCTTTAAATGCAGTCGATCAGCCAGGGCATGTTTGACATTTGAAGTTTGCTTCTTTAGTTTTGCACTGGAGCTACAAAGTTAATGCAGCTAACCTTACAGCACACCAATCGACATCATACAAACTGCTTACCTAAATTATCACACACTTGTCTTAAACCATGTTGAGTTGTTGAGTAATCTCAAATAGACTTGGTTTCTGACACTGTATCACATTCTGTTCTGTCTTTTATAGGAAATAGTACAGCAAAACCTTGCCGATCAGATGAATGACTACATTAGGGAAAGGGGAAAACTATGTAATCAGATTTACTATACAATTCCAAAGCCATTGGCTCAAAACATGATTTTAAAAAGCTGAAAATCTCACCCTCTGACTCATCCTCTTTCCTGAAGAAGGACTCAAAGCTGAAGGGGTAGGAGAAAAAAGCCACATCGTCCTGGACACAGAGTACATGATTGGGTCAGGCTTCCCTCACTCATTATGTGAATCGGCAACCTATATAGTAAATTCACCCAGTCTTTGATCTGATTCTCACCTTCCCTAACGCACGCGTCCGGCACGTCTGGGTCACACCAGAGAGACTTTGGAACGGCACGCTGGACCAACCTGAGGAGCACACAAAAATTCTTATGACGTCGCACCACCAAACCTGGGGTCTAATTTCAATAACACGAAAAGCTTGTCGTAGTTGCATACAATATCTTTAAAAATTCTGACGTGATGCTGATCCTGTGGAAATCTCACAGGCTGTTGTAGGAAGGCTTAAACATTTAAGAACATGGCGATGTCTAGAGTGATGAACACAGCTGTAGATGATTCCTTAAAATGAAATTTCTATTTTTCAACATTTCCACAAAATGAAATCTCTAAGTAAACAAAGTCATTTGGTAAGGTCTGAGGTGAAATTGTGCATTGTAAAGAAACTTGTAAAGAATTGGTCACAGTGGTGACGTCTGAAGTCTGAAGATGTCCGAAGCATTTAATGCCTCTAAATGCTACATCACATTCAGCAGCGATCACCAACCCTGGTCCTGGATATTTACATTTAGGTGGAATCTAGTTCCAGCCACACCTGCTACAGCTAATTGCCTAATTCAGGAGTCCTTGAATGGCTGGATCAGATGCATTAGTCTTAGGTAAGTGGGAGGCAACATACAGTACAAGATGCTGGTTGGAACAAAACTCTGCAGGAAAGTAGCTCTCCAGAAAGAGAGCTGGTGACCACTGACATAAAATGGTTAGTAATACATTGTCTCAGACACTGTTTTGCAATAAATGTTTGGCCTAAAACATATTTTTAAAATGCATTCAGGGTGGGGAAGTACATGCCGGTGCCAAAATGTCCCCAAATGAAAATAAATCACCTCCAAAAGAAAGTCATCAAAATAGCATGTAAAAAGAAGGCATGTAGGCTCAGTGGATGTATTGGGTAGAAGATAAAATGACTACATTTGTGTTGTAAACACCTTCCTTTCACCACAGTGGAGAAATCTGAGTTGGTATGTTTCTCTAAAACGCACCATTTCACTTCAAAACCATCTCTGATTCCAAAATTTGGAACACTAGTGTATTCTAATGTGAGGTGTAGCTCACTCACTGTTGGGCAGCTCTAGAAAGAAGTGAACATACAGGTTGTCGTACTCGTAGCCCTGAGCAGAAACTGTGAAACAAAAAACATGATTTATCAGTCTTTTATACATCCATGCAGAAATACACTGGCCTGATGTCTGTTCTGATAATTCTCACCTATCTCACCATTAACCAGCAGACGGAGAATTCCCGGGGGTGGCTGCAATTGAACATCATTTGAAATTGACAAATCATAAGACATACATGTTACATTTACATTAATATACATCAAGTGAACTCATGATTACCAAATGTGGTTGATGAAATGGAGGCAGATGTGTGTATAAAATGAGTGAATAGTTTATTTCAGTAATCAAAATTAAACCATTGCAACTTTTAGATGAAGAACAGTGATATACATATGGGTTCCTACCATTTCAAAGTCCTGCCCAACTAGGCTGTTGAGGTAATCTTTATGGCGACTGTAAAGCTGAAGAGAGAAGTTGGTTTATGAAGAGATTATTAACATAGACATTGAAAGTCTGAAGTTTAAAAATACTGATATCATAATGTCTACTTATGCATGGTCACTGGCGTTTCCCATGTGATGATCATGCACCAGGACTCAGATGGCTGTTTTTTTTGTGGTTAACAGTATAAAGTTTAATTACATATGCATTTCATTCAGTTTTACTTTATCACAAGATAAGATAAGATAAGATAATCCTTTATTAGTCCCACAGCGGGGAAATTCACAATTCACAATCATCATTACTGTCTTTACTTGCTCCTGATGCTGAGATTTTCGTTGGGAGTGACAAGGCTGGACAAGATTAGAAATGAGCAGATCAGAGGGACAGTGATTAGAAATGAGCAGATCAGAGGGACAGTGAAGGTGGAGCAGTTTGGAGATAAAGCCAGAGAGGCCAGGTTGAGATGGTTTGGACATGTGTTGAGGAGGAATAGTGGATCTATTGGGCAAAGAATGTTGGAGATGGAGCTGCTGGGTAGAAGGAGAAGAGGTAGACCTCAGAGAAGGTTTATGGATGTAGTGAAGGTGGACATGGAGATGGTTGGTGTAAAAGTAGAGGAGACAGTGGATAGGGCAAGATGGAGGCAGATGATCCGCTGTGGCGACCCCGAAAGGGAGCAGCCGAAAGAAGAAGAAGACTGTCTTTACTTGCTCATTACTATGAACTAGGCCTCGACCAATATATATATATCGGTTGGGTGATATTGATATCCCACAATTTAATCAGAATCTGCAAAAATATTGTTGATAATTAGTGACTTTTTGTTGTATTGAAGGGATTCTAACCACAATCTTTCAGCTACAGGGTTAAACCACAAACAAATGAGCTACTGCTGGAGTAACCAACATAAGGCACACCCTGTTTAACTATGTGAGCAATACAGACTGAACAGGTGAATCTAAAAAAAAACAACAGCATCCAAAAAATAAAAACAGGTGAAATATAAAACTTTTACTATCAGTAATGGTATTACACAAAAACCTTTTTCAGGAAGAGAACTAATAAGATTAACTTACAGAAACCTACACCTTCCACCACTAGTGCTACGATATATGTCATTTAAGACTGTGGGGTTTGTGCTGCGTTTGACCATCATATCACTCAGTAAACCACTGCTTAACTAACACTATTGGAGAATAAAATCTAAAATACGAAAATCTTAATATTATAATTACCTGAA
This sequence comes from Pygocentrus nattereri, assembly GCF_015220715.1. Lineage (NCBI taxonomy): Eukaryota > Metazoa > Chordata > Actinopteri > Characiformes > Serrasalmidae > Pygocentrus > Pygocentrus nattereri. The sequence continues at coordinate 26,408,447 of NC_051233.1, forward strand.
TGTTTAGCCCTCTTAAATCGGCTCCCTATTTCAGGCTATAAAACTGACTATAATGTTTGTCTCGTGTGTTTTCAGACATGTGGCAGATGCCTATATAGTCTAAAGTACAGGCTAAATGTTATTCACTTAACAGATGATGTTGTTTGTTTTCTTAATGCTCACATCTTTGTACATGCGCTGCTCTCGCTGTTTCTCCTCTGCAGGAATGGGAGCGGACATATTCTCCAGATAAAGACGCCACACCTCTCTCTTTTCTCCCTCCGTCTCCAGCCTAGTGTTGAGCAAAAGCACAAACATCTGTACATTTTGCCTGAGCAGCAGCAGTATCAGCATTTCTCCGTCTGACACATCAACAGCATGCAGTCTATTAACATGGGTAGTAATTTTGATGTGTCCCTATAAAATCCCACTGACTTATAACAGAAGCCATATGGCAGTCGCTAAATTTCTTCAGTAAACATTTATTTCAGGTATTTTTTGCAGAACGCTTTCAAGAATTCATTCGTCCACAGTGTTTGGAAATTAGGTTGTAAATCAATGATTCTTCTTTATGGGATTTTTTTCTTTGTTCTTTCCAGGATTTAAGAATTTTGGTAGTACGTCTAAAGTGTAGTGGTGTGAGGGCTGTTTTCATAAGTTCCTGACTGACTGCTAAACCAATGTATCCAAGAAAACCCAAGGGAAAGGGAAAGTGACCGATTTTTTACTGCGTTCGTCCATCCTTCAAAACTGAATAGAACTTCAAAAGAAGAGCATTTTTTCATCCATCTCATCCTAATGCCCGCTAACAACTATAACATTTGATTTATACAGTCGTATGTTTATTTTAAAAAATTCAGCACCTGCTCAATGGCCTTGTTAAATAGTGTTCGAGCGTTTGAATGGACAGCGGAAAAAAAAGGCTGACTTGCCTGTAGGGTCCTCTGTTGTTGTTAAAATCAGGTTTCAGTGTAATTACTCCATTGCTGTCTGCTCTTACGGTGCACAAGACATATTCATTCTCCTTCAACCCCAGTCTGTAAAACCAACGGGAACACAAACAGTGACCAAAACCTCAGTACCTGCAAATGAACTGGACTACTGATAGACACACTGCAGTCTATAAAAGCAAATCAAATAAGTTAAACAGAATGTGCTGTGCTGTTTCACTCACTTTCCAACTGGACCCAGGTCTCCCATGATGTGCATGGTCTGCATTGGTGTGTTGACAATGTGGCTGTTCTTCATAAATTCTTTGGACGGTTCCCATACTACCAAACGTGTCTTGGGAACATTGGTGTCTCTAAAAAAACAAAAACATAAAGGGATTAAGAATCAAAATGTTTATTTTTCTGAAACGAGCTCAATTTACATTGGTCTCCAATTTATACTGTAAACCATTTGGACCTCTCTACCCAATAGGACAGCAAACATATTTTATTCTATATATATATGGCTTATTAATTGTATTTCTGAAGTATTTAAGTAACAAAGTAGCATGTGTATGTTAAAAATTAACTCTGAATGAAGCCCACCTAATTTTTTGGCCCTCGGCCCACCGCAAACATTGTACTTTGGCTTTCAAGACAAAATTTGGGCACTTTGCTCTAGAATTTAAAGAACTTTAGGGTGATGATTATGAGAGAACTCTACTTACACTGGGCGTCTCTCTTGGCGTCTGTGTCTTATGTTTGCCATGCGGTCTGCTAGGAAGGTGGGCCTGGTCTGGGCTGGAGTCATCAGACTCTGAGCCTGCTGCTCACATAATTAACACATATTATGAATTGTATGCAGTTTCTATACAGTGTCAACATTTAACACATTTAACCCGTACACTTTACATACACTGGACTGCTTTATTTAGTACCTCGTACCCACCCTCACTGGTCATTTTAGCAGAAACACCTACTATATAGGTGTACTTTGTAGGTTTATAATAATAATAATAATATAAACCTAACAACTATCATGTATAATATCTGGATAGCACTGGTCCTGTGAAGGTTCCTTTTCAATTATAGACTAGGTAGAAGGTGGCTGATAAAATTTGCAGCAAGAGGTGGGCTACAGTCATTAAGCGAATCTACGTGGTAGGTATACTACATTTAATTTCATGAAAATCTTTGTACTATGAAACCATTCTTTCCACGGAGAAGGCAACACTCACCTCCTCCCAGTTGGTATAGCGATCAAAGTCTGTGTAAGTAAAAATACGCTGATTCCTTCTTTTCTTCGATTTTTCCATTGCCACGATTTCTGCATGATACTGTTTCTCCAGGGGAGTCTGGCACACGGACTCTGTCTGGTACAGGTCCACTTCATACTACATATAGGTGACAATAAAAATCTATAGAGCATCAGTGGATAAAATTCTCAAAACACTGTGTTTCATGAACTCATACCTGACTGAAGAACTTCTCCTGCCAGCCCACCACCAGCTCTTCTTCATCGCCAGCTAAACGAGAAGGAAAGTGATAAAGCACAGGTGTTTTAGCAGCCAGTGACAAACCTCCGACTGCTCTCTCCTTTTCATCACATACTTGCACTTGACCGTGACTGAGAGACAAAGGTGTTGAGCTCGATGACACCTCGCTCCTGCTGGCTCAACACTTGCTGCTGCAGATGGTGTGAGAGGGCTGTGGTTGAGGTCACTCGCTGGATTCTGACTCTACACAAACACAAAATTTCCTCCATAATCAACATTTTTGCAGCTTACTGTACACAATAGGACACTAAATGACCCCAAATTAACTCATTAACAATGCAATACATCCATCCGAATCAGCTTAAATAAATACCAATGATGAACACAATGAATGTGCTAATCCACCGAAAAAAGACTCCCACATTATACAACCATTAACCACCAAGTCTAATAAATAAATAATTATAAAATAGCAATAAATAATAATAATAATAATAATAATAATAATAATAAAAAAATAGCAAAAGCTCTGAATCTATACCCTGTTTAATTTGTTGAATGTTCTGCTGTTTGAGGCACATGCAGTGTTTTAAGAAAAAATAGCACCTGAAGAAAACATTCTTTTTTCTTATTAAAACAAGACATATGTGGGTTCAATGATGACTTGCATGGTAAATAAAACAGCTGTTACTGCGTTGTAGACATCGAGACCCTTGGTTTCTATCACCACCACTGTGAAGAAATCAGTCCTTAAGTTTCTCTGCCGTAAAACTTTTCAAACTAAAGCCCAAAGACTTTGTTTTCACATCAACGATGTGATTACACAGACATTTTAAATACTGTGGGTATTCCTCTTTAAAATGACTCTCAGTGCTTGTCCTTTCCAAGAAATCAAATGCCTTTTTCAGTGCTTTTTAAACTTTCCTTTGCATGCTCAGTTTTCTTGCTATTTGTGAGCATCATTAACTTGCACCACTGCAAGAGAAAAACACTTTGGAAGCGTTAGGGAGAGCAAATGAGAGCAAGTCTAGGTACCTTTTAATGACACTTTCATATTTTTCAATCCCACACTGAACAATAAGAGATGTAACCAACTGGAACCTAAATGTGAGGTATGTGTTTATACTGTTACACCACATACGTAATCATTATTTTATTGAATACATCTATTCTCTCTCCAAAATGCAGTCCCTATATTAAAGCCCCCACAGTCCAATCAGAGAGCTGCACTGATATCTTTTCCAGGAGGACACTTTTCCAGTGCTCACCTAGAAAGAGACATACAATCGATTACACACCAAAACCCATAATAATAATGGGAAAGGTCTAAAGTATCTCTGATGACTCTTTATCACAGACCAAACTTAGGCATCGTTTCTCCCCTGCGCTTTGGACTGTTCATTTTCAGTGACCGTTTATTAAAAACACAGTGAAATATTAGCTAGGGTTAATATTTTAGCATGAAATACGTTAAAAGGCTTCGATACATAGCAGTACCCTAAATTTGTGACCATGGTAATTTAAACATTTCAAAAAAATATTGGGTTTTATAGAAGTTAGCCCCATACAGTTTCCGACGAGGCTCAAATCAGATTCGGGTTCGACTTTTCCCGTTCCACCTTAAATAGTGCAGCAGTTACAGTCTCGCGGTGTGGCGTTATAATAATAACTACTGCACCTCTTAAGGTGGAACGGGAAAATTCGAACAAGAAGCTGGTGAATAGAAAGCTGAATTCAGCTTTGTCAGTTTCCGAAACATTTTCTGAGCTTCCATTCGCCTCCAAATCTCAAAATAAGCGCTTTTAGAGCTAATAAGGCACTTTTTGCAGAACTGCGCAAGATAAGCTCACTGTCACAACCAGCTAGCTAGCTAGCAATGCTGTCTGTCTGGGTAGCTAGTTAGCCTTGAGCTAACGCTACACAATGCTTGTAGCTGCACTGAAAGGAATCGTTAACATACCTTATCCTGAAGTTTTTCACCGCGTCGCGGGAGCGGTAGACGGCTTCCCCGGTGTCAGTACACCACACCTCAGCCATACCAACTACTTCTAATCGCTGGATTAACGGCAGGCTACGCAGCTAACGTTAGCTACCGCGTAGGGAGAGAAACAGCGAAGAGAGGAGAATAACTCAGCATCACTGCTGAAAGCTGTACGGGTGCGGAATGTAACTTTGTCCACAGCCACCGGCACGGATCCCCATAATGTGATCAAACATATAAGAGTTCACAGGCGCTTTTCTGCTGAAAGGATAATAACAATCCGCCAAACTTACGGGTTAACGTTAAGAACAGCGTCCTGTTGCTTGGTAACGTGAAGTACATGTGGCTCGTGCGCATGCTCGACTCAAAGACGAGGCGTAAACACTGGGAATGGGCGCGTCTCAAATCGACCCGTTTAGGGAACGCGCACTTCGAACGAGAGTTACCTGATTAAGCCATGAAGGACAATTAAAAAAAACTTTTTTTGCTGTCAGCCACTTTGTCTAGAACGTCGTAAACTTCACATAAAATGGGTAAAATTAAGGTCATTGGTAATCTACAGGCTACAAAACACACATTTTTCACAGTTTTACACATTGCACATATTTGACCTCACTGTAATTCACTTTGCCTCGCTTTTAAGCACTGTTAGATAAATAATCTAGAAAAATATATTCCAATTTAAAATAATATAATAAATGCCTAATATATTTTTCTTTAAAAATGTTTGTGGTTATTCATTTAAAACGCATGTCTTTCTTACAATTTTTGATTAACTTAAAACTGCAATAAAAAAACTTGCAAAAATGAAATAAAATAATGTCTGCACTGTCATGTGACGCTTAAAACTATGAAATGTCATAGTGGATTGTCAAAACCTGCATCCACTAAAGTACTAACTGGTGTAAAAGCCTTTGAAAGCGCTGGCTTATTGTGAGTGTTAATTTTTTCGAAGGGGTATTTGAGGAGGGAGGCGGAAAGTTCCGACTGCCCAGTCGCCATAAACGCACCGCTAGTTCACTACATAGTGGACAAGAGTCGATTTGAGACGCGCCCAGTAACTACAACTGATCTAGGAACGGCGCCCCGGAACATCTCTCCCACATGTGTGCTAGTCAGGTCTGAATAACAAGAGAGTTTTGGTCTTTAGCAAGCGGGTTAGTGAGTTTATTGGACAGAAATATGTACATTTTTATGTAAAATATCTGTTTTTGACGACTGCTGGAATGTGTCTGTATGTCCGTCCTTAAACGTTACTGATAGTGAGGGGCTAATTGCAAGCTAGCTAACAGCTAACCACATTGGCGCTTACAGAGATAGGTTAGGTTAGCTAGCCAGAGAAACCTACATAAGTTTAAACGTTTGGAAAATTTACAGACTGTTTAACCTTCCTTCAAGTTTGTAAAGTGGACAGCTAACACATTTTATTACTGTCACTCATTCATAGCATTTCCCAGCTGAAAATGTGGAGAGCAGCCTGTAGGTGTTCCTGTGTGATCAGGAATAACAGGTATTCTCCAGTGGAGTTGTTAGGAGTTCTTTACTGTGGTGAAACACAATATGCTTCTTATCATTCCACCAAACCTCTTCTTCTTCCAAAAGACACTGGTTTGAAACTTGTGGAAAGGCTGAGATGTAATCTTTTTACATCTTCTGGTAAACTGTCCAGGACTGCTGGTTTTCCTTCTACAAAAAGGCCACAAAGCAAAGAGCCCCCAGCATCTTATCCTGGGAGGAAAGTGTCCTCTGAACTGCAGAAGCTCAGTTTGGAGGACTTCACAGAAGCTGAAGCTCAAAAACTTAACAAGGGCACCCAGAAGGTCAGGACTGCTCAGGTCAAAGTCAGAGGAGCCAAAGAACATGACATGGTGTTTGGGGTGGCCCCGTGTTTACTGGCCTTAACTCAGGCCAGGAGGACGCCCAGTCGTCTCTTCGTGAAGAGCAGTGAAGGACATCCGAGAGAAGCCGTTCAGAGGGTTTGTGAGGAGGCCCTTAGACATGGAGTTCCAATCCAGCGAGTCAGTAAGAGGGAACTGGACACGATGACTGGTGGAATGGTCCACCAGGGGGTGTGCCTTCAGGCAAGTCCTCTAGGCTTTCTCACAAAAGAGAAATCCACAAGACCTCAGCATGGTGGACACCCTCACCCACTGTGGCTTGTCCTGGACGGAGTGCAGGATCCGATGAACCTTGGTTCCATTCTACGCACTGCCTATTTTCTTGGAGTGGACAGAGTAGCTAGTAGCATTCGGAACAGGTAAGTTAGTATTTTTTCATTTGGTGGATTTTTATTGTTACAAGCATTTTTAAATTTCATATGTACAGTGTTGTGAGAAAGTATTTCCCCTCTTCCCGCTTTCTTCTAGTTTTTGCATATTTGTCACAGTTAAATGTTTCAGATCATCAAACTACTTTTAATATTCGACAAAATAATCCAATTAAACACAAAATGCTGTTTTTAAATAATGATTTCATTTATTGAAGGAAAAATGCTGTGCAGCCAAAAAAGTCAACCACTAAATCAACCAGTTGACCTAATTCACTTGATTACTGAGTTCAATTTCATTATCCACACCCAGGCATGATTACTGTCAGACCTGTTGAATCTACAAATTACTTAAATAGAACATGTGAAGCAGACTAAAAGCTCTCAAAAAAGCATGCATCGACAACTAAGATGAACATCAAAAGAACTGCAGGCCTCACTTGCCTCAGTTGAGGTCACTACACAATTCCACAATAACAAAAACACTGGGCATCCATGGGAGAGCCACAAGGTACAAACCACTGCTGACCAAAAAGAGCACAAAGGCTCGTCTCTCATTTGCCAGAAAACATCTAGATGACCCCCAAGAGCTTTGGGATAATATTCTGTGGACTGCTGAGTCAAAGGTGGAACTTTTTGGAAGCCGTGGGTTCCATTACATCTGGTGTGAAGCTAACACTGCATTCCATCATAAGAACATCATACCAGCACTCATACGTGCTGCTTTGCTTCTGCAGAACCTGGACGGTTTGTCATAACTGATGGAATCATGAATTTTGCTTTTTATCAGAAAATCCAACCGTCAGTTCTAAAGCTCAAGCACAGTTGGGTTATTCCGGAGGACGATGATCCAGAACACACAAGCAAGTCCATCTCTTGTAGTGGCTGAGTTGAATCCCATTGTGATGCTGTGACAGGGCCTTAAGCCTTCTGAGGTTTTATGTGTGAGTTTTAATACTGAACAAAAAAGGCAAATCAGAAAGAAAGTTTTGTTTGGATACTATTTTGCTTAAAAAAAAAAAACGTACCTCTCTGCCATGAACAGATAAAAAAAAAAACACATTTTAGATCCAAAGCTTGTCTTAAATCTATCATATAACAGAGACTTAGGCATCAGCCAACATAGCACTGCTATTGGAACAAAACCTTGTATCTGTATTTTTGTCATTGTTCAGTTTTAGACGTAATTTGATGCCTGTAGCTCTATATTGTGTGTAAATTTGACGGACAGTGGACCAACATAAATGGCCTAATTTCGGAGATACAAGGTTTTGTTCCAACAACAGTGATATTCATAGAGGTGTTAAACTCTTGGGACATGTAGTTCCTATCACTACAAACAGTTTTAACTCTATTTATCTACAATAGAGCGTTTCACGTCAAACAGCTCTGAAAGACTTTTACACCTAAAAATGGGTGGAATCTTCCTTTTAAAACTAATACAAAATGTGTTGAATGCTTCCAGTAGCGTATGGTCACTAAACTGCTAATATGAGGCTGCATGCGCAATTTGACTGGCCTACAAGCTCAATACAACATCAAGGAGGTGCTTATTTAAATAAAGAATTGAAGAATCGAATGTTCAGAGCAGTGAATTGTTCACCATATTATAGTATTGAAAAACTAGATAGATACATTTAATGCTTTTGATACATTGCTGACACTGTTAATGAAGTCGCACTGCACTGGGCTCATCTCTTCAAGGGGCATTCTCATCTAAAAATAGAATTGAATGCAATTTGTCTTGTTGTGTGATGCTCTGTAGTCCAGCATTGCATCACTCAGCCTCATCAGTTTGACAGAATTTACAATTTTTAAAATCTTTTGTGTTTCCGGCCATTTCTGTCTTCTCTCACTAAAGTACCTAGTGTGATTTCTGTAAATGCCGCACAGAACTTGGTTGTAATTTTTCCTGATGCATCATTTTAAAACACCTTTAAACCAGACAGTTTCACTCTTGAGACTGTTGAGGCTCAGGTGTAGGAGGTGGCTAGGCATGTTTACAACAGATTGTTATACAGCAATGGTTAAATGTTCTTTTTGGCTGTAATGCCCCTTTAACTGTTTCTGATGCAACTCTGAGTTTGTTTAATTATTAATCAGAATGCATTTAAACATGTTCCCTCTGTTTTTGCAGCTGTCCATTAACCCCAGTGGTGAGCAAAGCCAGTTCAGGGGTTATGGAGCTCATGGATGTGTATGGCTACAGTAACTTGGCTGACGTAGTAAAGGTGAAGTAGTTTTACCCTTTACAGCATGTTCTAAAGAGCTCTTCTGTTTCCTGCCTCTAGAGGGCAGACACAAACCAGAAATCTGCACACAACCTACATCTACACCTGGCCATTATTCATGCATGGTCTCATACATCATCCAGATTATACGTTCCATCTGCATCAACTAGATTGTACCATTAGGGGATGTTGTCATACTCCTTTTAACAAGCTGCTGCTTTACTAAGTTGTCTGATCTGGCAGATGAAACTGGAACAGGGATGGCAGGTAGTCGGCACCGTTGGGTCTGAAGAGGCCGTTTCTGGAGCTTCGGTTGTGTCATGTTCCGAATACAGGATGTCCAAACCTACATTGCTGCTGATGGGTATGTGCTGAACAGACGCATGTCATACATGAGAATAGGAGAGCAGGGTCGGTTGGCACATCTTGACCTACACTCCTCTGTTTTGACACCTGAAGGTCCAGTGTGTCCCAGATATTTCCATTTTTCTGTGTCAAAACACAAAAAAGCGCTCTAAAAATATTAGAGACTTTGACAAAATGCAGTCTTATGCAGATCTTTGACATGTTTTGTTGACACATCCTCTACAGAGAACACACATCTGTATGTTTTAGTTCACAAATACTCGTCATTTGCTGAATTTAGCATATTAGGGGAAAATACAATTATAATAATATGATTAAATTTTTTAAAATTTGTTTTCTTTGCCCATATGTTAAAACCAGCAAATAAATACAAACAACACACTAAACAATGCCGAATTTCAATGAGTTCTTTGTAGAGGATGTGTTTACTGTTTTCACTTATACCAACCAAATATGTATTTTATGTGTAAACTTTGTGCAAACTTCGCTTATGACTGTATTCATTTTAGTTAGTAGATAGGAATCAGACATATTTTAATATAATATTTCCAAAGCCTGTGATGAACAGTGCTAACTAGATAGCAGTAAGTTGTATTGTATTTCAATGTGGGTGGAGTGTTGGTTTGCATACAGTGGAGTTAAAAAAAAAAGGTTTAGAATCACACAAATTAATAATCTTTATTTTATTCAGTAATAAATTACAGTGTAGATTGAAGTACCAGACGCTAGAATGTATTTTAAGGTGTATTATTCAAGATTTGAAGGTTCATGGGAATGCCAAAAAAACCAAAACAAAAGAAATAATAAAATACTGTAATTACTTATAATAACTTCTTGCCTAATAGGTGTTAAATGCTTCCTCATGTTTGTTACAGAAATGTTATTTTGCTAATATTGGACAAATGTCGCCTTAATTTAAAGTTGTAATAATTTCTGTGTATTGGTGTTTATTTTTTATTATGTTAAACCGTCTGAACTTTGTGCCAACCATCCCCATAATGCATGCCAAACAACAACTTTGTAAATGCTTTATGACAAAGTTTATCTGTAAGCTTTCATTTGCTGGTTCTGTTGTTCTCTGATGCGTTTGTGTGTATGTTTGCTGTTAGGTGGTGAAGGTTTCGGTCTGTCTCCTGAACTGCGTCAGCTGTGTGATATTCTGCTCACTGTCCCTCCCAGAAGAGACCTGCACCCTGCTGTGGACTCGCTCAACGTTTCTGTAGCCACAGGTGCCCTTGGATCAGTGTTGGCTTTTCTCATTGCTCCAGTGTTGCTTGTTTTTAATTACCTGAACAATTGGCCTGCCAGCTGAATGAGACATGCCCATTTATAATAGACAACATCTGTAAGAAAAGAGATTAAATTGGAATCAGAATCGTCTTATTTACCAAATATTTGAAGTTTGTTTCAGTGAAATTGGCTTATGTAATTGAACAATATAGATTACTAGGGCTGCAAATGTTTATTATGGTGAAATTGGCACGTGCCACACTGAACCCACAGAACGCTGCAAGATGCAAATGAGCTCTCCAAACAATCACAATGTCTTTTTACTGTGTGCTCTGAGCATCCTGACCAATCCCAGATCTAGATTAGTGTTTGTGTGGGTGTTTTGATAAATCAAGGTGTTCATGTAATCCAACAAAATTCAAGTATTTAATATGCGGACCAATAATGCAGGCAAGTCTTCAACCATGTCACATTATTCATTCACCAATACAGTTTTGACATGTTGTAAAGTAGATGTGGATAATATGCTAATATTTTATTGCTATCATGATAAATTTTATCATCATCATAAAGAACAGTGCCTTGATAGAATAATGACCATACTGTGGAGATCATCAGTGCTTAAAGAACACAGATCAACTATGTTTCATTACTAAGAGAACATAATTAGTCCAGTTAAATTAGATTTGGTGCAGCACAGTATGTGAAATGTTGAGTGAAAATGATTCACTGTGGGGGAAAAAAAATGTTGTAGACTTTAAAAAAAAAGTAAACTTGCTGCAATAGTTCAGTGAACTTGTAATAGTAAGTAGTTCAGTGAACTCAAATGTAGAACGATCTGTTTGCTTATTATTTAAAGTTCAACTTGTTCAACTTCACTGCAGTACAGTTGCTTACTTTAAGACACTGTTTATTTATAAAATTTTTTTTTACAGTGTTGCATCTAAAGTGTGATTATGGTTTTTCACTGTGGCATTGCATCTGTCAGTATTGCAAAGTGTACTGTCCCGCAAAAGTGTCATGATATTTTTGCTGTACTGGCCTTGCTGCAAAGTATATTGCAGTTGCAATGGATAGTAATTAAGGATGGAAGTGATTAACAGATTAATTAGCAAATAAACAATTGTTTGACAAATGCTGTTGGCCAAAAAATGATTACATTTCCAATAAACAACAGTTCCTATTTGAATAGGCGATTTTATCATTCGTGTCCATTGAGGAACATTTTTGGATTAAACGTACAATAGACTATTCATTATCATAGATATCATAGATAGACATCTACAAAACAATGAAGCACGCTGATATAAATAGTGGTGTTTAGGACCACCTTTCTAGAGGACGATAACACTACAACAATGTATGTACCCTATCAAAATCAAACATCTGCAGACAGACAGCTGTTTTGTCCAAGTTCTCTAAGGGAAAGTGTGATGCCTGAAGAAATCGCGTATGGATGTGCAAAGAAAGATGTGGTGGATGTTGACAGTTTGCGGGGGCTACACTAAGCCAAAGCTGCCCCAATCATGGAATTTGTTTGTTTTAATTTGGGCCAATAATGAGTGGGAAATAGAACATTAGAACTTCAGAATATAGAACTTTCATTTTAGTATAACTTTTAGTATTTGATCATATATTCATGAACATACAAGAGTAGACAGACACTCGGTATAAACAAAACCAGGTTCTTATGGAGCTTATGTTTAATAATTTAATTATTTCAGGTCGTTCACTTCATATACACACGTATGCCTGGCCCCGTTGATTGGTATTAGGTTTCACAGTCCATGCAGGAAACACTTAACCGTTAATAGAGATTTTAGTTGATGTGTGCGTATGTCACGTAATTTGAATGGCTTCAAGCGTGGCTCAAACAATAAGACTTTAAACCTGAAACAGTCTGTTCACATCCTTAGTTTTAGGGTTGCTATTTAATATTAATTACTGGTGACTGACGCTCGGTTACCTGTTAAAATAGTTTGCCAAAATGTGCGTCCCATATAGTAATATATTCATTATAATTATTATACTAGTATTTTGTCCATATTTGTGATGCCCTGAAATAGTGAATAAGTAAAACAAATAAATAGTTTATAGCCCCAAAGCAATACGTAAACCTCATGTACAGAGTGGCTTTTTAAAATGATCAAAGTATTGTTATCACATCAGCTTTTTTTGTCCCTTTGACCCTAATTCACTCTCTCTTTCTCCTTCTCTCGTCAGGCATTCTGTTGCACTCTATCCTCTCGTCATGCAGAGCTGGTTGATGTTAATGATGATAATGAGGCCGAGGATGATGATGCTGGTTTATTTACTTGGACCTCTTCCCATTTGCTCCCTACAGTGCTTAATGACTGGATTATTTCATCAATTAGCTATCAGCGGGCCTGAGAGAACCCATTGATCGTAAGGCAAAGACTGGTGATTGCTCTTTTGGCCTGTTGTTTGACTGCATCCATTAAGGAAAAAGTTGAATGGAAAATTATAGGACTTAAACACCAACATGCAGCACACTGTTTTCAAAATACTGTTATAGATTATATATGTTGGTTTTTTTTTGAAGGTATAGCATTGAAGATTAAAATAAATGTGTAACGATAAAACTAAGAACACATGGTCATCACTCAACGTGTGCAAGTATTTGTGGGCTATAATAATCAAAAAATCTAATTTTCATGTTTTATTTAACTGTATAAAAAATGAGCTGTAAACAGATAAAAAAAACATGTTTTTATTCTAAAGATGACCGTCCCAATGATGACCTTTCGTCTGCAGTACACTAGTTACTTCAGCAGGGGGCACTGTATGTCAGTGCTCATCTGCAGAGTGAACTGGTCCACATGATCTTTCTTGTTTTTCCTTCATTACTTTTTAGTTTTACCTTCACATTTTTCTAGATTTCAGTTTTAAACGATTCTTGTGGGTTTTTTTTTTCTTTTAAAGCTACAGAGTGATCTCCCATAGGCTTCCATAGGGCATAGAACAGTACAGCATCATTGCTTATAAAAACTAATGTACTGCAATGAGGCGGTAAGACCTGATGAGGAATAGAACACATGTCTTTTTATATCTTTCCATTTTTATATCTATATTTTATTGTTTCGTATTTTTAAATCTTCTGGATAGTGATGTGTTTCTTTACGTCATTGTTTTCCACTTTACTCGCTCTTAGACATAGGAACGTTTACAACCAGGCAAACAAAATGACTATTTTTACATATTAGCCAAAAACATTTAGCATAATTTTGTTCATTTTTGTGAGCATAATTGTTGATACTCAGCCCATAGCAGCTTCAGTTAAGCTGCTTTTCCACCGCGTGGTATGGCTCAACTCTACTCGACTCTACTGAAGTCTTCTCGCTTTTGGTACCAGCTACATCATTTGCCTCTACAGGCAGAACCCTGTTGTGTCATCTTTAATGCAACATTAGCTGGAATGGTGGCGGTTCTCCTTGGCCAATCTGTAGTCTTGAATGTCTTTATGTCAGCTTTTGGTCCGGCTCAGCTTGCTTGGAAACTTGATGGAGGTGAGACTAAAAATAGTACCAGGTTTGCTTAAAGGAAAACCACAAAAGCTGAGTGGAGTCAAGTCAAGTTGAACCAGTCCCATGCAGTTGAAAAGCAGTTTAACTGAAGCTGTTATGGGCAGAATATCAACAATTATGCTAAAATATAACAAAATTATCCTAAATCTTTTTTAGTTAATATGTAAAAATAGTCATTTCTTGTTTGCCCAGTAAATCAAAGATGCTAGACCATTGAAGCATTCTCTTATTTGAGAAACATTAGAAGCATGGATGTTGTCTTTGCCTGATGGGAGGTCATTTTGGTGGCATATTTTACACTAGTAGTATATATTTCAGTCTGAAGTCTGAAAATAAGAAAAAAAGTTATTTTTGAAAACTGTGGACTGTTCCTTTAAAGGTTAGGACCAGCGCAAAAGGGCAACATCAAGCTGAGGCTTAGCGGAGACCTGCTCCTTCCCTTCATGCTTCACGGCCTGGCAGGGAGGGGGGGGTTATGGAACAGGACGGTTCACAATTAAACTAAAACGGGCTCCGCCTGTGGAGAGCGGGACGGGACGATTAACTCGCTAATACTAAAGACCATTAGACCTCTGTGTCTATCTCTCTCTCTCTTTTAGCCTCAGGGCAGCGAGGGAGAATGGGACGTCAGAGAAGACAGTTTAATGTAATGACCCGTTCTGTGATTTTTACAAGGGAGAGTGATTTGCAGTGCGGCATGAGGGCCGCGACAGCTCCTCTCAGATTTGAAAGAGTGGGTATATGAAAGGGGTCCATCTTTTGTGTATGGGACTATCCTGTTGCCTATTTGAGGTATTAACAATAAAAAGATTGCTGAAAGGGCTCCTATCATGGAAAATTTAAAATAAGAGTTTGATGTACTATGTGGGAGCTGTTGCAAGGTTCAAGTACCTGGTACATAGAGTACTATTCGAAAGTTGGAGAGCAGAAATCTAAGGAACATTTTTTCATACCCTCAAAGTTCAGTCTGTGGTTGCATCTTCAGCTTCTATAGATTTTTCAGATCAAAAGCAAAAGTGGAGCTTCATTTTCTCGCTCTCAGAGATGGAATCTTTAAGTACTGTTTATCTGATGGGAACAGTTTTGGTGGTCTACATGGTTGCTAGGAGTCCCATTTTTTTTCAGTATCTATTAATACTTTTTAAACTCCAGTTTTGGAAAATTCCTGTTTTTTTCCCCTTCCTGATGCAGTTTTTATTATATCTAATCAGGAACATCTTATCAGAAATACTGAATAGCTTGTACTCCACAGCATTTTGAGTGAAAACGACATAAATGAGGGTCGTCTCTGACTTCTGAGTACATCTGTGACATGTACAATTAAATGTTGTGCTGTTTGTGGCTGCCAGGAAGAAAATGTATCACTACAGCCTTCCGAAGGATCCACACAACCAAAATGAGTGGCTGAATTCCCCCCCCCCAACATCCCTGATGATGTCCATCAGAACTTAACAGTTTGATCTGTACATTTCAACTTGGAGGGGTGGCATGGTGGCGCGTTCGATTCCTCGGCCGGATGACTGGGGTCCTCTCTGTGTGGAATTTGCATGTTCTCCCCGTGTCTGCGTGGGTTTCCTGTGTTCTCCGGTTTCCTCCCACAGTCCAAAGGCATGCAGTTAGGCCAATTGGACATGCTACACTGGCCCTAGGTGTGAGTGTGTGTGATTGTGTGTGTGTCTGTCTGCCCTGCGATGGACTGGCGACCTGTCCAGGGTGTGTCTTGCCTTCCGCCCGATGACTGCTGGGATAGGCTCCAGCACCTCCTGTGACCCTGAGGGAGAAGCAGCTTAGAAAGAAAATATGTGTGTATTTCAACTCAGAGTCCTTTTAGAACCAGGTACAATACAGGGCAGCCTGGTGCAGGTGTAGGCTGCAAATCCACTACAAACCCACTAGGATTTATGCTGTGGACAAATCCATTTTTGCTGTTTGTACAGAATTCTAACATGCCAGCTGCCCTTGTGTGTTAAAAATATGATGAATGTAACAAAATGGTCTTATTTTATCTTCTGGACAAATGAGAGGAAGATCAGCTTGTACCTGAATGATGGAAAGAAACAAGTATTGAGAGAGGAGAGAGGAAAGCATACCTCTTCATCTGTTAAGCATGGTGGAGGTAGTGTTATTGTGTGGGTGTTTTTGCTTGCCAATGAATCTGATCTAGCTCCTTTGTACTTGATGATGATGTGAATTGTGAAGTCTGGAGGGCTATATTATCTGCTCAGATTCAGCCCAATGCTTTAAAACTCATTGGGTGGCTGGCATCGCTAGGGAAGAAACCTTGCATTTGGTGAGGTGTATAGGCTCCAGACTTCAGGTGGTCATCTCCATTCATTTGAAGTGACATTGCAAACACATAAAACATGTCTTGAGCTATAATTGCTGCTAAGTAAGCAAAAATCCAGTCTGACATAAAATGAAAGCACATCTGTGTCACAGCATCTTTGCTATATCCGTTGTATAAAGGGATATATAAATGAACAATTTGCTACAAAGTGTTATGATAACTGGGATATTTTGAGTACAAATGATCAAATATGCTTCAAATAATGGTTATGAAACAAATTTTGCTGTTTCATAGGTGGTATTAAGAACCACTATTTAAGTACTTGTTTGGAAACATCGAGTATTCAAGGCCTGCATAGATTATTTATAAATAAAAAAATATAAGCATATTACATCAAAACACTGTGAAATGCCTGTGACCATCTTAGCAATTTAATTATGAGGAAATGTTGAAAATCCCCTTTAACGTTGTCAACCTATCATCAGAATAGGTTTCTGATTTTGTACCAGTGCTCATTGTACCCCAGCACTGTTTCTGCTGCGTGTCTTCTGAATGTAGTTGTGTGGGAGCTGCAATCCGGGGAAGCCATTTGGCACAAAACAAAGAAACCGTTGGCTGTCATCCCCCCTCCTCTCTCTCTCACCCTCTGTTTTCTGTGCCCGTAGGAGGTGAAGGCTTCCCTAATGTGCCAAATTACTGAAACACTTGTAAACAAATACTGTCTGGATTGCTGCCATGCCGAGGGGTTTGGCCCTAAAACTGCGGTCTACAGCTGTCATGGTGCTTTCTCACCATACAGGCCAGTGCTGAAGATTAGTTAATGTTTCAGCACATCATCATTTTTTCCATGATTAATGAATCCTATTGATATAAATGTGTGTTAAAGTGATAATTGGGCACTTGAAATGTACACGATATTCCCCTTACCCCAAATGTAGTAAATCAGCCAAGGCATGTGTGGTATCTGAAGTTTGCTTCGTTAGCAAAATGGACAAAAAACAGGTACAAAATCCAGGCTGCTGTGTTTTGTACACTGTCATTGTACAAGATGTCGTCCACTGCATGAAAGTAAGTCTACTTATTAAATTTCAACACTGTTCTTTACCATCAGAGGCTACTCAAACTGTAGGCTACTACTGCCAAAGCAACTTATTTGATAACACTTGCTGGTTTGCACTGGAGTACTTTGCTAAGCTTCCTCCTTTCCAACCTCAAAATTCAGAATATCTGGCAACTTTCAAGGCAAATATGTCTGTATTAGTTTTTGTTTACCAGCAGCAATTTTTGAAAATACCATGGCTGTGATATCAAGTACAAAATGACAACCCAACTTCAACTGACAGAGGTCAGTTACTTAACATGGCAACATGTTTAAGGCCAGCGTTTATTCAACTGGGCATAAGATTCCATTACTTGTTAATAGGTGTGAAGCGTGACTTAGTTAGGCCGTCAGTTTGGGCCACTTCTATAAGAATGCAATTTCTACTAGCACCCCTATGGTGTTCTAATAGTATGTTAGTCTAAGCTGCTGGCTATTCACATTGAACTTTTTTCTTGTTCTAGATTAAACATGGACAGCTTGTTTAATGTTTTATTTGTTTGTAACCGATCTTAACATAATTTACCTTGCAGCAGATTTAAAGTGAATCTTTCAATAAAGAGCCCTAGTATAGAGCTGCTGCTGTTTACCATTTCTAGCAACCGATTAAAACTTTTTAATTATTTTACCGCACATACACACAGTCATTGAGTGCATTTACGTGCGCTTCATAATTCGATAAAAATCAGATTTTGTCAGTAATCTGATCAGTACGTTTACATGCTCTTGAGTGATCAGATAATGGGAAACTCTGGGTCTAAACGAGTCAGGCAGTAATCAGATTTCTACTTTGCAACCAGCCAATAGACTCACAGAAGAAGACGTGACGTAACCGTAACTTAAACCTCAAACTTCTTGTTGTTTTTGTAAAACGTCGCACCACTTTACCTGAAAATATGAGCATGCATCATTAGAAGATGAAGAATATTTAAATCCTTTATTTTGTGTTTGGTTTCAGTGCCACTCCAGGTTTTTGCTGCCGTCTCATGATATCCACTGTCTTTTCTCGCGCGTGCGCAGACTGAGAAATCCGAGAGATGTTGTAGTTTACATGCACTGGGAAATCTGATTACTGAGCTAAAATCCAGCTCTCTTTATCAGATTTCTTAATCAGATTTCTGGATCGGAGCAGGGTGTTTACATGACCATTTGAATAATCTGGTAACTGCAGAAATCTGATTATGATGTATCCTAAAATGACACTTTTTTCCCCTCAATATTGGCTCCATATATTAAAATTCCAAACATGATTGGTTAGATTCACTGTCCCTTCCTAGTTACGTCAGTGGTTAATCTGACCCATTAGACCTTTAGACCCTTTGTCTAGTCTTCTGAAGGCCTGACCAATGGGAGAGTTTGCCTGGCTGTATCTGCCTAAATACCAAAGGGAAGAATCCTGATTGGCCAATTTACTGTTGGTGCATTTTAAGAATATGACACTTAGGTTTCCAACCAAACTTAACAACAAAATAAGTTTTACTACAATGCATGCAGAGTTCAAATACATGCATGACAATTATATTAAATGAAAATTGACTAAAACGTACATGAATTTCCCAGAAACCGTTAGTGCTTCTATGAAAGCATAGAAGGCTCTCATGGCTTGCGACCTACATTAACCTCGTAGCTCCAGTTCAAAAGAAGCAAACCTCACATAAAACATATGTTGCTTGAACAACTACATTTGAGATGGGGGGACTTGTATAAATTATTTTTGCTGAATTTTTGTGTCAAACATTACTGGATGAGTTAGAGCAGACTAGAGTACAGAGCATACCTATGCTCCCTAAGGATATTAGACATCTTTCATTTCTGAGTCGTAATAAGACTAATGGCTTCTCTGAAATTCAGGCTCTGCCCTATTCAAAGTTTTTTGAGCATGGAAGACTCACAGAGAGCACTGAACAATCCGAGTATGTGTGTGTGTACGTAAAAGAAAGAGAGAGAGAGAGAGAGAGAGAGCGAGAAATGGTTAGATGGTAATGCAGCATGACACCTCTGAAATGAGACTGTGGTTGCCATGGCAAAGAGCCAGAAGGGGACAGCCCCTCCGGAGGCTGAGCGGCGTGTGCTGTAAATGATGTTTGATTAGTATTTAGATCATGCGTGTGCTCAGGGTCCACCTCTGTCTAACAATTTCAGTCTAGTGTCTTTAGAGTCTGCAGTCTTTAAAGTACATTGTGTGGCGATTCTCTGTTCAGAAGCATCTGTCACAGAAAAAGGAGCAAAGCCTGTGGTCAGAATAGGAGCGCATGGGACTGCAGGGGCAGTGTGACCAGGAGTGTTTGACAAATCGATGACAGACATCATCAATAGTCATAACAGAGACTCGGAGAGACTCACATGATTGGCTCGCACTTCAGCACAGCAGAGCTGCAGCCGGTGACACCAGCGACCGCTCGTACAAAAACAAGGTTCAATATTTATTGCAAGTTAAATACTTAAGGCACATATTTACCCATTAGAGGTCTACTTAAGCACCATATGCTTTTGACAACTGTCCAAAACTTCAGTGATAAAACTCAATTTTTTCCCCTTTCCATTGATGTATTTTCCAGAATTATTTTCATGCAGCTCCCTTAACTTAAAGGGAAATCTAAGTTAAGATGTTACCTAAGATGCTTTATTTGCAAGCAGTCACAGGACTACAAAGAATAACTGCTTCTGCTTTTGATAACATAATAATTACAATAAGTTGACAAAGAATCAATATACTGTAAGATTCCATTGGAACTGAGATGTCATTTATTGTGGTAACAATGTCAGTGCAAACACTAGTAGATGCTTCAGGATTAAAATCAATTACTTGATTTAAAAAATGATGGAAATGAATGTTCTTGGTGAATAACTGGTCCACAATGTGAATGATAAACAGTGTACACGTTGGCCATGACAAAGACATGTTAAGCAAACTGAATATTCTCCACAAGGGGAGCTATACATCATTTTGGTTTCACCAAAGAGGAAACCCACACCAGCAGGAACCCATAAATGCTTATATATACAGTACATAAAGTAACTTTAAAGGTTTTCTGTTATAAATTATATTTATGAAGCAAAAGGGTTTTGATTAGGTCCGATATGAACAGCTTGGTAGACAACTAAAACTAATAGGACTTTAAGTTAGACTCTATTGGAAGATTCCAATAAAGTAAAACTGCGTTGTAAAACTGCAACATACAAATGAACGAATATTCCACTGAATGTCTGTTAAAAGCTTAAATATTTCAAGTGTTTAATTTCAGAGTGGGAAATGAATGCCTACCACTGTTGCATAATATTGGAGTTCCTATAGGAGCTCTGCTCTGCCACTGTTGTGTATGTTGACCCTTGTATCTTGACTTTTCTTACTTCTTTGTATAATTTGAAAACTCCAGTTATCGTTTGCATTTTATTAAAATGTTTTGATGAAAGGACCAAATAGAAATCATCCAAAAATCTTGTTATATATGCAATTTAAAAATGTTTTTCCTTCTCCTGTCAGGTCACTATTTTAGATGTACATGGTTTTCCAACAGTTATGTATACCATTATACCAGTGTACCACTGTTATCTTGATGCCAACACAACATTCCCATAGAAGCTCTGTTCTGCGTAGCATGTTGTAATTCAGTTAGAGTGTGATGTCTTAATAGAGACAGAACAACTAAAATCAGATAGAAAGTGTCAACCTACCCATCTTGACTTTCCGAAGCTTTTCAGCTTCAGAATAGCTTTTTTTTATACTGCAGAAAATATTATTTTCTTGGTTCTTGAGTGAGTTTCAGATGATATATAAATAAGAACTCTATAAGACACATTATTGATAATATTTAGAGAGATATGGTCACTGCAAAAGGCTGGTGCACTTGCCCTTTGTCCATCACTCACTGTCACCTTTCTCTGGCTCAGACTGCCACTCCATCATCCAGTGGTATATATCATGATTCCTCCATAATAGCTCTTCTGTTCGCTGTACAG
Source organism: Pygocentrus nattereri (assembly GCF_015220715.1). Lineage (NCBI taxonomy): Eukaryota > Metazoa > Chordata > Actinopteri > Characiformes > Serrasalmidae > Pygocentrus > Pygocentrus nattereri. The sequence continues at coordinate 26,429,816 of NC_051233.1, forward strand.
GGAAATGTGTGACAATTATCGATCTCACCCCCCCACACCCACCCCATCAGTGCTCTCCCCCCATTCTCGTCCACCTCCAGAGCAAAATCATTATCCTGATCTCAGATTCATCCCATGCTAAATACAGTTTATTTTTGCCTGCCTGAATATTGGTTTATGAAAAGCGATAGGGTTAGCATGATAGCTAATGATTGCAAGATCGCTGTGTGTGGGGGTCTGTTGCACACATTGATTAGACTATGGAGCATGCATTGTGGGAAGCAGTAGAGGCGTTGATAGACAGACTAAACATGGAAGGACACAAAGGAAAAGTAGAAAACAGATAAGGAAAAGGAAAAAAATGCACTGTAGAATTAAACAGTACACTAATAACACAAAACATCAGGCCTGAGCAACACTGGTAACCTGAAAAAAGAGAGGAACTTATGAGAATAGAAAGCCTGGATAATATATTACAGTATCATTCATTACATTATTATTACACTGTAAGCAAAGCCCACTGAAAGACTAGGTTTTCAAAATAGTCAAGTACCAAATAATCAAGTACCAACAAACATTCGAGCTTGCACTTGTTGTTCTAGACACCAATAACTGCACTTCTGTTTTCTGGATTACTCATTATTCATTATTTCATGAAAAAATACTGTAAGACTTAAAAAAGATCACTACCGACAGGCATCTATCCTTGTGCTTCTGTTTTTCTAGTATATTCCAGACACTGTGATGAAAACTCTAGCTTTTTTTTATTTGATTGAACTTTTGAGGTTAATTCAAAAGACAATTAAACAATGAATAAACAGACCATACCAAAAACATACCAGCACAAAATGTGATTGAACACAGACTGTAAAACAAACAATAAGAGAAATAAGGGAACAGAGTAAGAAAATCAATACATAAATAAAATAAAATAAGTTTTACATTAAAGGCTAAAGTACTACCATTACGCATTTCACTACAACTGTGTATGTATGAAAGAGTGATCAACTAGCCCATCAAGGAGGTTCTAGAGAGGACAAATTTTCTACATATTCAAAACAAAAAAAAACCCTCACTGTTTGACTGAATATTTTGGATCAATCTGTGCAATTTTTTGTATTCATCAATTAGTACCGACAAACATCCATCCTTGTGCTTGTTTTTCTAGAATACTCTTCTCAACAGCTGTAACAGAAACCCATTTTTAACTAGAATTTCTACATCAGTATCAACAAACGTATCCATATCTTTGGTTTTCTAGAATATTAATCTCAGATATTGCAATAAAATGTGAGTTAGACTGTATTTGTACATCTGAACATCAGTCCTTGTGCTTCTTTTTCAAACTATCCACCTAATAAAATACTAACATGAATATTAATACCACATAACAGGCATTTTGCACTTGTTTTTTTGTCCACAGTAGTGGAGTAGCCCAGTAGCCCATTGTTAGCTAGCTTTTTTATTAGCGCCACTGAAGACACATTCTTGCATAGAGCCAACACGGATGGAATGGGGAACAGATACGACAATAGAAACACAGGATAAACAAACGACGGAGGTCAGAATAAACAAACACCAAACACTTCAAATGATACCAACAGCATAAACATAGACCAGCAACCTAACATGGGAAATACAACAGGGATGACGAGGGACAACAAGACACAGGTGGCAAACACAGGTGGTTACAATCAAGGGTGGAGACTAGAAACAAGGAGGCAGGACAGGGAAGAATCAAAACAAAAAGCACATGGACAAGTAAACAAAAGCACATGTCATGATTGGCCCCTCCCAGTTGTCCAAGTGCCAATCTGTTGTACGTCTGTATTTCTAAAATACGACATGAAGCAGAGTGCCTTAAACTCTCTTCCCCATGATAAAATTGCTGTATTTCCTTATAGTGTAGTTCCTTTAGAGTACACTATCGTTGCTAAGCAACCATTGACCATTGAATGAGGAAAAGAATGTTTGGTCGCCCGTCGCTGTAAACTGCAGCCATTTCATGGTTTGTTAACACAGTGAACAGATGATAACACCGCACTGTTCAATACAAAACTTTCGGTTTCTAAGTACTTTTTGGTCACCAAATTACCACCGTGAGTCTTCTGCCAGTCTGACGATGCCACTTTTCTCATACTGGGGCTGTATCTCAAACGGCTCCCTGCTCCCTACATAGTGCACTACATAGGAATTTAAATACTGGCTCCAGCAGTCCAACAACGCAAAATAGTGCCAAAATGATGATTTGGGATTCATCCACATTCATACTTGTCAAGCAGTGCAGTGTTTGACAGTAGAAGCTAGAATGTCTAAACTTAATATTGCAGAGGACACTATTTAGGGAGCACCGAGCCGTTTGGGATTCAGCCTGGGTTTGATGCTGCTTCTGACTGACCCACGGACATTACATAGCGTGTAAGCTATTCAGGTGACATTCCAACAGTTTTCAGTCACTCAGTTTAAACAATAACGGGTGCCTACTTCATCAGTGCACTCGGTGCTCCGTGTGATTAGCATTAGAGTTAAAGATGAATCCATTAACAGCAGAAGGGTTTTTGTGCCTTGCAGTAATACAGTGCTCAGTTGCTGTGAGGCGGTCATAACTGTGGTATATCGTGGATTTTACAACGGCTTTGAACGGCTCAGGCAATCAGATTTTAGGACTGGAACTATCCGTTCTTAGTTTTATATACTTAGTCCGTTCATAGTTACAGTGGGGCAACAAAGTATTTAGTCAGCCACTGATTGTGCAAGTTCTACTTAGAAAGATGAGAGAGATCTTTAATTTTCATCATAGGTACACTTCAACTATGAGAGACAAAATGAGAAAAAAAAAACAAGAAATCACCTTGTAGGATTTTTTGAGAATTTATTTGTAAATTATGGTGGAAAATAAGTATTTGGTCACCCACAAACAAGAAAGATTTCTGGCTCTCTCAGGTCTATAACTTCTTCTTTAAGAAGCTCTTCTGTCTTCCACTCGTTACCTGTATTAATGGCACCTGTTTGACCTCGTTGTCTGTATAAAAGACACCTGTGTCCACAGCCTCAAACAGACTCCAAACTCAACCGTGGCCAAGACCAAAGAGCTGTTGAAGGGCACCAGGAAGAAAATTGTAGACCTGCACCAGGCTGGGAAGAGTGACTCTACAATAGGCAAGCAGGTTGGTGTGAATAAATCACCTGTGGGAGCAATTGTAAGAAAATGGAAGACATACAAGACCATTGATAATCTCCCTCAATCTGGGGCCCCATGCAAGATCTCATCCCGTGGGGTCAACATGATCATGAGAACAATGAACAAAAATCCCAGAACTACACATTGGGACCTGAATGACCTGTAGAGAGCTGGGACCAAAGTAACAAAGTCTAGGGACTCAAATCCTGCAGTGCCAGGCGTGTCCAAGCCCGTCTGAAGTTTGCCAGAGAGCATATGGATGATCCAGAAGAGGATTGGGAGAATATCAGGTGGTCAGATGAAATCAAAATAGAACTTTTTGGTAAAAACTCAACTCGTCGTGTTTGGAGGAAGAAGAATGCTGAGTTGCATCCCAAGAACACCACACCTACTGTGAAGCATGGGGGTGGAAACATCAGGCTTTGGGGCTGTTTTTCTGCAAAGGGGACAGGACGACTGATCCGAGTTAAGGGAATAATGAATGGGGCCATGTATCGTGAGATTTTAAGCCAAAACCTACTTCCATCAGTGGAACGTGGCTGGGTCTTCCAGCAGGACAATGATCCCAAGCACACTGCTCAGGCAACAAAGGAGTGGCTCCATAAAAAGCATTTCAAGATCCTGGAGTGGCCTAGCCAGTGTCCAGTCCTCAACCCCATAGAAAATTTGTGGAGGGAGTTGAAAGTCCGTGTTGCCCAGTGACAGCCCCAAAACATCACTGCTCTAGAGGAGATCTGCAGGAGGAATGGACCAAAATACCAGCTACAGTGTGTGCAAACCTCTGTCATTGCCAACAAAGGTTATGTCACAAAGTATTGAGTTGAACTTTTGTTATTGACCAAATACTTATTTTCCACCATAATTTACAAATAAATTCTAAATTCTTTTTAAATTCTAAAAAAAATCAGGTTTTCAAGATTACACCCACTGCCATCATTGCATTTCTGTTTTTCTAGACAGTTCATCTCAGGAACTAGTGTGAAACATTTGAAATGTGTGAAATATTTTTGCAAGATCAGCACCCTGAACATCCATCCTTGTGCTTGAGTTTACAATATTCATACATTTTGTGCAGAAATGTCATTTATTTTGTAAAACATTCTAGAATTTTCATAAAAAAAAAACTAAATTAAATTAAATTTGCGGCAACAAACATCTCACCTTGACTTCTGTTTTTCCAGAATCTCAACAATTGTAATATCTGTCAGACTAGATTTGTTAAAGATTTGTACCGCTGAGTGTCCATCCTTGCACTCCGTGCCAGTTCTTTCACCTCAACTTTAAAAGGGATTACAGTGACCATGACGAGAGAGAGAGAGAGAGAGAGAGAGAGAGAGAGAGAGAGAGACAGATTAATGTAAAGAGAGGAACTCAGGGGTGCTCGCATCCAATTACCATGCGCCCTGCCATCAGAGCCCCCGCTGCACAAAGTGGCAGAGGTGTGGGGGATTAATGGCTGTAGCTGCTGCCCGCTCTCCTGGCCCAATTTCAGCCTGCACTGGCCCCTAGTGTGACTACAGTCACTGCAGCGCGAGTGGCTGGTGTGAAATGGGTAATGCCACTAATGGTCCAGGAGGTCAGACAGGGGGAGAGGAGGTCACCTGCCGGGTTTAATTCAGTGCTCCATCCTTTATGACTCTCTGTCTGTATGCTACAGTATTACAATGTTATTATTTATTTTTTGCATGTACAGTGTTTTAAATGTAGCTTTTTAAAATGGTGTGTGAATTAGCATTATGCTTTAACTTGTTTAATGAGCTAATTGGATGTGCTTTGCTGTATTTCTCTGGATTTCCCCCAAGGCTGATTCAATTTCTGTGCAAGTGAAAACATGAAGTGACTTATTATATTGTATTGTTTTAATAAGACAACAGTAACATTATTTGCTAAGCAAGCCGGTGATGGAGGACAGAGATGAATGATACATTTCATGCATTCATATAAGGCTAATTAGATATGAATATTAGATGCTTTTGCCAGCAGGCAATATGAAGAAAGACTTTTTAAAACTTTAATAACTGACAACAGGTTAATTTGTATTTTAGTGTTTTGCTCTTTTGAATAACTTTTATTTTGTATGTGTGTGAAAGCTCATAATGTTAGAATAGACTGGGTAGAGTTTTTTTTGTTTTTTGAGGTTTCAGGGATAAACAGTATATTTCCATATCGTGTTTATCCGTATTATACTAAAAAGATTATGGCTTGTTTTCCTGGACACAAATGTAAAAGGGAATTCCACTGTTACGGTAGTCAATAAAACAAGAGTAAAATAAAATATGCACTCACCCACACACACAAACGCACACACACACACACACACACACACACAAACACACACACACACACACACACACACACACACACACACACACACACACACACACACAAACACACACACACACACACACACACACACACACACACACAACCACACAACCTTGCATTGTGCAAAATATATATCTTATATTAAAGTGTTAAGGGAAGCAACAGTTAAAGGATGCAAAGTGGCAAAAAGCTGAGCTTTTTGTGATGTTTTTCTTCAGAGTTTTGTTTGGTTGTTTGTTTTTAAGTGATAACATTGGAGGGAATATTGTCCATACTTCCAGACAGATGTGGTGTTCTTAGCTGGTTCAGTGCAAAAGAAAGTTTGGTTGACTTTTTAGTTTTTTTGAGAGAGAAAAGTTACAGGAAAGTGTTTTTGTACATGATTTAGAAATAGAGGAGCTGTTAACAGTTCATGCTGAGAACCTCTCCTCCTGTTTACCAGGATTTTGTCTGCTGCAAAGCCTGAATATTACCAGAAAAAGTAACCCAATAATGTTTTGAGCATGAAAGGGGCAACACTTTTATCCGAACTATCATTTTCACGCTTACCTATAGCCACAAATGGTCAAATGGCACTGCTGCCTCAGCTGACAGAGCTCAGGAACATATGGAGTGTCTCTGTATGCTGTAATGATGCTAGGTTTTGCTGTTGATTTACTTCAGCCATTGCCTCTCTGCCTCTGCCTTTATTTATGAGAGAGAAGCACATACCTGTTATTTTAAAGTTACTTATTCAGTCCAGTCCAGTTCTCTTTATGGTCTTTTCAGCATTTAATGTTGGTGAAGATTTTTCTTTCAACATATTCAGGCTTCTCCAATTCTACATTTTGTACAGTACTAGTACTTCCAAAGACAGTCGTTTTTTAAATGTTCTAAGCTACACCTGTGGTTACTTTCCCTGATCATGAAGATCCCCTGCTACCACATGCATTATGGTCTTTGCATGCTCAGGAAGGACTCCATAATTAGCTAATTAGTTTGCTATCCAGGCCTTAATGTCTGAAACTAAAGCCTTTTTGTCCTGCTACTTTAAACAGGTCCTGTAGAATAAGGGCCTGCAAGTGGTGAGGTGAGGTAATGGAGAATAACTAAAAGAGTAAATCTGGTTAGTGGCCTCCCCCAGAGAAGCACTGTTCATAGGCCTCCAACCTTAATGGCCTGAGACAGTGGGGTGTGGGATGGCCCCATCAGGAGGCATCGCTCTAAATCTCTGCAGCTCATTATCACTCCTCAATCAGTCAGCCAGCTAAGGTAGAGGGACCCTGCAGTGCAGCGGAAAAAGATGTACACTCCAAGAGGTTTCCAGGATGTAGATTAACACAGACTGATGCTGACATGAATTCCATTCAACCTAAAGTGACTCATGCACACAATTTAGTTTTGGTTAAAACCTACATTCAGAGTGTGTTTTAAATTCAAATGACCTTTGTATATGTGTGAAAGGCCAGACTGTTAGGGTTGATCAGGAGCAGTTTTTGTTGTTTTGAGATAAACATCTGACTGATATGCATCTTTAAGCTGGAAGATAGTTCGGTTAATGCTGTAGCCTAATGTTGTAGCTACTTTATCATGGCTGAGGATTTACAAACATTTTTTATCTTATATGTGCCATAAATATCAACATTACAATAGAAACAGGAAGCATCACAATAGGACAATTCAGCGTTTTATCACACCAATAAAGAACTTACTTCAAGACAGATAACAAAGGTAGCGCTGCACTGGTACAACAGGATTTGTACTAATCCTATTTATCTATTTTTTACACCTAAGATGTTGGAAGAACAGAAAACTTTTGAAACTCATCTTGTCAAGTCAATAACGGAAAAAAGTCCATTAAAAACCATCTAGATTAAGATCTAATGAGAGTTGGCCTAATGATTTCCAAAGGAGACCACTAGTTTCCTGTTGAACGCCTTGAGAACCTATTAAGAAACAATTAATTGCACTTACAATCAGCCACTGGTCACCTTAAACCTTAAGGATCCTTCACTTTGTGATATCAACCAATTAAAAAAAGGCAAAACAATACCAAAGCATCAGGAACCAACAGAAACACTTCATGGGTTCTATGGGTTTTGTAGGCAGGGATGAACTTACACCAGAGATACATTTCGTTGCAGGGTTTAATAAAGAGGTTTTTGCTTTATAAAAGGTGTTTTTCCCAAATTCGTATAAAAACCTGACCCAAACATGAGACAGTTTAGTGGCTTTGGCCTCTAGCATGAATGCTTGTAACGGCTTATTTTAGCTTTAGTCAATTATCAAGCAAACCTCCAGTTTTTCTCTGTTGAGTGTGAAAATACCAGTATAAATCTTAATAATGTTATATTAGGTTTAGTCACTTTACCAAACAAACCTCCAGTTTTTCTCTGTTGAGTGTGAAAATACCAGTATAAATCTTAATAATGTTATATTAGGTTTAGTCACTTTACCAAACAAACCTCCAGTTTTTCTCTGTTGAGTGTGAAAATACCAGTATAAATCTTAATAATGATATATTAGCTTTAGTCACTTTACCAAACAAACCTCCAGTTTTTCTCTGTTGAGTGTGAAAATACCAGTATAAATCTTAATAATGATATATTAGCTTTAGTCACTTTACCAAACAAAGCTCCAATTTTTCTCTGTCAAATGTGAAAGTATGAGCAGAAACACTCTGTGGCCATTAACAGAAATGCCAATAACATTAGCTTCTTGTAGCTTATGTTGGCTCATATCTAATTCTGTACAAAGGAATAATTCTGAAAACACTGAAAAAATCAACACATCAACCCACTGTTCTCTTGCTCTTATTTGTGTGTGATGGTGCTTGGCAACTTCATCTGGAAGAGTAAAGGATTTGATAAACTGTTAAGCTTAAGCTGTAAGTGTTCCCTGATTGAAAAACAAGCTTAGACCAGCATATCGCTATTGTCGGAAGAAAAACTTGTATCTCCAAAATTGGAACTTTACACGAGAAAGAAAAAACATGCTGTAGTTTTAATGCAAGTCAATGGAACCAGATATCTTTCCAAGTCATTTTGGGCCGTTTCTTTTGCTCCATTCATCACGAAATTTACCCACAATGTAAAGGGCAACATGTCCTCTGAAATTATGTCAAAAACTGAAAAATGGTTTTCTTCTGACAGCAGCGATACGTTATGTTCTGGAGGCTGGAATGCTGCTCATCAGCAATAGAAATTAATGCGCTGGTCACCACCAAAAGCAGCATATGCTCTGTTTTATGTGCTTGTATGCTGGTCAACCAACATGGCCATGTGGGGTGGCTGGCCAGCACCAGATCAGCTTAAACCAGCATGAAGTATATTTTTTCAACAGGGTTAAATAAGGCAGAGTATCCCTCATTGGGATTAATACTTATAGCAACTCTATCTGCTTTTGAAAGCTGGAAAACGTAAGTAAAATACATTACATACTTCAATACATCTGACATGACAACCTTAAACACAACAAGGCTTTACTGTTACTGTCAAAGATATGCTTGAATGTATTGTGAATAAATTAAGCTAAGTTTAAATTAAGCTGCTTTAATGCTGACTGAAGTTATCCACTCGGACGTAGAGCCAGCTGTTATGTTTACAAACATTCTGATCTGTGTTGCTTCAAGCCATATTGATAAAACCAAGCTACTTACTGACAGTGATGGAGAGACATGGACATCTCTAGACTGTTGGCTGTGCTTCTGTACACTTTAAATTAAGAATGGTACAACCTAAGGTCTTTGCTTGTTGGTTTCAGGAGCCAAATAATTTGCACTGAAAAAGGAAAGCTGACTTTGACTGAGAATTCCAACCAGGAAAAGACACATACATGCATGAGAACAAAGCTAGACAAAAACAAAAGAAAACAAAAACCTGGCTGGCCTAAGATGACTTATGCAGGTTTGTGCAGCTTTATGACCAGCATACCAACCATGCTGGTCTAGGTCGGATTGTCGAGCAGGGTTGTCATGCATGCACATTCTAAGTTAAGCTCTTATTAAGTCGAAGAGGAATGTTGCCAAAATTTGGTAAGTGTGTTCAACCTCACAACGGTAGCTAACGTAGCATAGATATGTCAACTGTGATGTTGTGTTTATCAATTCAACAGAATATCCAAGTCATGGATATTCAGTGTTTAATTCATTAGTTCTGTAAGTGGTGATGAGACATGCCAATCAGATGATATTATGCCTGGCTTGATAGGAATCCAAATGTTTGTTTGACTGCATTTGCCTTTGTAGACTCTTTGATTAGTGATTAATTAACCATTAGCTATGGCTAATGCCAAAGGGCTGTTTTTAGTCCTATTGTGTGCAGTATGCCACAAAACACTGCCAGTTTATGTATATTCTTAGCGGTTTAATCAACGTGAAATCCATGATTGGCTCCCTTGGCCGCTGCTGGCATAGTTGGTTAGCATCAGCTAGATGAGTAATTCTTCCTCCTGGCAAACAATGAGGAGAAATTCCCCATAACCTGTGCTGGCATAGCTTTCGTCCTTTCCCTTGCAGTAGGCCTAAACATGCTTACAAGTGATTTACAACAATCACACCCTGTTTTGCTTCATACATGCACAGGATTTTTGGGTTGTGAAGCCTAGACTGAAAGTAGTGTGTCTACTGTGACTGGCTGACTCACGCTTAGCCAGACTAGCCTTGGTTTCAATGTAAGTACAGCTGACTTTTTTCTCCATGATTGTCCTGGAGCACAGCAATATTTTACTATGTGGTACATGCCTCAGTAATTTTGGTCTAGTGCTGTCCCTGCTTACCTAGCTAGCAACATTAAAACACAATGATGCATAATAGATATTATATTATATTTTATTGGATTGCACTGTGTATTGTAGTTTACTTTATTGTTGAATGCACTGTGTATTGTAGTTTACTTTATTGTTGAATGCACTGTGTATTGTAGTTTACTTTATTGTTGAATGCACTGTGTATTGTAGTTTACTTTATTGTTGAATGCACTGTGTATTGTAGTTTACTTTATTGTTGAATGCACTGTGGATTGTAGTTTTCTGGTATTGTATTGCATTGTACGGCACAGAGTTCTGTGGTAGAAATTCCTGTTGAAAAGACTCTAAGCTGGTTTACGCTGGCCTAATGCTGGTTTAACTGGCCACCCAGCATGGTCATGCTGGTTGACCAACATACCAGCATCCAAAACACAACATATGCTAGTTTTACTGCTGACCAGTTATGCTACTATGCTGTTTTTTCCTGCATGGTCAGGATCTGTGAGGGACAATGTCAGCATGCATATGCAGCTGTCTCAGATTTTGGCTGTGACAGTTGACTGTTAGATTTTCCTCCAAGCATGTAGAGTTGCCCAATGATGTATTAGCTACAAAGGCTGGCTAACATGCTTGCCTTCATCCTACACTTGTAGCATTGTGGGAGACTTACTTAGTGGGTGGGAATTAGCAAAAAATTAAATAAATAGGTTGAAGCATTAAACAGTAATTTACAGTAATATTTCTGTCATTTTTTCTTTATTTCCATTTCTGTTCAGTATTTTCAGTGTTTAATTCATTACTTCTTTATGTTGAAATTTTTACATTTAGTGGTAGCAACAGGCTAATATCTATTATGCATCATTGTGTTATGATTTCCTAGTCTGTTTAAGTATGTACCTCTGTAGCACATAGAGTACACCTCTGCTGTACCTTGCTGTAGATTCAACTTAAATCTCAAAACTTACTTTTGGTGATGAAATGCTTGTAGGACATGTAGAACCTTACTTTAGCATTGGCTGAGAGAATGGACTTGATTTACACACAGAAGTTAGGTATTAAAATATACCGGCTGGCATTTTTGTCAAGCTGAAACAATAGCATTTATTATTAGTCATTTATTTAACAGGGTCACTTGCCACAGAAAAAAATCCTCTGCTTCCATTTCCCCTGTCCCCAGGCAAACATCATTCTAATTTCTTTTCCAATGTGCATCTATAATGAAAAGCCTAATAATGTGTTGTACCTTGTTAGGGATCAGAAGCATTCAGCACATGCAATTTTTGCAACTACTAAAGGTTTCATTGTGCTCCACAGTTTTGTAGTAATATGCTGTGAATAAAATACCAAGCAGAAACGTACTGCATCATATCTTGCATGTTAAATATTGTATATTGTATGTTAAATTGTATATCATACAATAGACTTAAAAATGGCTTTTGATAGAAAATGAATAATGCTGCACTAAAGAAAGTAAATCACTGCACTGACTTAAGTAACATCCAATATAATATACAGTGACATGCAAAAGTTTGAACACCCTGGTACAATTACACTTTCGGATTCTGATTTTCTAAGTGCAACGTTTTTTACGTCCTCTACAATTAACAAACTTTTATTAAGTAACAAAAGTTTTGTTGCACAATTTCTGTTTATTTGCTGTCCATATGAGTTTAACATATTGGGAACATTTACATTAAATATAAAACGTGCACACGTTTTTATGTTTTAATGTTTTAATGTTTTCACCAACATGTTAAATTTTAAAATGTTAAATAACCAGTGATTGTGCATTAAAATGAGCAGAAAAGGTGTTCTCTGTAGAGGAAGTGCTTATTTTCATTAGAAAATCAACTAAACATGTCATCTGACGAGCTGTGCCCAAACTTTTGCGCCTGTGCAAAATATATTACATCAACTAAATATCTACTTGCATTGATGGTGTATACATATAAAGTGGGTGTGTCCCATGCATTATATTTATTGTTATGTGTACATATTACCACCAAATAGTTACAGGACATCAAAACACATTGTACGTGAAATGTCCAAACCTGTTTCCCATACCACCCGCCTGTCTTCTGCTTTGTCTTCTGGCACCGACCTCACCATGTCCTTCATACTTCGTTTCAGGAGGAGCGCTGTCACAAGCCAGGGATCACATGACTTGGGCAGGAAATATGGCTGTCCTCTGCGGCAAAGGCCACGCGTGGAGCAGGAGAGTTATGAGCGCTTTCACAGGATGAAGAGATGAAGGTGGAGGTCAGGGATATTGATGAAGGCCAGCCTGGGTTCCTCTTACCTCTGAGGCAGGGAGCAGGATGACAGGGGTTTTCCGTCAAACTCTTTGGCATGCAGGTTAATGTATTAATTGTCTGGTAAACACGGGCCTGGGAGAGGAGTGGCTTTGGTGGCTTTTCATGGATGCCTCCTTGCGGGCTTCGTTTCAGAGCAATGGCAGGTGAAAGCAGGACCATATGGTGAAAGCAAAAGGCTTTTTTTTGTGTGAAACCAACAAAGCTAATTGAACATCAGCTGCTATAATGCCTTGTGAACATAAGACTACCATGACAAGACATGAAAGGAGATTTTGAATAATAATCCAGTAATGGTGGAACATGTATTTTACTTCAATTACATTTTCTTAAATCTGGACAGTGTCCACATTGGTCCACATCAAGTGTTTAGGGCTTAAATGCAAAATTAACATCAAGTTGATGGAGATAAATAGTAGATCATTAACTTACATCCTTAAAAATAAAAATCGTGTCCTATTGCTTGACACAGGACATGTCCAGGGTGTATCCTGCCTTCCACTCAATGATTGGCTCCAGTTCCCCCCACGGCCCAGAAGGATAAGCGGCTTAGAAGGTGTGTGTGTGTCTGCTTGACACAGCTAGGATTCAAAACCAGCATCTCCTGTTTACTAGACAAAGTAACTGAGCCACAGTGCCATTTGTCAACTTTAAGGAGCTCATCAAGCCAAAGTGTTCTGTTTCACTCTCTGTCATACGTTTAAGCAAAGAATGCAAATAAAATGAGCCACTGGGCATCAAACCCAAGATCTTCTGCTTACTACACCAGCATGAAGACCAACATTTGAGCAGCTCTCCCACAAACGTTTGTCAAAATGGGCATGCATAGTAGATCCCATAATCCATCTATAAGACTTACATCAAGCAAAGGTAAAAATAGGGGCAAAGCTAGAGAGCAAGCAAATCAAACCACAGAAACTTCCATTGTGCCACAGATCTTACAAGGACATTGAGAAGGGGATCCTTGAGAGAAATAGACGCAATAGATGCCGTATTCCAACCATAATCTAATCCAAAGCCAGAAAAAGAGGCAAAGCTAAAGGGTCGGTTAAACGAGTAACTGGATATGAAACCTGAATATGGCCAGAAATAGAAGGCACTGCTAGGATTCGAACCAAAGATCCTCCAATTACAAGACAGGTGCTTTAATGGTTGAAAGAGTGTCAAAGCAAGGTCACAGCAAACTTTGAGCATGAAGTATCCCTTTGGCTGATTGACTTGGGGTAAGATGCTAAACCATGAACATTTGATTTTCACTCAGTGAAATGAAATATATATATTGTCCATGCTGCCCAGTTAAAAAAAGACCTCATATGGTTAATGTCCAGTCTTATTGTCTCAATTTGTTGGATTTTCTACCTTTCAAAACCTTGAAATGAAGCACCAGACCAGAGCTAACAAAAATAGCAGAAAACTGATTGTTTGACTTGTATGTTCGCCTCATAACTGATCTGTTTTATTCAGTCATTATCCCCAACCACTGACTTGATGTAAGCAATAATGTGCCGTAAAATTAATGTTTCAATTTCTGGGCTTGTATTGACAGGCACAGCTAATCGATCTGCAACTGGAGAATATGCAACTCAATTGGATTTTACTGTGGGGCATAGCACTGCGAAGGTTTCCAACATTCAATTATTCTCTCGCATTACGTTCCTGGTTTCTGCTTTTGAATAACCTGCTTTAGTGTAAATATGCAGAAAGTCAAAGTCACACACTATTGGTGTTTTAATAGACGACTGGTTGGATCTGATTTGAGATTCTCAAGTTCTGTTTTAACAGATAAAAGTTGCCCTAAATCATCGCTCACTTGCTTCAAATCACTCTGTTTCGTGCTGTTAGTGTTTGGGACTTTTCTTCATGTCATTCTTCTGTTAGTGTGTTTCATGAAAAATCTACTTATTTAAATGAAGTTATGAACATTATTCTGTGAACAGAGAAGTTATTAAGTGATAAATAATATGCTACATTGTCCATTGCTTTTGGTTTTGGTGTTTTGGCTGTAAAATGAATAATATGTACTTAATAGCTATTTTATGAAGGATTTTGCACAGTATCATGCATCTGAGGTATAACTGTAAATTTAAAGCACAATACTGCTCGGTGTAAGTGGCCTCCACCTCCCCCACCCTTCTGGGTTATGCTATCTATAGGCTCCTCCCACTCTTTGGTCCTGTCCACTGTGTTTAAGCACCATTGACTTCTTGCCCACCTCTTCACTGTTAATCACCAAAGAGTGATAAACATGCTTAAGGCTTTAGCGACTTCTCTTCTTTTCCAGATTATTTATACTTCGGGTAGTATCCACACTCACACAAAGCTCACCATTCAAGGCCTAATTTGCGATCCAAAAGTGGCAGTTGTCAAACAAGGTTTGAGGTTATGAGCTTTGGAGGTTGGTATTAGAAATAGGTTCCTTCTTTGATTCGGATGTTTACGTGGGTGTCCACACACATAGGTTTCTATAGAAATGGTAGTCCGTTAATAGATCTAAGCGAGCGCCTGGCCCGTCATGACAGTGGACATTCTGTAGAGTAATTGAGCTAAGAGTCTCTCAAAGCTCTACTCACTTTTTGAGTGCCATCACCCCAATGCGTAATTGCCATAATTGTGGTAACTTTGTATCAGTCTGAGTGGCATCAGCATGTCAATGAGACATCTCTCTATTGGAGAGCTCTTCCTGTTAATTAGCAGAATTGATTTCAGTGAGCTGAGAGAGTGATGTTGATACTACTTAATCTACTAATTAATCACAGGTGTAGGGGTGAATTAAGAGCACTACAGTTTAGACTTCATCAAAGCAGTCGATAACTGTATGGCATTGCAATGCAACTGATAATAAAGAAAGACGGCCAAGAATGGAGAAACAAGCTCTTTTGTTCACATGGTGCCCCCAAATATTACTGTGAAAAATCTAATTTACCTATTTTTCCCCCTACCCATAGTGTGGCCTATATTTTGTTATTATTTTTTGTACTGCAGTACAGAAACGCTAATGTACACAAGTAATGGAAATTTATTACACCAATTAGTTGTTTCAGGACAAAAAAGATTTTGATATTGTCGCTGTACAAAGAAAAATCTCCAAAATAGTAACTTTACAGGAGGAGGCAAAAACCTTTCAAAGTTAATTTAAAGATATTTTATTCCCAGTGATTTTAAAGCATTTCTATTGGTCCATTCATCATGAAATTTTCACATAGTGTAAAGTACAGCTGGTGTGTTGTGATGTAGAAAAATAAAAAAATGACAAAAAAGGAGATACATGGTTTTCTTTGGTCAGAAAATGATGTTATTTGTTGTGCCATGTGGTTTTCTGTAGTACATTATATCTGTCAGGCTCATCACTTTAACAGAATTCACATTTTTATATCGTTTTACATCATACAGCCTTCTGAGAAAAATCTGAGTTTGAAGTATGCCAGGAGAACACTAACTACTGGAGTGCATAGTGCCAATAGTAAAGTTTGGTGGAGGGGGGATAATGGTCTGGGGCTGTTTACCAGGGTTTGGAATCGTTACTTCCAGTGAAGGGTAATGTTAATGCTGCAGCATACATTTGGCAACAGTTTGGGAAAGACCCTTTCCTGTTCCAGCATGACTGTGCCCCTGTACACAAAGCAACATCAACATCAACCAACTGATGGTCTACATGCTTCTATTACTTGCTAGCTACCTTGTAGCTTCACTGCAAAACTAAAGAAGAAAACTTCAGACACCAAACATGTTTTGGCTGATCGAATCCATTTGGGCCAAGGGGAAAATTGTTGGAAATTGTTTATTTTTTTTTTTACTACCAAACTCTTCCTTGAACTGAAGTAGATTTGTCAAAAGCAAAACAAAACATGCTTTAGGAGAACAAGTGTGTATGGAAGAAAAAAAAGGGCCCACACAAACACACACAGACAATGAAAGTGCACTAACAAGTCTGCAAACTGCTCCAAATTGGCCACCACTCAAAAACAGCAGAATAGAGAGGTGATTACTGTAGATTGCCATGTGCTTCGTCTCTGCCTGTACCGTCACGCCCACGTGACCACGAGCCCCTTTTCAGCCTGAGGAGTATGTTTACCCAGCCTCGAGGTGTTACACTGTCCCATCATCGCCAATTACGCCACTTATCGATTCTGCCACGTTCACAACCGCAGCAGCAGTGTGAGGCTCATTTAAGTCGTTGAACAGTGGAAATGTTTGAATTGCCCTCAGCTGAATGGCACTGCCTGTGTGGCCCTCATACCCATAATGTGCCCCCTCTAAAAAGGGAAGATAACGCACAACACAACAGCAATTTCCGCGTGCGATGACAATAAAAACGCCGCGTGGATGGAGAACGCGAACAAAGCCAAGCGACGGGGTAAAATCAGCACAGATAGTGGGATTTAAGTGGGTCATTTTGGAGCTGTTCTGGAATAGAAAAGTTGTTTTAATACAAGGTCTGTCCTCCTTTTTTTCTGAAAAGCAGGGAGGCCTCTGCCACATAAAAACTGGGTTGGCAAAACATGGTTGGCAAAATTATAGCAACATTTAGGCACTTTTTATTTTTCTGGTGTAGCATGTGCCCAACCCTTCTAATTATTTGCAATCTTCAAAGTAGAATTATTCAAAATGTCTTCATATTTCAATAGTTAAGATGTAAATAAAAACCACTTGGTGTGAAATGCTTTGCTCTACAGAAACTTACAAAGTTATAACTGTTTGCAGTGGTGGTGAAAAAAAAAGTGGTGTAACCAGACATCTACAGTGTTTAATGCCCATATACGCTACCTCACAGAGAGTTATTCACTGGTTATGAATGCATTGTCTAATGTTTTATAATAGTTTTAGAAATTTTGAAACATAGGTGGAGTTGCCCTTTAAGGTGTACTCATTGCTGACGGAGCTTTCAGTAGCATATCATAGAAAAATGTTGCCAATAGAATGGGATGCTCTGGAACATTTCAGTGACTTGTTCAGCAGGAACAAGAAGGGCTTCTGTTGGTTCAGACCAGATGGGATAGCCTTTATTGATCTCACGCATTCATGAGCCTTGGGCGCTCAAGACCCTATTGCCGGTTTGTGGTTTGTCCCTTGGACCACTATCGATAAGTAATCAGGGCTGCTGACCGGGAGCACCCCACAGCCTGGCTGTTTCAGAGATACTCAGACTCATCTGACTGTAACGATTTGGCCATTTCTGCCCGTTTCTCCCACATTCAACAAGTCGACTATGAACACCAACCATTCACGTACTGTCTAATATTTCCCAGAGCTTGACATGCGTTGTTATTCACTTCATCTGTGAGTGATCATAATGTTTTGGCCCTTCAGCGTATACTATGAGCCTGAGGCAATCATAGTTAGTATCACTAGTCTAGTTAACACACTGCAACATCACTAAAACAGCATGTAAATATCTAAAACTCACATTAACTTGACATTTAAGCAGCATTTCTTTGTAATGTCCATGTGGTGCATGTGTCATAAAAAAAAAAACAATGAGTATACAAATATACGTCTATTCAGTCATTGGCCCCACCCCTTTGTTTTGAAGTTATAAGCTGTGTTTCAGCCTAGACTTCTCATTGAATGAGATATAATATGATGCAACCAATCAGAACAGAGCTCATTTACATGTATAAAGGCACATCAACATAAACAAAAACAGCTTGCTTATGAAAAGGGCTAAAAAAGAGGCATAGAGTGAGGCTTGTCTCATAGAATTGCTCCCACCAACTGGAAAATCAAAAGTGAGTGATTCCACCATCGCTTCCCAAATGTGGTAATGGTTAATCTGACTTTTTAGGCCTTCAGTTCAGCTCCTGAAGGCCTAACCTCTTAGAGAGCTTATCTGGCTATAACTAGATAACACAGAGCAAAAAAATCCTGACTGGACAATTGTTTTTGGGCACTTTGTTAATTTAACTTAACAATGCACTAAAGAGTATTAGTAGATGACATGCAGAGTTTGCAGCAAGCACAATGGCACTATTAAATAAAAATAAACTAAAGGTTATGATCATGTATTGTTATTTCACAGAAATAATTAGGCCTTGAGGGTTCCCCACTGCAGTGGTAGTAATGACAGAGAAACAAACAAGTACCACTGCTCTGATGTGCAATCACACACAGTCTAATTAAGCTTTGATCAGGTCTAATGTCTGTGTTTAAACCCTAGTAGGGGGGTCGTTTTTCACACAGTGTCTGGTCACAGATTAGCAAATGTAGCTGTTTTGGACAGGTTTTCAGTATTATCTACAGGACATATTTTATCTAGTGTGAAGAACAACAGTAATGCAACCCAGTAGAATTACAGAGATGGACACAAGCTGCCATACTGTCCTTTCTTTGTCCACATCTGATGGTTTTGTTGCATAATAGATGACCTTGTAAGTTAACATTGTCCCTCATGCATGCTGATATCAGCAGCCCATCCTAGAGCAGCCACGTCGGACATGCACCTGATAAAACGTTGACACACTGAGACTCAGACAATGGCTTTTATATGCATCGTCCCACTTGGCATTTAAAGAGCACAAGCTCTTTAGTGTTGACATGTGCATTGTGGCATTCAGCTAGAAAGCAAGCTACCATAGAAGGGGGTTGATATACAGTGGGAGAATGGGATCCTTTCACGTTTATGCTTAATCAAACACACCACCTGGTTATTGTATAGTACATTGGGCAGTTTTTAACTTAAATGCCTGTTTTATACATTTTTCTGCTCTTTTGTTTTATGTAATTCAATTTTACAAGCTTTTAGAATCTGTGAGAATTAAACAGGCTGTTGTTGTTTCTGGGCTTTTAAGACACATGTAAATAACCTTATTTCTGATTGGCTGTGCAGTATTATATTGCAGTTCAGATTGAAATACTCCTTATAACTTCAAAGTGAATGGGCGGAGCTAACTACTAAAGGCTGAACAGGCAGGTATATATGTGTGACATAAAACAACAAATTCATAATAATGATAATTAATGTCCATATACAGACAGTTTGGACTGGGCGGTGAATGGGATGTTTTGAAACTTTAACAATCCAACAACCATTTCCAAAAAGGTATAGAAAATTAGGTATTCTATGATTTGGACCCTTTAATCTGTAGTTCTGTGGTTAGAAACTGACCACTGAAGGTTAGCGGATGGCAAACACAAATTTTTTATGAACAGATGTCTCTAACTGTACACCAATAAGGTAGAGCTACAAGGTAAGGGTTTATAATAAAGTGTCCAATGACTGTACAGTGCTGTAAAACGCAGAGACCAAAGTCATTTATTTGATTTCCCATTAAAATGGCAATACAGCACAAGTTATTCATTTTATAGCATCAAGCTCTTGCATAATGGTTAAGAGTCTCATTTTCTCTGTAAATATTAATCTTCTTTTAAAGTCAATAACTTGTACTTAATGGCCATTTTGACTGGAAATCAAATAAATACAGGGGTGGTCTCTGGTTTTTCACAGTATGTATGACATGACATTTCTAAAATAGCTGAATGGAAATCTGGTAACACTACAGACGTGAAGGAACACTGTGGTCAGCTCAGGTACAGTCAGAATGTCTCACAGTATAGCACTTGTGCTTTGCCCTTCACATTTCCAGCTTTGCTTGCTCTCACAGTCGGAGCTCATGTGCTGGTGAGCTTTTCCATTAACACTCTGGCCACAGGCTCTAACAAGCCAACACCAGGCACTAATTTCCGCTCTGCTCTGATGAGGCTGCCCTAATAGAACTCCAGAGGAGCCTGTTAGGGCCTACAGCCAGCTTCCACAAGCTGAGAGAGAAAGCAGTGCCATTTTCTTCCCAATCAGAGATGTATTTTGAACCTTGAGTCTTGTGTACGTGTACACTATATTTCTAAAGGTATTCACTCATCTGTCCAAATCATTGAATTCAGGTGTTCCAATCACTTCCATGGCAACGCACCTAGGCATGCCGACTAACATTAGTGAAAGAATGGGTTGCTCTCAGGAGCTCAGGGAATGGATAGATGCCAAGGATGCCACGTGTGCAAAAAGTCCAGTCGTGAAATTTCCTCAATACTAAATATTCCATAGTAAACTGTCAGTGGTATTATAACAAAATGGAAGTGATCGGGAATGACAGCAACTCAGCCACGAAGTGGTAGGCCACCTTTCCATGGTAGAGCAGTTGCATTCAAGCCTCACATCACCAAGAGCAATGTAAAGTGTCAAATGCAGTGGTGTAAAGTGCCGCCACTGGACTCTAGATCAGTGGAGACGTGTTCTCTGGAGTGATGAATCATACTTCTCCATCTGGCAATCTGATGGATGACTCTGGGTTTGGCGGTTGCCAGGAGAACGATACTTGTCTGACTACATTGTGCCAAGTGTAAAGTTTGGTGGAGGGGGGATTATGGTGTGGGGTTGTTTTTCAAAAGTTGGGCTCAGACCCTTAGTTCCAGTGAAAGGGACTCTTAATGCTTCAGCAGACCAAGAGATTTTGGACAATTTTATCCTCCCAACTTTGTGGGAACAGTTTGGGGACGGCCCCTTCCTGTTCCAACATGACTGCCCACCAGTGCACAAAGCAAGGTCCATAAAGACATGGATGAGCGAGTTTGGTGTGGAAGAACTTGACTGGTCTGCACAGAGTCCTGACCTCAACCTGATAGAACACCTCTGGGATGAATCAGAGCGGAGACTGTGAGCCAGGCCTTCTCGTCCAACATCAGTGTCTGACCTCACAAATGCGCTTCTGGAAGAATGGTCAGAAATTCCCATAAACACTCCTAAAGCTTGTGGAAAGTCTTCCCAGAAGAATTGAAGCTGTTATAGCTGCAAAGGGTGGGCAGACATCATATTAAACCCTATGGATTAAGAAGGGAATTTCACTCAAGTTCACATGCGTGTGAAGGCAGACAAGCGAATACTTTTGGCAATATAGTGTATGTTTAATGGGGGAAACATAAGGTAACAAGGAAGAGTTTGAGCACATTTACACAGTTGAGATGAACTGCTTTGTGTCAGAAGTTTGCTCCTTCTGTTGTGAAGCTACTGTAGCATCACAAACTAACCTCATGTATGTAATTTCTGACACTACTACAAATCTAGAAAGTACAGCGCATAGCTAAAAACAGCAGTACTAGCTACTAACTGCTATTAGCTGATTTAAAATATGCTTGTGTGATTGTCTTTTTGTTGAAATGTCAAGATCTAACGTAACATTTATATATATATTTATAATGTGTCACAAATGATTTGTTCAAGATGGATCCATTTTCAGTTAAGAACTTTATCTAAGTGATATGAAACACAAGGACAGACAGTCTAAGCACAACTACACACAGTAAGAACAAAACACAAATCCAGAGATAAGCACTACGTATACCAGCCGATGAGATAATAAACACCTGGGAAGGAGAGATTACTAAACACAGGTGGAAACACTAATAACAAAGCAGTACTAGAGAGGGGAACAGAGAGGGCGGAGCCAGAATAAAGACATGAGCTGCATTCCAAAGCCTAGGCTGCAGCCGAGGTAGGCTGCAATTCTCAGCTGCTAGAAAGCCTAGAAATGCATCCTACGTTCTTGGTGATTTGAAGGACACATCAGATGTTTCTTTCCAGGCCTTCGGTTACCCATAGTTCTCCGTGCACAAACAATTCAAAGGAGAAAAAAAAAAAGTACAAATCTAGTACAAAAATAGCAGAAAACAAAGCCATTGGAGCAGAGCTTGTTTTAAAATGTAAATTGTTCACTTGAATTTATCTTCATTACCGTATAAAGTGTAAAGTCACTGATTAAAGAATTCGTCCATATGTTGTGTTTTATCCAGAAGTATCTGTATATTTGTAGTTTATTGTACTGCATTAAAACAGCTCCTTCAGTCTTCACAGGACAGTCCTACCGAGGACCCGCACTATCTCGGCTGCATCCTAGGCTTTGAAAGGCAGCTGTGGTGGCCACCTGTTCATCTATTTAACTTTCAGACAAAACGGCCATTAAGATCAAGTTTTTTATTTTCAGTGTCAGAAAAAAGCTAAAAAGCCTCAACAACTAAATAGGATATCATATTTTCAGTATTCAGTATTATCATATTTTTCAGGATTTTGTCCTTGCTTCTTGTAAACAAGTTCAGTCTTAGAAGTCGGTTGCAATGGTTACATGTTCTGCTCCAGGCATTTCAGTGTTGTAGTGCAAATAAAAAATGAGTAGATTTAATATTGTCCTCAGTTTTGGGGGCTTTGGTGTAATATACTCTTATATATGCTTGTTTACATTTACATTTATGGCATTTGGCAGACGCTCTTATCCAGAGCGACTTACAATTTGATCATTTTATACAGGTAGGCGAAGGAGGTGTTAGGAGTCTTGCCCAGGGACTCTTATTGGTATAGTGTGCTGACCCAGGTGGGGATTGAACCCCAGGCTATAGCGTAGATGACAGAGGTGTTACCCACTACACTAACCAACCATTTATGACATTGTAAAACTAATAATTTGATTTGTACCTACTGACCAGTTTTTTTAATGGAAAATATATAAATGAAAAGTTGGTCTAAAAGTTTTGCATAGTAATGTACAAATGACTTTAAATGAAACAATGTAGTCACGGTATAGTTATAATATAATTATATGAATTTGATTGAAATCTTTCTCTATTAGAGGTGCTTTGAATTGTGTCATTATGTCACTAGTATTTGATAACTAGACAGTGTTAAATCAGGTATGGCAAGGCAGGGAATAATCAGAAACCTTGTCTACGGAACCGGAGGCGATCAACATCATAGCATTGGTGAGCTTTCCTCACCCTGCTTCTGTTTCTTCAGAAGGATTACGCCTCATCCCCTGGGCCCAAAGTCATTTTCCCTGTTTTTGTGTCTCAGTGAAAAAAAGAAAGCGCTCTTGTGGCATTTACGTCTCTTTTAGCTCATCTTCATGATCCCATTTGCATGTGGCTGAGGAAGGTTGGCCCATAATGGTGCGAACCAGTCTCGGAAGAGCCCGTTGCCATGGCAACGGCGGTCCTACATGAGACCACCCCCCCACGAGGGTGTCGGGAGTGACCCCCTGGGTCCTTCCCCCAACCCCAGCCTCTGAATCAGGATTAACCTGCTACACCAGGCCACATTGCTAACAATGCTAACACATGTTCCTCCTATCCGCTCATGGCCCATTCATGCCTGCTTTTACTCCCTTTTCTAATAAGGATTAGCTGTAATGAGCCGTAAGGAGTTAAGCTCGAATGGAGACCTCCTTAAGCAGGCACCCATTACATTCTGCGCCCGTCGAAGCCCCCCATGTTTTTGGCCTCCCCCGTGTGTTTGAACACAAGGTGTAATCCTCTTCAGAATCAAAGGTGGGCTGGCCGTATGAATACAAATCTGGCGCAAGCATTGTGGCGCTAGCATTGTGGAGGGCACTCTCAGCCATCTGCTGGCCTGCTTTTTTCACCTGCTTCCAGCTCACGCTCTCTCTCTTTCTTCAGCACACCCACTTTAGTCCCCCCTTACGCTCTTTTCTTTTCTCTTTCCATCATCCTTGTCTTTCCCTGCAAAAAAAGTGCAATCTGGTTTGTTTGCAACAAAGCTTTTTCTTACAAATACTGTTGCTATAGTATATTGTCACTGTCAATCCAAACCATTTTTAAAAATTTGCCTTTTTATTTATGAAAGAAGTAGCATTACTAAGTCAGAGGAGGAAAACACTAAAATATGGTTTGAGTGTTGCTGTGTTGACCTGAAAAGCCTGAAATAATAATTTTAAAGTCAGAGGAGTCATTACATTTATATAATAACCCTTACAATAATTAAATAAATTTAACATTATATTGATGAGGATATGATGACAATAGCGGACAATTCACTCGAATCCTCAGAAAACACAGTTCTCTTTGAATACTCTTTCAACACAAATGCAATCATCAGATTCATCTGCTTGGGGAAGGGGTCTGAAGCACAACCCATGTTACAAAAAGTTCTTCCACATGTTGTGTGCAGTTACACAGATCTACCAGAGAGGTCTCCAAATCCCCAAAACGTACACAGTGCAACTTTACTACATGTTGAAAAACTACAAAGTGATGAAGAAAAATCACTTTAGTTTTTAATAAAATCAGTGCATTCAATACGACAAAACTGAGCTGATAATAAAAACAACAGTTTCTAAAATTAAACAAATCTGTTGTCCAGCTAAATATCAAACCTGGTGAAGCTTTCTGACCATGTTGAATGGTAGTGAAGAAAACAAACAGCATTTTAAATCACTATTTCTCATGTTCATTAGCATTAAAATTATTTACTAATATTTAGGTTTTGACACTTTACTGTGGATCATTCAACAAATTTTTGTTGTTTTTTTTTGTAATTACGTTTGCATTCAAATTATACAGCAACACAATAGTAAATACTACATTTCTAAGGCTTAAAAAGAGCATATCATCACTGCTGTAACAAAATATCAGGTGTAAAAACAAGGTCTTTAATGTACATTAAGGGGCTCATAGCATAGATTTCATCTTCTTCACTTTTTTAAATAATAGTTTGATGTGTTATGTGAACTTCGTTAAAGCTTCAAAACATATCATTCACTTTCCAGTCCATATAGCTTTGAACTAATTGTGATGTCACCAAAAACAAACAGCCTACTGCAGTTTAGCCCCACCCATTCAGTATACAGTACGTTAGCCACACCCAGTCAGACTACTTCTGTTTAGCCCCACCCACTCAGCCTTTTTTATTCAGCAAAATAAAATATTTAATATTATATCTAGTTATGAACACAAATATGTTCTTCATCAAAAGTTTCAACAGAATTTCTCTGCTTGTTCCAAGAAAGAAATAAAAAATAACATCCTGCCTGCCATGCTTTCTAGTAAGTGAATATGTTTTTATGTCGAGAAGGCCTTACACCACCGATATGGCAATCTACCTCTCTCTCACTGATGTGCTCTGGCAGTGGATATCCCAAGTGGCCGCCTTCAAGCTGACCTCTGATCGCTCTCTCCTTTTAATATCACTGCTCGTCGCGGCCCCCGTCTCCCTCCTCTCCAATTACCCGGTACTTCAGAAGTCGTTTAGGCTGGAGCCTGAGATGATTGGAACACTTGTGGCGCCATTACCCCTCTCTTCTCTTCGCTTCTGCCCTCATCTTATGACCCTGATAGGAAAATGAGATGGAGTTGGGCAGCTGGTAGTGTGTCAAGCTTATAGGCACGCACTAGAACACTGATTGTGGTCTATACATAAAATGCTGTATGCCTACTGTGTATCCCGGAATCAACATAAAAGTGTAGGTAGGCAGTAAATATGTAGCTATAAACTTTAAAATAAGAGCTGTAAAATAATTGAATTGTCTGATCCCAGCCACTGGGACATGCTAACAAGTTACACAGGTACCAACTTGGTTTGTTAATCCGTTTACAATGGGGTAATGAAGTTTGTTCACTTGACACTTTGATACCAAGTATTTTAAAGCCACAAAGTAAGGCAGCTCACTAAGCTCACTGCTTACTACTCAAAAGTTGACCAAACTAAAATTTTAACCAACTAAAACGTTGCTGAGGACTTGACTAGAAAAGCCATTGTGGCTGATCACCAGCAAAATCAGCATATGCTGTGTTTGTGATGTTGCTATGCTGGCCAGCAAGCATGACTGTGCTAGTTGGCCAGCTAAACCAGTATAGTCCAGCAAGGAGTTCATGCTCATCTGTGCTTTCTTTTCAGCAGTGCAGCCATTTCTAGTGGGTAAAAGAAGTTTTGGCCAGTCTAATCATGTGACATGACGCACAGAATCCCAGGATTTTAAAGCCACAAAATGAAGCATCTAAATTAGCCTAGAAGCTAAAATGCTAAGTTACACAGGCCTTAATTGGGCTTGTTAAGCAATTTCCAATGGTTAAAAAATGTCCAGTCTGTTGTCACAAAAAAATCCTTTTGGACCTGCCTAGTCTGGACTGACCTGCTCTTTCCTGGCTCCAGCCTGTCACGGTTGGCTCCTCCCACTACTCCATGTGCACCTTTGTTTTGATCTTCCATGGGCGTTTGTTTTGGTTTTCTAGTCCTGCCCCTTGTTTGGTTACTCCTCCTCTGATTGTCTCCACCTGTTTTCTGCCTGTCCCTCGTTATCCCTGTTGGATTTAAGCCCTGTTTTCTCCCTAGTCTTGTGTTGATCTTTGTCCCTGTTGTTGGTGTTTGATTGTGCTGTTTGTTTGAACCTGTTTATTGTTTGTCATCATGTCTGTATATCGTTCTATCCGTGTTGGCTTTATGACCCCGGACCATTTTGACCATGACCCTGGATTTGCCCATGTTAAAAGTCGCTTATCTCAGCACGTGCGTCCGCCTTCTCGCTCCACGTTACACAGCCCTTCTTCAGCTAGTTTATGGACGTATTTACTCTCCCATACATGCCCTCAGATCAGCTACTGCAAAAACTCTGTTGTCCAAACTGAGCTTGGTTTTTTATTTTCCCCGCTTGACCCTTGTTTTTCCTGATTTTTGCATTATGGATTTACATGTATCACTCATGCCTGCTTGTTTATTTGACCCCTACCTGTGAGCCTCAATCATTGTACCTTTAATCATGTGACAACAACAGTGATAGCCATTATCTTAAAACTAAAGCTAAAAAGCTAAAGACTAAAGTCTAAATGCTAAGTAGTAAGCTTTGCAGGCCTGAACTGGGTTTGTTAAGCCATTTCCAGTGGAGTATCCATCTTAGTTTGTAACCCTCAACCAGTTCCCAGCTCAGTGTGTAATCTGCTTGTTTTTGGTTCTTGGCTATTAGATCACTATTCATGTTTGTAATCAATGTCACTAAATTGCCACCACTATAAGAGAGGAGCTCCTCTCACCTCTCTTGTGCCTGCTCATCATTCTGGAAAGCGGTCATGGCGAGCCACCCTTTTCTAGCCATGTAATGAAGAGAGAAGCTCTGCGTGCTTTAGAAATGCACTTGCCTTCTGCTTTGTGGTCTCAGCCTCTATCTGCGCAAGTGAAAAAGAAATCAATACTAGTGTGGCCTTCAATTGGCCGGTGGTAGATGTGTGCCATGTGGGCTTCGCTTGCTGTCATTTTGGAGCAAATGTGAAAATCCCCAGCAATCAGATAGCTTCCTCCAGCTGTGAGAGACTGATAGAACTTATCTGGGTTTGAGCTTAGGTGCTAATTTTTGTTTGTGGCAGAACAGGTGTGGGTATCTGAAAGAATAGATTGGGGTATTAGCACAAGCTCCAGAGCTCATAAGTTGAACAAGTGTTAAGTAGGTTTGCCATTTTCAGTGGTGAAAAGACGTAATGTGACGTGACAGTAATAATTGTTATATGTTTATTTAACATGTTTAAGCCAAAAATAAGATGGCTAATTTACTAAACACTTAATGCTAATGCTAAATAATGCTGATGCTAACTAACTGCAGGCCTCATCTAGGTTTAAAGAAGCCAATCCAAGTGGTCAAGAGAGGCACATTCTGCAATCTTGTATCATGACATGTTTACACTATTTACAGTATTTTAAAAACATATAATACAATATAAATAAATATGCATAATGCATAAATAAACAGCAAAATGCTAAAATGGTTTGGTGAAAAACCACCTCTCTTACCCAGACATAGTTGATCAGCTGAGACATATGGGGGGTCCTGATTTTGCTTCTTTAGTGTAGTGCTGGAGCTAAGTGGCTAACCCTGCTAATAAACAGGACAAGTCAATAGTCACCGAAATCTTTTCTGTAAAAACATCCCCTAAAACTTCTCTCAACCTGCTCAAACTGCATCAAGCCCTTCATTAAGGTTGCACAGACTTGTCAATGTGGTTTAGGGCACAGGATGACTTACAAACTTGCAAACCATAAAAATAAACATAACTTTATTGTGTAGCTGAATTCTGGTGGCAGTCTACAAAACCTTGCTCATCTGCACAACGAATGAAGAGCTGCGTTCTCTTTGTGAGTGGGTTGAGAGACATTTTGGGGATGTGTTGACAAAGTAGATTAGCTCTAATGTAGCTCTAGATTAACTCTAATGTTTATTAGCAATTTTAGCCTTATAGGTTCAGTGCTAACCTAAAGAAGCAACATGTGGACACCAACATATCTTGGCAGATTGACTACAACAATCATTTTAAAGGTACAAAGTGAGGCACCTGATTTACTCAACTAAACACCAAATACTAAAATGCTAAATGAGGTCTGTTGTGCACAATGGACAAGGTCAAAGCACTGCCCTCTAAGAGAACGGCCTAAAAGAAAGACTGACACTGTTCTCTGCAGCCTCCGACTTCATTCCCTCTTCAATTTTTATCTGCCCTGCACTCTCCTCCCCTCTACAACACACTAGGCACTCTATAGGCAACACACTCTGACATGAATTAGCCCCAGATTGACCGATACATGCTTGTCCTTTGGGATTCAGGGAGACCTTATTTCTCCCTTCTGTCCTTCCTTTCCTCGAGTGGCAATCTCATTCTCTCTACACTAGCAGCTCAGTGTCAGTATTCCCTCCATGGAATGTGAGACCTCCTTAGAATTTTGGCCAGGCTTGCTGTCCAGTAGTGCTACACAGTAAATTGAACCTGGATCCAATGTCAGAGAGAAATGCAGGACAAAATATTAAAACTTGTTTCTGATGACAATTTAATCCAAAGCAGTACATTTTATATTTATGTATTTAATAAGGTCAAATTTTAAACACATTCTATGTACTTGAATACGTTTTAATTCACAGTTACTGTTTATTTGCTGTATTTAACATGTTGGAAAAAAAATAAAACATATAATGGGCATGTGCACAAACCACACATCTTTCTGGGTCGCAAGGGGAGCTGGAGCCTATCCCAGTAGTAATTGGCCAGAAGGCAAGATACACCCTGGACAAGTCACCAGTCCATCGCAGGGCAGAAACACATATACAGTCATTCACACACTCACACTTAGGGGCAATTTAGTTAGAGGCAATTTAGTGTGTCCACCTGGCCTGACTGTATGTCTTTGGACAGTGGGAGGGAACCGGAGTACCCACGCAGACACGGGCAGAACATGCGAACTCCACAGCGAAAGGACCTTTATCCTTTATGCACTTCTGCACAATTAAAGTCAGAACTACTATTTATTTGCTGTGTTTAATATATTGGAAAAGATAAAACATATAATTTGACCTGTACAAAAGTTACGGAATGTTTTGTGTTTGTTTTTATGATTTTTTCTATATATGGTATATAAATGGAAAAAAGTAAACATGCATTTCTGCACATTTAATTCACAGTTACTCTTTACTTTGCTTAGTTTAACATATTGAAAAAAAAAAACAATTCATAAAATGTAGCCTGTGCAAAAGTTATGGCACATTTGACATTATATTTTTTCCAATATATTCAATTGAGCGAATAAATATTAACTGTGCTTTGAAATTCTCAGAAAAAATACCATTTTAAGCTTCTACAATCAACAAAATGTATAATTTGACTGTAGGTGTTCAAATATTTGCAAACAACTGTACCAGTGATGTCAGAGATGACATCACATATTCACGTTGGCAGATCATATTAATCCTAAATAACTATAAACCATTAGCTTCATAAACTACATGAACAAGTCTATTTGAGATTACCTTAAAAACTTGACACACTCTGTAAGAACTGATGGAGTCTGTATGCTGCATCTTTTACTTGCTGGATATTTTAGCCTCATCACTTCAACGCAGAACCAAAAAACCTTCAGACAGCAAACATGTCTTCACTGAATGATGACTTTTGAAGTAATGTAACTGTCTAAATTAGATTTTTTGACCATCACTTTAACTCATGAAATTAGACATGCACCCATTTTCTTGCCTATTTTTCAGTTATGTGCACCTCTATTGCTTCATTTTGGTTCCGTATTAAACATTAGCTATGCATTCTCATTGAAAAATGTTGGGAAATATGAATATTGTAAAAATGACTATGTATTCTCAATATTCCACTTCCTCCTCACCTGATCTAAGAAGTCCTCCAGCGCTGCTGTTAGACCTCATCCTCATCTTCAGACACCCCCAACACCCCCTGCACCACAATCAGCCATAATATCCTATTAATGAACACTCTAAATTCAAAGTCAGCCACTCATTTTGTGGGTAGTTGCAGAGTTAAGGGAAGGAATTGGCCTGTCTTTATTAATACTCAGATGAATGAGAAAAGCCTGCGGGCCAAGGGCAGGCCACCACTTTTAACTACCCAGGATTTTATGTATGATTGTGGATCAAGACATATCGCAGCTCATCCAGCCCTGAAACCCACTGGTTGCTTCTGTCACTTTTCTTAAGCGACGTAGTTTAGCAGGCAAGGTCATTTGCATCGGCTGTCACGCCGGGCTATCAGCCACGTCCTCTCGCTCTCCTTGACTGCAGGCCGTTCTATTATGCCCTGTCAAATGTGGTCGAGATGGACGTTTTCCCATGGCCTTTTAATCAGGGGTGATAATGGACATGTTATAGATTGTACGCCTGCAGTTAATGGATAGCTGCTCTGAAGTCGGGCCTGATATCTACATATGATGTGTTACAATGTGAGTGCTTCCATGTTAAATGGTGATGTTGTTGTATGCTAGATCACATAGGTGATCCTGCAAAAAAGGACACCTGTGCTGTAGCCAAATTATGGACACTTTATAGGAAGTACATAACATATGCTTTCACTGCTGTCTGCTATGAGATCCATCTACCTTATAGGTCCACTATATAGATGCACAATTGCAGACTGTGGCCCATACGATTGGTCTGCCATCCTATCATGCCAAAAAGGTTTGCCATAGAAGAACCACTTTTGGTAGTTCTTCTATGACCTTTCAGCGGATGGTTCTTTAAAGAGTGAGATGTGTATGAGAAAAATGTCAACAAATTGTAATGCTTCTAAACAAATGAAAGATTTTTTTCTAGCAAGAAACATTCAGTAGTCTTCATTGTTGAAAGCAGCCCTTTCACCATTGGTCAGTTTCTGACCACAGAACTGCTGCTTACCACATTATTTGGGTGGTGGTGCATTAACGGCGCTGACAGGGTAGTAGCATGGTACAGAAGTCTCAATGAGCAAACATGACATCAAATTTTTCAGTGTTTAGTGTGGCCAGATATGCTTTCAGTTTCTTTCAAAGAAAAAAACAAAAGGATATTTTTCCACACCTCCAAAGTTCAGCCTTAGACGTTGGTTGCATTTTCTGCTTCTCGTGATCCAAGCAATCTCAAACGCATTTAGTGATGCTGAGGTCTGGACTCTGGGGTGATCAGTCCATTGTTATGAGAACACCAGCAGCTGCTTTGTTTGATTTGCTAAGTTCTTCTGTTTTGCCTGTTTCCTTTTCTCAAGACAGCTTCTTGACAGCTACACATCCTTTCAGATCCATAGTGTTGAGTGGTCTTCTCACAGTGGAAATATGGACAAAAAAGCCTGTGGATTTTTTCAGATCTGAAGCAGGAGTGGAGCTTGATTTTCTCTCAGGGATGTAAGCTTTATCATATAAACACACACAAACACACACATACAAACACACACTCCTTATCCTCGTCCAGCACTGTCCCTGTCACTTTCCCAGGGGAGCAGTGTGTGTAAAGGAGAGAACAGCAGCTTTCTTATCTGACTCATCTCCAAACACACACACATACACATGCACACTGCGTTCTCCTGCCAGTCGACAGTCCGGTGACACAATCTGTGTTTGGTGAATCGGCTCTCGCTTGCCACCTGACTCACACATGCGCCCACAATCTCTGTCTCTGTCAGGAAGGCCCCAGGGATCCCCCCCAGGCCTACAGCTAATCAATGCAGTGCAAATAGTTTTATTGACATGACAAATGTTACATCTGCATCGCCAGGAAAAAGCTGGACAAACTGTGTGTCTACGGCAATGAGGCTGGAACATAGACTTGCTGTCTAAAGAATAACAAAAATGGAGAAAAAAAACATAAAAAGTACAGTAAACCACAGACACTACCATTCCTGATGTTCTTCATAACCATGAGAGATTTAGACTTAGACTTAGACTTAGACAGACTTTATTGTCATTCAAATTAACACTGTATAGTGTGCATTAGAAAGAAATTTCATTGCCTTGGCTCAGAGTAGATCGGTAATACAAGTAATACAATGTAGTGCAAAGTGTAGTGCATATGTAAACATATGTATGTCGACAGATAAATAATTTTTAATAGGTAGATGTACAAGAGTATATTGCACTGGAGGTCCCATGTATGCGGTAATCAAAAAAGAAAGAATTGGAGCAGCATGTTATTTAGAGTTCAGCATTCCAGCATGTGGGAAGAAGCTGTTTTTGAACCTGGCTGTTCTGCTTCGAAGGCTTTGGAACCTCCTTCCAGAGGCCATCAGCGAGAACAGTCCATGGTGTGGGTGGGAGGGGTCTCTGTCTTAGCTCTGGTCAGACAGCAACTTTTTGCAATGTCCTGTATTGGAGGAAGTGAATAATTTTCTCTGCCATCCTGACCACCCTCTGCAGGGACTTCCAGTCAGAGGCACTGCAGGCTCCTGCCCAGACAGAGATGTAGCTGGTCAGTATGCTCTCTTCAGTGCCTCTGTAGAAGGTGGTGAGAATCAGAGGGGGGAGGTGTGCTCTTTTCATCCATCTAAAAGGTAATCTGCAGAGGGTTCGACTAAACCTGCAAATTACGGCTGAAGAAGTAACAATCGGAGTAGATTTTCCTGGGAGCGTCCAGTTATTTAAGTGATTACCGATAAGATCTGTGCATAGTTTTTACAGTCTGACACTAATAACTGTGGAGGGATTTTAATCCAGGGTGAAATTAGAGTGGGCATAATTTTTATAGTCTGACAGTAACAACTTTGGAGTGATTTTAGTCCAGTATGAATTTGTAGTTCATTTAGTTTCACAATCTAACAGCAGTTCTTGTGGAGAGATTTCAATCCTGTGAATCTGCAGTATGTGTAGTTTCCCAGTCTGGCAGTAATCATCGTGGAGGGATTTTAATCCAGTGTGAATCTGCTGTGTGTGTAGTTTTTACAGTCTGATGGAATTATTGTGAAGTGAATGGCCTTCTGTTTCCACCCTTCTGGATTTGATGCAGCAGATTAAAAATAATAGGAAACATTACAGCAGTGGTGATGTTTACCAATGAGAATATAGAGGACTTCCACAATGTCATGTCCTCATTAAAGTATTTACCAATTTTCCCATGAAAGACATCATTCATTTGTTGGGGCAGTTTTCATTTTCAGAGAGAAGCACACTTGACAAAGGCTACACAATGCAAGGGTCTCATGACCAGTTAGGCAGTAATATGTCTTCAGCATTATATGACAATCTAAGCTATTAAAATTGTAGCCATTTAGCACCAAAGTCACTTATCTACTACACTATGTGAGGCTTGTTGGTTTGTGCAGGGTATTTTGATGAGGCTGCCAGGCTTCTGATGTCAATTACACATGTAGGAGTGTTGGCTAAGGTGGCACAGTGGTGTGGTGGATAGCGCTGTTGCCTCACAGCAAGTAGGGCCTGGGTTCGATTCCCTGGCCAGGTGAGTAGGGTCCTTTCTGTGTGGAGTTTGCATGTTGTCCCCGTGTGTGCGTGGGTTTCTTCTGGTTTCTGCGGTTTCCCTCCACAGTCCAAAGACATGCAGTCAGGCATGGTAAATTTCCCTGAGGTGTGAATGTATCTGACTGGTGACCTGTCCTGGGCATATCCTGCCTTCCACCTGATGACCGCTGGGATAGGCTCCAGCACCCCCCAGAACGAGAAGCAGCTTAGAAGATGTGTGTGAGTGTTGGGTAGCATGAATTTAGAAATTTTGCTTCTTTAACTACTTTACAACTTGATAATAGAAACTACAGCAAAATGAATGTAGGACAGTAAATTTCAGCTTTTAAACTTGACTAACCTCAGAGTGCGATAGTAGCGATTTTCATACACCTTTCATTTTTCCCTTTGAGAGAAATGGCTTAGAGTTCATCCAGATGCTAATGGCAACTACAAACTGGCCACACGTCCTCAAACATCTGTTACAGGGACATGTTATGTTGTACTAATTAGCACATCAAATCTTTTACAAGCTACCTCACAGAATCCCCTCCAGTAAAGTAATCCAGCCTCAGTAGCGTCTTAGAGGAGTTTTGAAAAGCACAAATGCTGTAACTACACGTCTGTATTTAAAGTGCTTTTCCTGCTCTGAAGAAAAGTGTTATTTCTGAGCTTTTCTCTCGTTCTCCATCTGTCTGTCTCCCTCTTCTGTTCCCTCTCCATGGTGTGAGAGCAGGATTACGAAGTAACGGATTGGCTGACAGAGCGTTTGCCACTCGACTGAAGTGCTGCTCTACGATCTGACGTTTTCAACTCTTCAGTTTGTGTGTGTGTGTGTGTGTGTGTCTGCATGGAGTTGGAGGGGGGGGATGTAGACCACACACCTGCTCTTGAATACACTTTCTTTTAAGAGAAGTAATGACTCAAATTTGTTTTCAGGCAATTGCAGTGTATTTAGAGGGCCAAATTTCTTTGAATAGGTTACAGAGAGAGAGAGAGAGAGAGAGAGAGAGAGAGAGAGAGAGAGAGAGAGAGAGAGAGAGATTTATTAATATAATATGATACAAGGTGTATGGTTCAAGCACACTATAAGAGTATGTGTAGTTCATTAAGTCAGCCATAAATAAACAGTAGGATGCAAAAGTCACAGACCATGTTTTTTATTTACTTAATAACTTTATTCAGAATGTGCTGTCCCACATTTTCATGGCACTACCGAATCACAGAGTTTTAGTCTATGGGCGGAGCCTTATTTTAGCCACACCCCTTTATTTTAGCACAGGACGTTAGACTGCATCCCTGTAGATCTCATTGCTGTGAAATAAATGTGTCCCAAAGGCTGAAAATGAGTGTGTAGCGTTATGACGGTAAGGGTTTGGAACAATCACACCTCAATAGAAAGTTTCATGTTTTTTTTTTTTTTTTAATAAAAACATTTTTATTAAAAAAAGGAATAAATC
Organism: Pygocentrus nattereri; assembly: GCF_015220715.1. Classification (NCBI taxonomy): domain Eukaryota; kingdom Metazoa; phylum Chordata; class Actinopteri; order Characiformes; family Serrasalmidae; genus Pygocentrus; species Pygocentrus nattereri. The sequence goes on from NC_051233.1 coordinate 26,465,258, forward strand.
AGACTCACACAGAAAAACAGTCTAAGATCTGGCCTCGACTCTAACAAGGACTCTAACTCCATCTCCCAGAACCCCTTGGGAGAGCATGTGACAGAACTTCGTCATTCAACCAACTTTCTGCAGCGTCAGTTGCTACAGACCTCCAAACTTCATGTGGCCTTCAGATTAGCTCAAGAACAGCATAGAGAGCTTCATGGAATGGGTTTCCAAGGCTGAGCAGCTGCATTCAAGCCTTTCATCACCAAGTGCAATGCAAAGTGTCGAATGCAGTGTTGTAAAGCGCCACCACTGGACACTAGAGCAGTGGTGATGTCTTCTCTGGAGTGACCAATCATGCTTCTCATTTATATTTGTGCCATTTCTGTGGATTCTTTTCTTGACATATTGAGAAACAACATCCAAAGTGTAGACATATCACTTTCAATAGCCTACTGAATGGAAAATAAATCTAAATGTAATTCTGCAATGTAAATACAGTGTAATGAATTATGTTATTACATAATTATATTTAAATTGTTTTGTAAAATGACAGTAACTCTCAACCTTTAAGGGTTAAAGGCACGAGTCTGGGTTTGGTGGTTGCCAGGAGAGCGGTACTTGTCTGTCTGCATTATGCCAAGTGTAAAGTTTGGTAGAGGGGGGATTATGGTGTGGGGTTGGTTTTCACTAGTTGGGCTCAGCCCCTTAGATCCAGTGAAAGGAACTCTTAATGCTTCAGCAGACCAAGAGATTTTGGACAATTTCATGCTCCCAACTTTGTGGGAACAGTTTGGGGATGGCACCTTCCTGTTCCAACATGACTGCCCACCAGTGCACAAAGCAAGGTCCACAAAGACATGGATGAGCGAGTTTGATGTGGAAGAACTTGACTGGCCTGCACAGAGTCCTGACCTCAACCTGATAGAACACCTGTGGGATGAATTAGAGTGGAGACTGTGAGCCAGGCCTTCTCATTCAACATCAGTGCTTGACCTCACAAATGCGCTTCCGGAAGAATGGCCAAAAATTCCCATAAACACACTCCTAACCCTTGTGGACAGCCTTCCCAGAAGAATTGGAGCTGTTATAGCTGCAAAGGATGGGCCAACATCATATTAAACCCTATGGATTAAAAATGGGATGTCACTCAAGTTCATATGTGTGTGAAGGCAGACGAGTGAATACTTTTGCCAACATAGTGTAGCTGTACACTTTAGAGCTAAGCTCAGGCTAAGCTAAAACTAGGCTACAGGCAATTTAATAGGCGAGTAGATGCTTCTCTGTTTTGTTGGGGTGAATGCTTGGTAGTCCACTTCTTTTGTTTCTTCTTTAAGGTATGCAAAGTTCAAAATAATGTCAAACCTTTTGTTTTTCTTTTACATCTTTTTTTGAATCATATTGAGAAATTTGGGTTTCATATCATTTTTCATATCCCGATCGGCAGCGTTCTGTCTTTAATGCTACGTGTCATCAATTCATCACAGTCTTATCTGTAAGATCATACCCTTGTCATAACCGTTACTTGTCTCTCCCTTCATCTCCCCTCCTCATCTTTCACTTTCCAAAGGCTCTCTGATGGTCTGGAATAATTCAATTAACAAATGACCATCCATATTTGATTAAGGCTTTAATAATCGCCAGTCGCGGCCAGATAACTTTCGATAACTGCCCTGTAAAAGATAATTCACTTTCCGAAGTAATTACACAGCTCTATTAGGGCTCCAGTGATAGACTTCTACCATTCATTTGTAAGCAATTTGCAGAATCTTTAACTAAGTTACTTCAGCTTATGAAACAAAGCTTCCTCTTCAGCAGATAAATGACCATTTAATTAAGATGATAATAACTTCATGTTTCAGTTCATGAATACATTTATGTAAGTATCTGTATGGATCTTATTGCTTTTGGAATAATCTTGATTCCCATCAAGAAGCGATATCTTTTTTTTTTTTTTTTTCTGAAAGCTGCAGGGAAGTCAACACAGTTGTATGCAAAAGTCCAGGCACCCCTGCTTACATGACGTTTTGTTGATTTTCTATGAGAAAGTAAGTTAACACATCGTCTACAGAGAACACAGTTTAATGTATAAATACTGCTCATTTGCTGAATTCAACATAAAGGGGAAAAACGATGTAAAACGTGGCTGTGGTAGCTTTTTTTTCTTTCAATATGTTAAACTTCCCTGCAGCAGATGTTTTAACTTTTCAGCAGCTATAAAATCAACAAAACCTGATGAGGTGTTCAAACTTTCACATACAATTGTAAAAGTAGTAATACACTTAGAATCAGAGGATCAGTGATTTGGTTTGTTTGCCATGTTTGTTTGGTCAGAGACTATGTAGGAAAACATTAGCTTCCTGCAAATCTCGCTCTGCGATGCCTACGCAGGAAGACATCCCAGTACAAAATACACTATCAATACAACACAAATACAGAGACAAACACAATGAAAGATACAAATGCAATAAGGATACACCGGATTCAGCTGCAAGTCATAGACAGATTACACTCTGATAGTGTTTGTAGATAACAAACACCCTTTTGGAGCAACGGCCTTAGAAACCACAGTTATAGTCATAAAATGTCATTTTAAAGTAATTAGTTTTTCATAGTTTATTGAAACAAAATTTGAGAAATTCTATTAAAATTGAGGATTCTCTTCAAATCTTTATATTTATATGCCATTTGTGTTTGTTAATATAAGAGGAGATATTTTATAATGATTTTATAGGCATTTTTGTTATTGCCTGAGGGTCAATAGAGTCAAAACAGTCAATCATTTATACTGAATATAAATGTTTTATCTCCAGTTATAAATGGCACACCTAAGACTGTATGAAAGGGGTGACTATTGGGTTGCCAATCAATTTTAGGAAGTCCATATGACCTAGAAAATGTTGGGGTTCAAAAATGACCAGACTTTGGTAAAAACTGACCCAGAAAGGATGTCTGTTCCATTTCTTCCTTTCTGTCTTGACAAAAATGATAAGGGCATTAATTCGATTAATGAAACTGCCTATTTACCAGCTTCTGGTCCACCTTAAATAGTGCAGCTGTTACACTGAGGTGCTTGTGCAACAATATAACTGCTGAACCATTTAAAGTGGAACAAAGTAAATGCCTCATCATGGTCTATGAGTTTTACACTGACTCTCGCAAACACACTACGTCTTCTACATACAGTTTCCACAGCTACAAAATAAGAAAAAATATATGCAACATCATGTGCTGAACTACTTTCTGTAGTGGAAGCACCTGGAAACATACTTCTCAGCCAGTTACATGACAGCAAGTTTAAGTTTGGCCTATCAGATTTCAAAGGTAGTGCCAGCCCCACTGCCTTTCTGGCTTCGCCTCCACATATGATGCTAACAAGCCAGGAGGGCAAAGGTTAGCACATACTCTCTGTGTTGCAAGTGCAACTTCATTGACATCTCAACACGCTTGGAGGAGAACACTGTGGGGATTCTGCAAAGTCAGCTTATAGATTTCTGGGTTGGCTAGCACTGTGCTGAGTGATGGGGGAAAGAAGGGCCATGCTAATACGCTCTCTTGGACTCCCAGCCATGGGATTGTTCAGTCTCCCATCCTGCGGACTGAATTTAGGAGCTCTAAGGGTTAAGGAAAAGTAGCACAGTGGAAATCACTACAGAAAGCATGTGTAGAAAGTGTAACTAATTAAGCAATGTAACTACATTTAGACCTCAGCAATGGAAATTTTATGTATGGCAAAACAACAATAACTCCAGACTTCTGATGGTCACTTTAACGGTTGAAAACAAGGACTATTGCTAGTGTCTGAAAAGCTTTCCATGGGGAACAACTGCACATGGATGGGAAATGTGTCACTGGCAGGCCTACCGGAGGCTGTAGGATGGGGGAGGCATGGTGAGCTCCTGTCCTCTGGCCCTCCCCTGCTGAGTGATGCATTGAGCAGCCTGAATGGGAGGCCATAGAGGCCTGGAGGCTCTGGAGCTCTGGAGGACCCCTGGGCTGATGTGGATTGGCAGGGTTTTGTATTGGCCAGGTCCCAGAGCTAGAAAGCCTGAAGCTTCTGCACAGAGCGCTGGCTGGATGGCTGAGGTCCAGGTAGAGGATCAGCTGTTCCATTAACACCTCCTTTCACTCTCATCACACCTCGTCCTGGGGCTAGCTCTGCTGCCACCCACACTGCATCGCACACTGTGTATTCTACTTCATATAACAGGTGGATCTAGCTCCATTGTTCTGAGTATCTCATATAAGCAGCAAATGGATTGCAAGCTTCTTTGTCCGTCCATTTTTGATTATAGTTCTCATGAGATGGTGCCTTTAACCCTTAGAGGTTGAGAGTTACTGTCATTTTACAAAACAATTTAAATATAATTATGTAATAACATAATTCATTACACTGTAATTACATTGCAGCATTACATTTAGATTTATTTTCCATTCAGTAGGCTATTGAAAGTGGTAGGTCTACACTTTTGATGTTGTTTCTCAATTTATGTCAAGAAAAGAATCCACAGGAATGGCACAAATATAAATGATGTTTCTGCAATCTATACAACATTAACTTAAGTCCAATTCAAATCATAATAAAGTATCTCCTCACAAAAAGTGGTGTGGGTTGTAAACTTAGAATCTGCACATTCTACAGAAATCCAGTGCTATGAGTGAATAAATAAGAAAATGCTTTAGTTACACTATAACTGTCAACAAACTGCAACTTCCTGGGGCTTTCACATGAAAAGAGAACCATCCCTCTTTAGCAGCAATTGCCTTTCGGGTAGAAAATGTCATACAGCTCTTTATCAGCAGTTTGTTGGACCTCGATATGAAATCTTCATCTATTGGCTAGACTTGGCCAACAGTCTACCTCTTTCAGTAACTGCCTTCCTGTTTTGACAGGCCCAGAGTGATATGTAAAAAGCCTCAAACGCTCACATGAAGGTCTTCTGGAAGATTAAGAGCCGATAATGGCAGTGGTGTTGACATTCCCTCTCTAACTGTGACCAATTAATGACGGCTGGCTAAAAGAGCATTTCATTAGGTTCTTCGCCCTTGGCCATGGTGCCTTGGCTGCAAGCATTCGACAGAAAACAGATTAGGACATTAACTCCTGAGAGGCTGAAAGAGCAGTGCAGGCAAGCCCTGGGGGCTCAGGCCCGGCTTCAAAGAGACCGGTGCTCCATCATCCACCGCCTGGCCAGGCCCATTCATCACGGGCCTGCTTTAAAGGAATAGTTAGGTGAAAAATCAAATTTACATGATTTTCTACTTACACTTCTTGCACTATTTTCTACTGTACTTTCTCCACATAGACGTATTTTGTGTCAAAATTTTCTTCTTCAGGTTTTCACTAGTGCTACAAGGCTTGCACCTGGATCTTAGCACTGTGTAAACCACATGCCTAATCCTCACTCACTTGTCTCAAATTGCATTGTTTGAATTGCAATCTGAGTTGGCACTGAATATACCATTTCTGACACTATATGACATATTGTTGTTGTCTCTTTAAAATAATCAACTAACCAAATCACAGCAGCAAGTAGCCAATCAAACTGCAGGATTCAAAAAACCAGTCAGAGCCCAGGATTCAACTACACCATCAGGGTGCAGTATCCAAGTCACCAACAAAAGCAGTGTATTTAACTTGCCAGTGAATTCCAGGAATCAATAAACCAATCAGAATGCAGGATTCAACTGCCCAATCAGGGTGCATTATTGAAGTAGCCAATCAGAGTACAGTATTCAACAAGCCAGTTAAATTTAGGATTCAACTAGCAAATCAAAGTGCAGGGGGAGAAAAAACTTTGTTTTCAGTATTACTTACATTACTATTAGTACATTAAAAATTGAAGTAGTTTAAAATGCTCTTGGCATGAGATTTATTTATTTATTTGCTTGCTAGTCTCAAATGGGACTGATGTTATTTGACTTTTGGCATCTGGAAAAACTACAAAACTCCATGAGACAGGGATGACATTAATAGGGATTCAGCCACTATGTCACAATCTTTCACAAATTACACTGGCAAGGATGTACACACTGCTGTGTGTAGGCAATCACTCTGGTTCATATGTGCATGGTACAGAAGACCAACCTACAAAAGGCTGATTTCATCCCGTTCTCGCTCCCTTTGCTCTTGACCCTTGTGATAGTTCTTGGCTCACTGAGCATGCCTGGCAGAAGTGAACAGAGGGTGGGGGTGGGGGGTGGGTGGGGTGGGGTGGTCTTCCCTGCTCCATTTCCTCATCGTCCTTTCACAGAAAGAAACAGTGAGAGTGAGAGTGAGAGCGAGAGTGAGAGCGAGAAGACGGCTAGGCACTGATATCAAACGTCATACTGACTGGAGAATGGCATAAAAATAATGTCCAGCATGCCAGATAAGGCTGGTGATGAATGGCCGGCGGTGGATCACACGGCCAGAAGGATAGCTTAGATGTATGTGAAATGAGAGAAAAAGAAGGAAGCTGAGTTCTGGGGATAGATAGCTTACTAGAAGGGATAGAAATGACAAAGCCAGTGAAGTGAGAAGAAATACATTCTTTTGTGTGTATGTGTGCATATGTTTGAGCGCGGATGCACGCTGGAGTCTTAAAGCCACAGTCTGATGAGAAATCAGTGTTACACAATTTCAGCCCTTCTCCTAAATCTGCCAAGACATGTTTTTTCATTTTGCATCAGAGTGACAAGCCTAACATAGCTTTAACACATAGCTTTAACACATAATGGATTGTTGTATCTCACCAATTAACACTGTGTGAAGAGCACTGCATGATATTGTTCTCTTTAAAAATGGAAAAAAAGCATGCAGCTTAGCCAAAAACAAAAGTAGCAAGCATCTCAGAGCATAAATTTTGTTTATGCTTTTTTTCTAGTTTCACAGATAACAGTATACGCGCAATGTCAAGTTATCTCCAGTGCAAAACTAAAGAAACATTGACTACATTTAGATCATGGGAAAATGATGTAGACCCAATTCTGAACAATTTTAAATTGGAACCATTGATAAAATGCAAAAATAGTGTAAACTGGTTTTATAGGTATTTAATTGAAAACAGCACAAAAAGAGAAATGTATAATTTTCCCTTATCAACTTTCTTGATTTTTGTAAATATATCTAAATTCCAAATGTCATGCTTGCAGCACATTCAAAAAACATTGAGATAGAGCAAATGTAAGCCCGAGAAGTTTGTGGAATGATGAAAAACACCTGTTTTGGACTTGAGACTACTTTGGAAAGCTCTTGTCAGAAAACACAGGTCACCATGGCTTTTTCAAATGCAAGCTAAGACTGTACTCTGCAAAGTAGAAGCCATATATATCAACAACATCCAGAAACATGCACATCTGTGAAGGCACCATTAATGCTGAGGGATGTGTACATATTTTGGAGCAACATCAATTTCAGGGACGTCCCTATTTGTTTCAGCCAGAAAATTCTAAGACACATTCTGTATGTGTTACAACATTTTGGCCTTTTAGTAAAAGGGTGCTGGTGCTAGGCTGGCCTGCAGCCTAGACCTCGTATTGAAAACACTGGATGAGTTAGGTGTAACAACAGAATGACAATATATAACAACAGAGACTTTAGACTGTTGAGCAGCTGAAGTGGTGTATCAAGCAAAGATGGGAAAAAATCTACTTTTATAACTACAACAATTGTTGTCAAATATTCACTGAACCCTGTTAAAAAGAAAGGTAATGTGGCACAGTGGTGACACTCTGCCTTTGACCTTCAACTTTTTTTGAAACACAAGAAAACTGAAGATAAGAGGTTTTGTCCCAACAATGAAGATATAGATGTTGGGGAGTGCTGATATATATACAAGTATACAAGCAGCATTCAAATACAGCTTGAGTGCAACCACAGTTGTATGCAAACATTTGGGCACCCTCTGGACAAGCTATATATAACACAATATATAGCTATAGCTATATATCAGAAGGTAAGTTAATTCATACGTTAGTACTTTGCAAATTTTTTCCAATATATGAAAACATTTTCAGAAAAAAAAATCAATGTTTAATTTTGTTCTCTGCATAAGCTGTTAACTTATTTTCGCCATATGTTATTTGGGTGGGGGTATGCAAACTTTTGCATAGCTATCAGAAAAAAGCCATAGTTGTTTGTGTGTGATATGGTGGCGTAAAGTGTTACGCAGTTCTCGTAAGAGGTCATTTGCCAGCTCCTCCAAAGTTACATAGTGCTATAGCAGGTATTCTGGGCCCAGCGACCTAGATAGCCCAGGAAATTCTTAAAATTGTGATTCATGTTTCTGGTTTTATTGTTGAAATATTGAGTGCATTTGAAAGAATTAGTATACACTTATTGGATGTTTCACACAACATTCCATTTTATATTCCAGTCAGTTTTGTCCACTAATAAATAATGGCTTGAAACAACATTATTCTCAGGCTGTTGCCAAAAAATTGCTCTATAGCCTCATGTTTATGACCAGCTTTTCTCTTGTGTCTCAGATGCTCTGGTATATATATACATAAGCTGTTAACTTATTTTCATTTAGAAAATCAACATATGTTATTTGGGTGGGGGTATGCAAACTATTGCATGCTGACTCACATTTTTACATCATGAAATTGCACCACAGGTCAGCCAAAATCAAAATCATAAATCAATTGCAGATTGCAGGTTTGGACTAAGAATCTGCAGATTGCGATCTCAACTGATTCCAATAATGCATCCCAGCTCTTGGCACACACACACACACACACACACACACACACACACACACACACACATACATCATCATCATCATCATCATCCAAACCACTTATCCTTCTGGCTCTGCAGAGGGGGTGTGATGCTGGAGCACTGTTGGTACAGTAAAAAACACATATAAAAGTAGACATGGCTCAATGGCATAATCTCCCCAGTATTATGCATCAATATAATGACACAACTAAATGTTTGTTATAATCCCTCCTTTGGAAAATGCTTTGAACTAATATCTGTGCTGGAAAAACTTCTCTTTCCCTCTCCACGTTTGCACTTCAAGTGCATGAGTGTGCTTATACAGGTGCGGGTGTGTTTATACATATGCATATGCGCGGGTGAGTGCGCGCGAGTGTGTGTCTGTGCATGTCGCTGTGAGTTTATGCTAATGAGCAGTGAGAGGGCCAGGCTGGCGGGGTGGACGCTCTCCTAACGGCTTTTTGAATGAGATGAATGGCTTACAGATGGCCCACTCAATATATTGAAATGGGACATGCAAAGGATTGGGCGGGGCATGCTCAAGGAGGGGGCTGTCCCAGCAGCCGGGGGCACCTGTCTGTCTCTTGTAACAGACGTATACAAGCATATAATTCACAAAAAAACAGACACGACCCGACCTGTCATAAGACATAATGGCCAGTGAGAAAGACAGAAGCATGGCATTGACCTTATTAACCCAACACCCTGCAATGTGTAAATACAGGATCTCTAGCTGATGTGCAGTGTGACTGGAGCTAATTCTAGTCAGTGGAATCCATGGAAAGCAATCATGAGCAAACTGCATTGCAGTGCATGTTAACAGCCCAACAAAGCATCAAATGCTTCTCAAAACAACCACTACTGCAACACAGATATTAAACCATCTTGATCATTTTGACATAGCTAGATTGTAAAAATGTCCTGTCTCCATCCTGTTACATTCTCATATTTCTAAATATACCAACCATTTCAATATATTTTAGTTTTAAGTTTTAACAAGCAGTCATTCACTTGGCCTTGCAGTTTCCTTTTGGGGGAATCCCCAACATCATCCTAAGGGCCTTGTCATTCCTCTATTAGCTCAAGTGAAATTTATTAGATAAGGGCCAAGGGAAGGACTCAAAAAAGTGTCAAATTTGGCAGCAGAACTTGCCCAGAAATTATTGCAAGCCAACGCATTTCCCAGAGCCCAGAAATAGCTACAAAAAAGCTGTTAATAAGCTGTAGCAAGGAAAATACTTATTTAATTATACATAATTATTCCAAACTGTTAATTTGCTGGGCTTTGGTTTGCAAGCTAATCTGTCTGTATACATGAATGCTGATACAACTTTACTCCACTTGCTGGATAAAGGTGAAACAGCTAAAAACAACAAAAAGAACAATAATGTGTCAATGTTTCTAGCCAGACGTATGTAACATTCAACCTTCATTTTTTTGCATTACAGATTTTCCACTTGAAAAATCCACTGCATGCCGTCCCTTCCCCACATGAGTAATATAGTTTTTAATCCCTGAAACTGCAGCCCTTTTGTCAGTTATAGATTTTAAGACTTAATAATAACTACTATGAAAGTGCTGTAGAATTAATTTATGCAAGGATATATAAAAATAACTTGTCAGATCAACCTAAAAAAGTTATTTCATGTAGTATCAAGCATTTGAACGGATTTTATTCAACTCAAAAAATTACGTTGATTGAAAGAATCATTCATTCAAAGTATTTAAGTGGAATAAAACTAGTTTGTTTACTTTTTACCGCATAGGTTCATCTGATGAGCCATTTTTACAATATAGATAGATAGATAGATAGATAGATAGATAGGTAGGTAGATAGGTAGATAGATAGATAGATAGATAGATAGATAGATAGATAGATAGATAGGTAGATAGATAGATAGATAGATAGATAGATAGATAGATAGATAGATAGGTAGGTAGATAGATAGATAGATAGATAGATAGGTAGGTAGATAGGTAGATAGATAGATAGATAGATAGATAGATAGATAGGTAGGTAGATAGGTAGATAGATAGATAGATAGATAGATAGATAGATAGATAGATAGATAGATAGATAGATAGATAGATAGATAGCTTTCATTGAATGGATGGCTTAAATCATCAAATCATAGTATCACTTTGACTCGACAAGACAGTCCAATGATACCACCAAGGCATCTATTCTACCTTCCAAACACACCACGCTCTGACGGGCTGCTGTAGAATGGACTCCTTCAGAGACTGTACAGGGGGACCCTGCATTATTACACCTTTGTACTGGCTGAATGGGATGTCGGCTGCATTCAACATAACAAATTATACTCTGCTTCATGCACACGTATGTAAAATAACCATAAATGGCTTTTAACCACATAAATAATTCCTTTGAATTTCAAAATGTGCCACCTTGTCCTGACCTTCTCACAATTTCCAGCACTGCCCACTTCTCCTGATCTTCCGATGTAGGTAACAGTGATTAGGGGAACAGTTCTGTCTTTAGTACTGTGTTATAAGGTGCTTCTGATTCCTGATGTAGGGAACAGTGCCATGTGGAATGACTGTCCAGCTGCTAAGGTGAATCTGCTGTACTGTCACTGAAGAGGTCACTTCCTGAGGCCAAAGGTCAGTCAGAAGTCAGGTCGCAGGGTGGACAGGTCTGTATGGTGTTGGTGATTAGCCAGTCCGAGTAGAAGAGCGGATCTGTCCTCAGTGTGGGGGTGTGGAGGGGTGTGAACTGCAGCTGATTCACCGTCTGTGTGTGTATTGTTTCCTGAATCTGTAACACGTGCTGCCTGGGACGCCCCCCACTGTCCCCCCGGTCCATTTCACCCAGCCTGGCCTGCAAAGCTCCAGAAGGCACTGACCAGCCTTCCACTGTCCCACTGCTGACCTTAAGGACTGACAAGCTGATGATTAGTCTATAAACAGGATTCTCTATTCTTCTTGATAGGAAACTGGAAGTTAGAGGCCTCTGCCTCTTTCTCTCTGTCTTTCTCTCATTCTCTCTATTTTCCATCTCTCTCTGTTTGTCTCCCTCTCTCTTATTCTCTCCATAGTCATTCCCTTTATTCTCTTCTTTCTCAGTATCTCTCTGTTTTTCTCTCTCTCACGGTCCCCTGCCCTTGTGCAGGCCAGATGAAAAGAGAAAACAAATGTGGCAACAATAGCAACAATAATGGTAACACTTCAGGCCTCTATAAGTAGTTTAATTGTTATCTAATAGTTAGTTAATAATAGTTAATAAGGGCCTTTTATGAAGTGTCACCATAATCAAAAAGTAAAATGAACAAAAATAATAAATGCTCTTCTTGTTGTTATAACCAAATGTATTATTATAAATCAAAGAATTATTATAATATGTTTGTGTTATATAAGATAAAAATAAGTCAATTTACAAATTATTCATTTATTCTTTATTAGCTTCAGATAGAAGCCCTTAATATACATTATATTTAATGCATTTTATATAAGAATATATATCTGCTACTACTAAAATAATGATAATTTTTCTTGATTGCTTAAACACATTTAGTAAATCTGGGTCAATTTAATCTTCATTGTCACTTTCTCCGCAAAGCAGAAGTGTCCTTCGCAAATGTGTCAACACGTTCTCATTGGCTTCAGTTATTTTTCACATTGTCTTACAGAACAACTAACACAGAACTCACACAGAACTGGTTGGTTAGTGTAGTGGGTAACACCTCTGCCTTCTATGCTGTAGACTGGGATTCAATCTCCCACCCTACACTATACCAATACGAGTCCTTGGGCAAGACTCCTAATGCCACCTATGCCTACCTGTGTAAAATGATCAAACTGTAAGTCGCTCTGGATAAGAGCGTCTGCCGTAAATGTAAAATAACATAAACATTCTTTAGATAACTGTTCAAATGGAAGGAAACATGTATTGACAGCTTATAAAAAATAATCTCATAGATGTAAATACCTATAATTATAAATACTCTCACAGTAAACATCTTCAGCATCTGTGTGAACTGCATAGTAAACACTGACAGGAGGCCGTGTGTGTGAGTAAAGACATACCATATGTAGTAGATTTATACAATGTTTGACTGATCTGTTGAGGTTCCTTCTGTCATGGACAAGCCATGATTGATGAGATGGTCTATAACTGTGTTATCAGCCTTTCACTGAAGATGTCAGTTCAGTAAGGTATGAATGGTAAGGCCTTCAGGTTTAAGCCCCTCTGACACAGTCTATCCCAGTGATGAATACTCCGGCTGCAGGTTTGGCCTCACTTTGGACCTTCACCACATTCGCTGTTGTTTTATGAATGTAGAAAAAAAGAGAAAAAGAGTTAATAAATTATTTGTTTATTCATTCACTTTTTTTTGTGGGAGGTTATATAGTACATTGCACTAAAACTGTATCTCTGGAAACCAAGCTGCCAAGAACAGGTTTCAGACTGATATTCTTACACTCCTAAATGTGTTTACAGTGAAGTATTAACGGATAGTACAGCACAGACATGCAGCACTAGTGAAGACTGAAACCTGTATTTAGCGTTTTTTTGGTTGACGTTTAATGAGTGGTTGAAAGGAATTCGCTCTATGTTTGACCATTTTGCAAAGAAAAAATATCATTTTTTCCAGCAAGCCTTTGTTTGGACAAATGTGTCTAAACAAACGAGAAAAAACTGTAATGTATTGTTCCTGTTTGACATTCATGGCATTTAGCAGACACTGTTATTTAGAGAGACTTACGGTTTTTACTAATGTTACAGGGGTAAGCAAATATACTATTAGGAGTCTAGCTCAAGGACTCGGATCGGTGTAGCATGGTGCATGCCTGTGGAATCAAATCCAAGTCTGATCCATAAAGGGCTGTGGTCTTACCTACAACACTATACCAAAAATATTATTATTATCGTTGTTGTTGTCGTTGTTGTTTTTGTTGTTGTTATTATTATTATTAGTGGTAGTAGTATAGTAACAGCTTTAACTAACGTCTTTTTCATTATTACCCAATTTCTCTGAACGTGTACAGTTTGCCACCTCATGGCAGCTTTCATTCGGAAGCTTATTCATATTAATCTCTTCAAAATTCCGCTCTGTGTCGTGAGTGGAATAATCCACACCGTGTGCCTGAATGATGTTAACACATTCCAACCGTCTGATATTCAATCAGTGCAGATCATATTTACTCAAGGTCCACAATCTCCATTCACTGCAGGAGAAATCCCCTATGTGATTATGGAGATGAGGGATTAGTGCGGAGCTGAGTGGAGGCTAATGCATGGTAATGACCCTGACAGGAATAGGCCGGCCCCTTGATTAGCATATCTGAAAGAGCAGACAGGTGTGGCAGGGCAGGATGTAGGCTGGAAGGCCAGCGGCTGGTGATAAGAGGCTGTAGGGCTTTAGCTTGCTCGTGGATGATGGTGATAATATGGACACGAGATGATCTCTCCTTTCTTTCTCTCTATCTCTTTTTTTTCCTCTTTTGTCTTATCTCCCACAGACACACACACACACACACACACACACACACACACAATGCACCATGCACAGGGAAACATAGACTACATTCATCACTGATTATAAGTACTTAAGTGTCATAATATATAGAAGAACCTTTATTGTTAACAGTATATATGTATGTACCTAAATGTAATAAGAGGACATCTCATATGTATTATATTATATGTATGTAAACTTATATATCATATGCCTCATTTATTACCTATATCTGTAATTAGCAATATGTCATGATCACATGTGCCGCATGTATACAAATTTTAGAAATGTTTACAAATCCAGGACCTTGTTGCTGGTCCTCCTTTGTAGTTTTTTCTCTGGTTTAAATTTCTGTTCTTAAAATGTAGGAAAACAAACACAGGCCCACGTGTGTACTGCTCCTCTGACTCCATTGTGCTGTGTACAAATTAGTGGTAAATCATGGCCTGAGTATTATGCTATGGTCACCCCCCCCCCCCCCACTTCCACCCCCCACCCCCCCCAACACACACACAAACTTACTTTACCCTGCACATAATGCATCATTTTATCTGCATCCGACACACTCGGTCAATTTGCAGCACACACTCTGCTCTCATAAGCCATGCCTGGCTGCCCAACTGTTTACAGCTTCACAGATGCAATCACTGTATTGACTAACAAACCGCAGCCCAAATACTCCAATCGACCCTCTTCCAGGCCATCATCTCAATGAATAACACCTAGGGAGCCTTCTTATATGAAGCTCTGTCCTTTATCATGGCAATTGATCTGCATAGACCTAAGAAGTTAAGTTATTACAGGACACAACCCTCTTTCATTATAGACCACCCATGTGTTTATGTCAAGGATAAGAGTTCACTGGGTCTGGGTTATGAATAAGACTAATTAAATGTACTGTATGTTGTTAGACCATTAACCTACAGTATTGGCATATACTCTGTTTAGTCCTTTATTAAACCTTTTTCCCAGTAGCCATAAAATGCAATGTTTTCCTGTGTTGGGTCATTCAGCTGAACAATATTTGTTTTCTGTAATTATGTTGATGGCATATGTTTCCATGAAAATGTGCATGACTTACAAAACAAGAAGTGAACTGGATTCTCATCTTCATCAGTAAAAAGTGCAGGGTAGTGGGTCTCCAGGACCAGGGCTGAGAGACAATGGTTTAACAGATAGTTAATGTTAAATAAAAGCAACATGCTCTAAGGACATTTACAGTGGAGGCATCATTTTGCACAAAAATGACATAAGACAAAAATATAGAATGTCTTATAAATGTTAGCACAGTAGGCCCCTCTGAGATGCATGTCAAGCACTCAAAGTAAGCCATATGATGTTGAGGATGTAACCATGTCCTCTTCCGCTCTGGTTCGTTTGTCTGATACTGAATCTGGGTGTCATCCTTGACTCGACTCTTTCATTATATGCCCACGTCTAATGTGTTGTTAAAGATTCCTTTTTCCACCTGTCCAATATTGCCAGACCATGCCATTCTCAGTCTTCTGCTCAAACTCTCATCCATGCCTTCATTTCTAGCTGCTTGGACAATTACAACTCCACATGGGCTCCTCTTCTATTCACAAGCTGCAGATGGTCCAAAACTCTTCTACTCGTCTTCTCACTTCAGCTCATAACACTTGTTCTCCAAAATCTCCACTGGCTTCCCATAAAGTACAACATGCATTTAAAAATGATCTTACTCATATACAAAACTCTCAACAATCTTGTCCCTTCCTGCCTGTCTGATCTTCTTCTTCCCTATAAACCCACTTGTACTCTCTGGACTTCTTCAGCTGGGCTACTCACTGTACCTCTATCCAGTGTTGGTGCCCAAGCATTTTTTTCTCCCTCCACAAATCACACAGTCTGATTCTCTTCCCTCTTCCAAATCTAATCTAGAAACGCTTCTTTTTTCTCTCACCTACAGCCTTCCTTACCCTTTAATTAGACTTCTTTTAAGGTCTTTCCAAGGTCCTCCCTAGAGTTATCTACATCTGTATTACTGCCTTCTTGAAAAGCTCTTTATAAGTATAATGTATTATTGTTGCTATTATTAGATGAAGGTTATTAAAATTACATCAATTAATGATAAAAAGCCCTTTGCCTAAGAGATAAGGATGAGGTTTAGGCTGTGCCTGTGGTGGCTTGATGACACATTTCACATTAGCAGATAACTGTACACCAGCAAGGTGTAGCTAAAAGGTATTTCTAATAAAGCGGCCAGTGCATTTGTCTGCCTTCATATGTTCTATAGGAGGGCACTTTCTGAGCACCTTTCTCTTAGCCCTGCCCACTGTCCAGCCTTGGCCCCTGGGAGCCACTGTATCATTGTGGAGCTGATATTGAGGGTTAATCGGGCGTGAGCTGGGCCAGCTTGTCCTGAGTCTGGGAGGCCATTGTGAGGGCCCATCTGGGCGCTGCTCCGGGGGCTGGGCTGAGGGCCCTGGCACATGTCAGTGAATGAAGGGTGTGAGAGGGGGCAGGTCTGGGGCCAGCTGATACACTCCCAGCCGGCTGCAAAAGAAGAACTGTCTGCCTTCCCTGAGCCACATTTCTGCACGGTCATTCTTTTCAAATGAATTCATCATTAAACCCATCCTGCAGGCAACAATACAATTCATGCCTGACATCAATGGTAATTTTATATGAGAAATAAAAATCATTTACAGTTTAGTATTGGTTAATGTAAAATTGAAAGCTTTTGTGAAATTCAGTGAATAGATCTATCATGAATTGTTCACTTTATGCAAAGGTTGGCTGCTGTTTTAAGGCAGCTGCATCAAGGAAAACTTCATTTAAAAAAAAGGTAACTGCAAAATCAGCTTATTTTTGAAATCACTTTGCATTTACAAATACCGACTGGCCACGTTTTGTCCAGTTTATCAACTCCACTTACCACGTAGATGCACTTTGTACTTCTACAGTTACAAGCTGTAGTTCATATGTTTCTCTGTGTACTTTGTTATTCCCTTTTTACCATGTTCTTCCATGGTCAGGGCACCCACAGGACAACGCAGGACAGGTATTATTTGGGTGGTGGATCATTCACAGCACTGCAGTAACACTAACATGTTTGTGGTGTGTTAGTGTGTGTTGAGTTGGTATGAGTGGATCAGTCACAGCAGTGCTGCAGGAGTTGAAACCTAATTTAATGGGGTGTTCAAACTTATGCATGTGCTTTAAAGAATGTGTTTAACCACGCTACCTCTGCCATATTGACTTTGAAGGCCACTAAATGATCCATCTACATTACTATCCTGTCCTGTAGACCATTTCAGCAGGTCAAGACTGACTGACCCCACTGGCCACTCACACCTGACAAACAGAGAGAGAGAGAGAGAGACCACAGGGGCTATCTCAGTGCTAGGGGTCGTGATCTCAGGGGAAATGGAGCTGATTACTGTTTCGGCTGTTGCTGTTGTGCAGTGAGGTTTCTCTGATTGGGTCAGCTTCATAGATACAGGATGGAACAGAGGGACAATGCTGTTCTGTTCAGTTCCAATTCTTTATTTCCTAATGAATGAGAGAGAATGGGGTGATGAAAAGTTTGAGGAGTCATTTAAGGCATTATTTTAATAGACTGATTACGTATTATGATCAAGGGCTATTGATCCATATTAACCCTGATTCAAATCCGATAAATTCTTATGGCTTCTTATTTTGGCCATTGCATGCTCTGTTTACACTACTGTGGTAAAGGTGGTAAACTGACAATAATCACAACTTGTGGCAATGACGCAGTGTTTAAAGAGTTAACATATGATCTAAATGTTTGCAGTGGGGAACCTTTTTAGAGGAAAAACATATTAACATCTCACACGCAGGCTCAAAGAGGAGGTCTGGCTCGTTGTTTAGGTCTTAAAATGCTAGATTATACTGTTGTTCACCAAGTTTTGACCAAGTTCTCTTTGAATACTCTTTTAACACACAATCAGATTCAGATT
The DNA here is from genome assembly GCF_015220715.1 of Pygocentrus nattereri. Classification (NCBI taxonomy): domain Eukaryota; kingdom Metazoa; phylum Chordata; class Actinopteri; order Characiformes; family Serrasalmidae; genus Pygocentrus; species Pygocentrus nattereri. The sequence continues at coordinate 26,483,365 of NC_051233.1, forward strand.
CAGGGTCAGATTCATTCACAACTGACAAAATGTTTGTCTGGATCTTGCATGCATTTACGCATTTCCACCAGAGGGGTCTCCAAATCCCCAAATCTTACAAAGTGTAGCTTAAAAATATCTGAAAGCCTAGCATATTTTATCTAAATCATAATTGTTTTGCTAACTTTAATGTGCTCAAAGTCTGCACTGTCAGCTATATTATCTAATAAAATACACATATTGGAATGGACTCTATCAAGTGCTCAATGTCAAATGAAATGGATCAGGATTGGCTAAAATTTTTTGCTGTGCTAATGTGTTGGCCTGAGTTGGTCGTCATTGCCTTCTGGTTCCGTCAACTACCCCCCCCATGAACCTTAGTACAGATGCACTTGTGATGACTGTTAGCATGACACAAAGCAACTCAGCTGGCCGTCACTCCCCACTTGACAAAGGTCTGACCCCCGTATGCGTGTGTTCAGTTTGCCCCTCCTCCTTGCGGTCTGCCACTCTGTTCCTATTCTCTGCCAACTGCTCGGAGGCAGGGCTCAGCTCCAGGGCCTTCAGTCCACACTCTCGGGTCTCCCGGTCAATTAAATTCAGATTGAGGATAAATGATCTGCAAATGATGTCCCAATAAGTGAGTGAGTGGAGTGTAGTTAGAGACTAGCCGCTCACAGCTGGAGGACGCTGACGCCTCTGCTGTGGGACGGCCTGAGGAGATTTGGAGAAATGAAAGCGATGTGGAGTTTCATCTTTGGAAGTCACTGAGGTACAGATTTGATGCTATTCAAACGTGTACATCACTTCTGCATCAATACAACACAACACACAAATGCAATTTTTGGCAAAAGTATGTAAACTGAAAGATCAAAATAGTAGTTCATAATATTTATTCCTTGTACATTTTTCACTCTCAGTTGTTTGTAGCCTCTTTCTGCTAAACCCATGTTTTAAATTAAAATAATTAAATAAAATGTTTCCCCCGCAACTCTGTTATCAGAGATACTAGGAGCCTTTGGGCTCTCTCTGTGTTAAATAGTCCTTCTCAAAAGACTCACATTGTTGTTATTGACAACATACAGACCTAGAGCGCCAGAGAACCTGAGAGAGCAAGCTTCAAAACATGTGCAGTTGGGACAAACTCATGCAACAAGCAGGCTCTACATGTGGTGCACGTTGTGTATCAGCCATACTCTTATTCTATGAGCTACTGTGCTTGTGTACAATATTTAAATTTAGATTATATGCATAATAGATTTCAATTAATAAACAGAACATTTTAATTCACATTGTGTTGGTCAGACAGCTACAAACAAACTCATCCACTCTGGGCAGCTGTTTGCAGCTGTTTGACCCATCGACACTGATTGGTTCTCAACTGTATATCATGGAATTCTGGGTAACAGACATCTGAGTCCGCATCATTGTGGTCCTCGTCAAAGGCCGCAGTAAAGGCACCTAGAGGATGCTAGTGAAACATTAAAACATTAACACTTTAGAAACTCATTGGCCTGTTCCAATATAATACATATAGTACATTTACATTTACATTTACAGCATTTAGCAGACGCTCTTATCCAGAGCGACTTACAAGAAGTGTTTTGTCTATCTAGAGAAAGTATCTTTATAGTACTGTGTGAAAGTCTTAGGCACCCAAGACACATTGTCATAATCGATTTATTTGTGTAGTTTGTGTTTATTTGCTGAGAAAAGTGTTAATATTTGAATAAACAAAATTTATAGAATTTAATGAATTATGGATGTCAGTGTATTTGTTTAACCATTTTCATACCTCTCCTTGAGGAAGCCCAGTATTATATGCAGGTAAACAGCAACTCCTGGTTTGACCAATCAGTGCTTCAGTAAATTGTGCTCATGATGTAATTAATGATATTAAGTCTCTGTGGTGGCTGTGAAGGTGTCACAGAAAAATATGGACCCAAGAAATTCTTGTTACTTTTTATTATTTTTATGTTTATTTGAATTATGAATACGACTTTATTCTAATGTATATTGCCATAAACTCACTGCTGAAGTAAATTGTTTAAAAATTAGCTTAGATGCCTAAAACATTCACACAGTTACTATACAACTTGGTAGAGGACAACGTAAGTGCTGAGCACAGCCAGTTCCTCAGAAACAACAGCCTGAAGGCCTAAAAATACATAAGAAAACCACTGTGAATTATCTCATCCAAATTTTAGAAGAAAGTAAAACTGCCGGTCCAACTGTGACCATTTCGTGACAATTGTGCCAGTAGAAGTTTAGAAAAGCAAGCCAATCAAGCCATTCACATATATTAAGACATGTTTAAGGGCCCATGTCCTACTTTTTTCTTGCGTTTTATTTCTTCTCTTGGGGTACACTCATAATTCATCGTTACATGGCTATTTTTTTCAAGCTGTCTTTGTCTTTGTTAGGATGTGTCCACTGCATGCAAATTCGTTTTCAATGGGGAGCAGCAAAAAAAGCATGTGAGGGATTGTGGGATAGCAAGTGGTGAGAAAAGTTGAGTTGGCTTCATCTTAATGCAAATTACATGAGACTGGAGCAACTGTCCATCGTCCGTGCACACCGAGGATGTGCCTACATGGTTCCATCTGAACGACATGTAAGGAGCTTTAATAACAGCTGGGTCTCGGTTACCCACTCTGCACGATCCAAAACCAATACAGAGACAAAAGTAAAAGAAATACCACAAAGCAGAAAGTCTCTGACATTGTCTGTGTTCCTGGTGAGTTAAAAGACATCACAGACTGGCAATAACAGCTGGGTAATACATATCATTTTTTGTTGGTTGATAGCAAAAGTAGCCAGCCAACATAGAATAAGCTGTTTCGGTTTATGAGGGTAGCCAACTTGAGAAGAGAATTTATTCTAAATTTATTTGAAATCCACGATTGATTGACAGATTAATTGGTGTTCTGCATTGTAGCCCCTCAAGCAGCGAGGCACTGGTAAGCGGAAACAGAATTCTGGACTGTGCTGCAGTACCATAACAATTAAACCGGCTGCTTTGGCAGCTTAGTTTCCATATATAGACTATATGGGCTGGAAAATGAACGATTTCTTTTGAAACTATCAATGTGGCAAAGTCTTTTTTCTGTGATTTAGTGTTCATATAAAGTAACTGTTTTGAAGAGTCTCTTATGAAAGCAGCAATATTAGTTTTGCTTTGATGTGGCAGACAAATTATCTTTCTGATGATGCTCACTTTGCTTGCAGAAAGAGAGAGAGAGAGAGAGAGAGAGAGAGTGAAAGGCATGTAACGGCTTTTGTCCCTAAGGGTTTGATGACACTAAAGAGGTACATGGGGGAAGGGGGCGGGGGGCTCTCCCTCTGCACCATTCTGTCCTTTTACAACCCGACAAAATAGCCTTTTAATTTCACCCAGCGTCTGGGCCGTCTGCGCCACCGCACGCATCAATCTCCATCATCAACATGCTCTAGGCGCTGGGTCCCGAGGGCCCTCTCTCTCTCTCTCTCTCTCTCTCTCTCTCTCTCACCCTTGTTGCAGGAGCAGGGCAGGCCTGGATTCTAAACAATTTATTCTCCAAGTTTTTGGCTACACTTCATGTGTTTTCACTGGATTTAGGTTCCCTCTTGCAAATTCTGTTCATTTTGAGTTAGCCTGGCCTCCAACACTGCATCTTCACATGGTAAACCTCTCTACGTTTAAAGTGAAATGCAAAAATTCAAATTTGCACAATTTTCCCCTTACCAGGGGCGCATTTAGCTATTCTGGGACTCCGTGGATGTTCATACTTAAATTAACCCCCAACCCTGTACACCGTGAAATCATCTTAAATCTAGTCAATATGTCTAATACTGCTCCATTTGAGATTTTACATATACTACATTTTCCTTTCCAGACTAGCCTGAGATTTTCATATGTGTGTGGTTTTATGTACCAAAAACAGTCATATTTCATTTTCCCAGGACCATTTTCTGAAGATGTGCTCTGACTTCATTCAAAACCTAGCCTGGGCTGAAACACTCCTTATAGCTTCAGTGTAAATGGGCAGGGCTAAACTGCTGAAGGCTGAAAATATGGGTATATGTGGATGTAAATGTTTTGGCTGTCATGACATCGCAGAAACCATTCATTCAAAAGATGCTGTTTTTGCATATATTCCATATTTATTTATATTTCCATGTATTCACTGTATGGACTGGAAAGAGAAGAAAGATCATTATAGAATATTTAACAGTGTTTGCATGCTACATTAATCTCTTTTATTTAAAAAAGCAAGGAATATGTAATTTCCATATATGGGCTCCTTAACTTTCGAGTCTTTTGCTTTAAGTAGTTTTATTCAGTGAAATTATCTCGCAGTATTGACAGCTAATTTACCTTGTTTTGAGAAATATCCTTATCTGCCAATACTGTGAAATAATTTCACTTAATGTAAAGTGGCTTAGAAAATGTATGTGTGTTATAATGAAGGCTAAAGGCAGCTGCTTACCTGCTTACTGCAAAGAACACCCTTCCCTTTATCTCTAAAGTAGTCAGTGAGCCACAGAGGTGGATGAAGTACACAAATCATGTACTTGAGTTAAAGTAGAGATATCCAAGGTAAAATATCACTCCAGTAAAAGTAGAAGTTCCTCCCTTTAGATCTCCACTTGAATAAAAGTACAAAAGTATTTGCCTTCAAATGTACTTAAGTACTGAAAGTAAAAGTACTAAAAGATTAATTATGGCTCTGATGTCCTGTTATCATTTTTTAAGACTCGCTTCATGAACTCATTTTAGGTAAAAATACTCCAGAGTCTCTCTTGGTAAACCTTTATTAGAATGTCAGTAATTAGTGATACTAATGTATATTAAAATGATCATAAGCACAAAACACTGAAGGCAAACAATTTCCATCAGGTAGAACCGAGTGGCAATGAAATCACTTTTTGCAAACAAGCAAAGTTTCAGTTTAAGATTTATTTGCAACTTTACAAGTTTAAGTTTAATAAAAACTTGTTTTAAACTCAGGATCACAAATGATTGTCCTTTACTATATTGATCTGTAGGTCTCTGTTCATGAGCATAAACTAGTCAAAACTAATTTATTATAAAATGAAAGTGTTTGTATGAATTCAGAAAAAAGCCGCGTCAGTCACGACTGCTGATGTGTACATATTTCTATATTGTGCTCTATTTACACAAAGTTAGGTTAGTTCATCATTTATGTTGAACAGACTCTCCCAAAATTTTGCTGCACTGACGTTGAACCGTATTATTGCACTCGGTCGGTATGTCCAACAGGTCAAAACAAGCTGAAAACAAAGTGACCGCTGTGCCCTGATTGGTGCTCTTCCTTCACGCTTACATTTTTATACACACAGAAACCAAAAGGAACGACAGATTTCTCACAATGCAGTGGAGTAAAAGTAAGATACGTGACTTTGAAATGCAGTGGAGTGAAAGTAAAAAGTTGCCCAAAATGAAAATACTTCAGTAAAGTACAGATACACGAAAAAACTACTTAAGTAAAGTAACTAATTACATTTATTTAGTTACTGTCCACCACTGGTGAGCCAAGATATGTTCGGTGTCTGCGGTTTGCATCTTTAGTTTTCCACTGAAGCTACGAGGCTAATGTAGCTAACAGATAATGGAAGCTTACAGCCAATGATCCTCAAACTATTAGACTTACTAATGTGTTTCTGACACTGTTCTGATACTGTTATCTAAAAATACTTTCCACGGTTAAAAACAGTAGAAACTAAGCATTTACATCTACATGGATTGAGACAAGTGTGTAGTGATTTAAACAGTTTTTATGATGCCCATTCACAGAAAGGCTTTTTGTTTGTGATCAAATCAAATGAATATGTGCCATAAGCCCTTATGGATGTAAAACAATTTCCAAGAAGAATGCAGCCTTAACATGGTAGTTCAACCAAAAGAAATAACTAAATAACTATATATATATATATTTTTCATCCTTATCCCAACTGCTGATCAGCAAAGACATGTTTGATTTTTGAAGTTTGCTTCCTTAGTTTTGCACTGGAGCTGCAAGGCTAATACAGCAAGGTATAGTAGCTTAAAGCTGTCAGTTAGCACTACACCAATTCCATGCTTCAATCATCACACAATTAGATTAAAGTGGGCAAAGGTTTGTCAAATAGATTCCATAAGCTTCAATTACCAGCTAGCTTCATTAGCCTCTTAGCTAGTATAGCTAGGACACGGTTATGTCAGTGTTATGCAGCAGGGCTGTAGTAAAGTGATATACAAACATGGTACTGAATGAATCTGTTGTACTGAAAATGCTTGTCGTCTTGGTCCACAATTGGCTTTAGATATTCAACAGTATGGGGATGCCACCCAAGACTCAAGCACTGTGGATTGACACAGCTACATCCTTGCCTTAAACAAATCCATGGACTATTGGCAGGCCGAGAGAGAGCCTGTCGATAGGGATTATAGCTGAGCCTCTCCTGGTTGCCAGGGCTTCTGCTGGCATGGGGTCCCTCTCTCATGACGAGGAAACAGCAGGAGAGCATGGGGAATGCCAGACAGTGCATACTGTAGCTTATAAAGCTTATTAATATTCCGTTGGGACTTCCTTCAATGTTTCTCCATTATAATAGTTTCTGATGCTCTGATTAGGTTTCATCATTGTAACTCTGATCAAATGAAACATGAATAGAACTCTTTGGTGATTATTCAGCTCATCATGTTTGGAGAAAGAAAGGTTGAGCCCAAGATCTTCATTCCCACAGCGAAGTATGAAGGTGGGAGTACCATGATATGGGGCTGACTCCATGCAAACAGTACTGGGGCATTATGAGTCCTTGAAGGAAACTTTATTGGGGCAATGTGCCAGGAGAATTTAATCTCATCTGAGGAATCTGAGAAGATAGACATTTCAGCGAGACACGACCACAAACGTACAGCCAAATGAACTCAAGATGATGGCTCCAAAACGAAGGTGAAGGTGCTTGCATGGCCCTGCCTCTCTATTTACATGAATTATAAAGAATTTTGAAATTGTGAGTCAATCAGGGAAGGGAATCTTGTGACCTTGGGATTGAAGATGGTTTGCTAAGAGAAATGGGCCAGAATGACTTCTTACCAGTGTAACTGCCAACATCGGCTTTGCAACAGAGCACAGATGTTATTATTTATGGTCCCAGAATATTTTTTTCCCTTATCAAATATCTTGTATATTCTTAAGAATACATCCTTTTTTGCGCAAAGTGCAAAAGTACAAGTTAAAAGGCAATATGTGTGTAAATTTGAAGTGGACTCATGCGCTGCAAGTACATGTACTTGTTTCCTTTGACTGTAACTGACCTATTGAACACTATTGCCTGGGACTGTATACATGGTATTTGGCGAGTGTAATTATTTTATCCTGGAGATATTTACCCTTAACATTTAGAGGACCTTTGAAAGTGTGTACACAAAATTAATTGGTAAAGAAATGTATGATAGACCATAAATGAACTGTTAATTACTTCCAAAACCAAAGCACACACACCCGCACGCACCCCTGCCCTATGCTTTTTGGCAAATGATAATCAATTGTGTTCTCTGCAAATGAGATTGGTCCCGCTGGGTTGCCATCTCATCTTGTTAAGACCAATTAGCAGCAATTAGCACGTGCTAATGAGATGAAGTGGGGATCCCAAAACAAACAGTGGGAGCTGCTGTTTGATTACTGTGTGCTGTTAATATGCTTCCAAAACCACAGTCCTGCTGCTTTCAGCTTCACAGTCTTTGTCTATGTGATGTCCTCAGTGAGAGCCTTCATGCCTACTGGAATTTGTTGATGTATGCCTAAAGGGTCTGAAAAACCTTAAGGTGCTTGGAGAAACCTTTTCCAGATTGAATGGTTCTTGGAGAAATCCAATCTGCATAGGGGGATCATAGCCTTGCAAGGCCCCCAAGGCAGGTCATTTCTTTATTTATGTGATTTATTTTGTCATTTGCATGTACTCACAGGCGATTCCTTCCATCTGCAGTGTATTTTCCCAAGAAGTAGAGTCATCTCGGGTCTTGTGCTTTGAGGCCCTCCAAGAACCCTGGTCATCAGAGGCCCCTGAGTACTGGACTCAGTGGTCCTGTAACAAAACCATATCTCCTAATCTGAATTATAAAACTTAAATGGCCCCAAAATTCATGAAGAACCCCCAAAGGTTTGGAGTGGAACCTTCATTGTTAGAGTGCAGAATAAAGAAGACACCTAGTCAAAATCCAGAGAAAAGAACACTGGATACTAATCAAACTCATGAGTCCAGGATACACATGGGCATTGCATCTGTTATGTAACTTCTAGAAGATGGCAGATATTCTTAATGATATTCTTAATGATTCCATGTTGCATTCAGAGCTTGAGTATTAAGTTCTTCACATTGATTTATACTATTGCTGACTTTGTACAGC